>NC_141701.1:136774593-137134785 GCF_971803275.1 Cyanistes caeruleus
AAACAGGCTTATAAAGACACCCACCATTTTTATTCATTTAAATGTTTAAACAAGCATTTCTTCACATCGGTTTAGACAGCAGAAATAAACCTTTGCATGAAACAAAGGATTACTGGGATCAATACCTGCAGTCAGCCTTGTCTTCTCTGCTGACTTCTGTGAAAAGGATTTTCAGCTTTGTAGCAGCAATCTAGAGTAAGCAACTCAGTGAGGTACGGGATTTGAAAGCAAGATATATCACTATTTGTAGACAATACAGTTGGGAGCCTCTTTTCCTCTGTCTTTGCAAAATTCACTGCCATGGTAAACTTCTGTACAGCTCTGAGCTGAAGGTGCAAGCACAGCAAAACAGCAAGAGAATGTGCTTGAATTCCACAGATATCATCATTGTAATAGAGCACTAAAAAATCTGTGTGCATCTGTGTGTATGTATATATATATATGAAACATCGTATATGTTACGAACACCACTACCATCTCAAGTGTTGGCCAGAGCAGGACAGCTTTTTTGGTTTCCCTTCACTTCAAAAAGTGTCCCTAAACATCCAGCACTACCGAGATTCAGCAAGTAGGAAGCCCAGAATTATTGTAATTATGATATCACAGACAGAGAGGGGCTCCTGGCTTCACCCAGCACCCCTGTTCCCCCAGCTGACATAAATTTCACCAGGCTGCACATGGCTTTCTCTGACTAGGCTGGCACAGACAGACACCCAGAGCTTTCTCTGATAAAGGAACAAAGGCTGCTGTCTTCTGGAGGAAGCTCCTATTTGAAGATGATCCCAAGGAAATTAATTTGATGCAGAAATCAACAGCTACCCCAGCTAAACAGCACAAGAGGGAGAAAAGCAGGACCATGAATTATAGTGTGCCTGTGTAATGGACAATCCACCACCACAGTGCAAAGCTGCCATAAATAGCCAGGAGCAGACCACTGGATTTGCACACCAACTCTGGAACCTGCTCCTGGAGCAGCCATCAGTCCAGACTCTGCAGAGTGCAGCCCACAATGGGACGAAGCCAGATCCTGCTCCTTGGGGTAGAAAGAGCAATTAGACAAACAGGGACCTGGGATAGAAGTCTCCCTGAAGTCAAGGGCCGACACGAATTCTCCAGCACAGCAAGACCTCATTAAAACTGCCCGCAGTGTCTAGCCCACAAAGTACATCTAGTGCAAGGAGCGCAACCCTGCCTCTGTTTTGCAATGCATTACAAAATACCTTGGCTAGCAGAAAGAATTTGAGGCAATTTGCTCCTGAAGAGCCAGGTCGTGAAGAGACCTCATTTTTCCAGCAAACAGGATTTAAGCTGACAAATAGTAACAGGGAGACAAGAAGCCCTGACAAAGTAAGGGGAGATGGAGAAACCGACAAAGTTTAATTTGATCTTCGAGGGTGTAAATCTGTCAATACCCACAAATGACCACAAGGCCACATGCCAGTTTTCACTCTGAGATACCTTAACTAAGACATTTGGCTGGTACCTCAGGTTGGAAAGAAAGTTTTTACATTTAGAAATGTAAAACATTGTAACATTTAAGGAATTTTGGCTACAGCCCACTAGCCAGCCTTCCCCCAGCCTCAGCTAGGGGATTATTTTGAATGTTGCTTTGCTTTTCGTGCATCTGTTGCCTAAATCAATGTGGAGGCATGAGGGAGGGACTGAAAATTGGCTCTAGAAATAGTGGTATATTTTAGTGTCATAACTGAGAGTCTTGGCAATCCCTTTTAACTTGAAATGTCAGTGCCATACCAAACGATCTGGTCATCATAACCTCAATTTCTGGCCATCAGTGAAAGAACAGAGATAGTGTCTCTGACATCAGGTTTCAAGGCCACTGTGAAAAATTAAGGAAAACAGATTTCATGGCTCATTGGAATTTTGCTTTACCTACTTTTGTGTTCCTTTTCAGCTGTTCCAGCTTCAAATGTTTATCTAATTTCTTTCTGTTTGAATTGTTTTTCACTTTTCCAGATTTTCTACAATGCAGTTTACCTCTCCAAATCTCCTTCCTCCTTTAAATTCCTGCTCTTTTTTTTTTTTTTTTTTTGGTTGCTCACTTATACAAGCCTTTTGCATGCTTTTACTGTTAGGACATATTTCTCCTTTAGCAGATCTAAAGTGGTGATTTGATGCCAATTTAATGCCATAAAGCATAAAAGACCTCAACAGGTCTTTAGTAATCACTGGTCATTTCCAGATCTGTCTCTTTATCTCATACTGAATTTTTTAAGTCTGTAGTGAAGTGGATTTAATATCACTGAATCCAACTCTGGTTTTCTGGATAATTAGAAATTAACCTCTACAGACGAATATTAGACAGGGTTTTGCAGAACAGGTGTTTTTAAAACCGCTCCCCTTTCTCCTTCAAACTGAAAAAACTCCCATTCACCAAACAATACCTAAAGGTTCCTGACATTTTCTGAATTGCATGTACAAGCTCATCCACAGCCCAGCATTATTCCATGCAGATATCCCTTCAATCTGCTTCTCAAATTGTGTTAAAACCCTCCCAAAAGCTTCTCTGTGAATACACATAGAATATCAGAAGTCACTAAACTGCTTTCATCATTATGTTTCTGGTATTCACATTATGGACAAATGACCTAAAAAAATTCAGTTAAACGCATAAAGGAGGTGTTGTTTTTTTTCAGGTTACAGAATTATTTTTAAAAACCACAAACCTGCGAAGGGAAATAGGATTTGTTGGATCAGCTAAGATCTCTAGTTTATCTGATCAGGCACGTTCAGTGTGTAGCTTTTAAGAAAAGAAAATTAAAATGAGAGGAAGCAATGATGAATAAAATTAATTTTGCAGTTCAATATTGTATCAGTTTTTACAGTATTTTAAGAAGAATTTAATAAAAACCCTCACCTAAAACAAAACAACCCCAGTTTCTTATTTCCCTATTTTTTTCCTCTTACAATCAATGGATAAAGTCTACCATTTTCACCAGCACGAAAACAATTTCTTAACCTACTTGAGATCATCAAACTGCTTTGGTGCACGAGCCTGGAGAGTTTCACATGTTTGCCACTCATTTCAAAATCTTGCTATGGTAAGGAAAATGCATGTGTTTGTGCATGTAAGCAAACACAGGAAGACCCAAACCATTTTCTTTATTTACAGCTGTATGGCTGAATACAAACAAGCTGCTTTTCACTAGTTTTACCACAAGCATAAAATATTTCAGACTCCAGGACTACTGAGAAGCTCACAATTTTTTTCACCAGTCATCACGCTCCAAATTTACAAGCCTAACTCAGATGGTTATTACTGGGATGTACCTGCTTAAATCCCTTCCACAGATGGGAGAGTGAACACTGTTCATGCCAAGTTTCAGTCTGGATTGAATTTTTACAGCTGGGTCATAAATTTGCAGATTAAAAGGGTTCTAATGGAAACACAGGTACAACCTTAACTACAGCAACATGAACAGCAGCAATGTAACACTGCACGAGGGACAGTCTGCGCTACAAGCAGAATCTACCAGGAGTTACCCAAAGTCGCATTATTTCTCCCCAGCAGCGGCGGAAGGAGCCTGGGACACGCAGAAAACCCATGCCAGGTGTGAAGTTTCAATTCAGATGTTTTTCCAGAATGAAGTGAAACTTTTATGGGCTTGCCATTCCTTTAAGTTTACTACCTCAGCCAGAACGTGAAAAGTCCAGCCCTTTTTTCCCCTTCTGCTACTACCCCGTCTTGCCTGTGCCTGCCTTGTCTGCACCCTGTCCCCTCCTGGTCACACTTGCACCACACACAGATTAGTATGTTAGTAAGAATCACCAAAGGCAGTGGTTACTTGTGATGAAGATTATAGATTTCATATGTAAAACTGATCCACTGGGCAATAAAGAAGAGGTTTGTCCCTGTAATTTCTCTTTCTTCATGCAGGTGCCATGGGCAGATGTCTTGGTGCAGGAGCAGAGTCAGCTGCAGTCCCACAAGAGCCCTGAGGAGCAGAACAGGCACATTTCAGTGTTGGAGCCAGCACAAGTCTTGCTCACAACCCAGTGATCTGCCTCTGGCCATGGCTTTGTCTGCTCAAAAGTTCTTCCCCATCACCGATACATAAAGTCATGTGTGATTTCTAAGCTACTTTTGATGAGGTGACAGCACACATCTCTGTTTTTTGTTCCTCTTTTTTGCTATTCCACGTATAAAATCATGCCATATTTTTCAAGTTCATTGGCCTACATCTTCCCTTTAGCACAAACAGCTGATAGTCACATTTTGCTGCTGGATTTCCTGGGTAAAGGACAGAGCATGTAGCCCCTCGTTTGTGCCTTCAGAAGCACGCTGGGGAACAGCTGCAGTGCCAGGGCCCTGCATGCACACCGAGGCAGCGTGTGGCAGCAAGGCCATGGAGACATCCCACGGGATGTGAGCCACTGCTCCTGCCTGGTGCTGCCCTGCTCTCTGTCCCTGCTTCTTGCACCAGGGCTGCAGCACCCAGGGCTTTCTGCTGCTCTGCTTGAGCTGGTACATGGCTCATTGATCTCCTCTTGTTATGTCCCCCAAGCCCCACTCTGCCCTCCTCTCTGAGCAGTGTTCCTTTTTGCAGCAATGGCTGCAGCTGGCTGAGGGACCCCTGAATCACGGCAGAAGACATGGCAAGGCAGCACATGAGCCTGGCGTTGCTGCTGCAAGAGATCTGCACACAAATTTGGCTACTGGGGAAAATCCTGCTCAGGCAGTGGAAGGGGAGAAGGAATCACATCCATTTCACTAAATGAGTTTTCCCAAGCTGTAGTTTCACACACTCTTTAAATATCCTTAAATTAACTGCTAATTTTCTAATTTCCCTATTATATTCATTACTAACTATGCAGTCTAGAGCTAAAACTGGAAAACAGTCTGATTTATGACTATGTGTTTTTCCATGCACATAATTTCCTGAAACATTCACATTTTGGCTGGCCCCAGGTTTTAAAACCAAATGTAATTGGGAAGACATTCGGAACAATGGGAAAACGGGGATATTTTTTTCTCTCTGAAAACACCTTCACTAAATGAGTAAAGGCCAAGGCTTGCCAGAGAACAGCCCTTGCTGAGGCCTGGAGCATTGACTAACTCTAAAGAGGAGCATTAAAATATATAGTTGTTAGAGACTGGTGACAGTACCACACATTTTTCCTGCTGTGTCTGAGAGAGGTCTTGGGCAAGCACACAGGTCTGATGCTTTTTGGCCACTGCTGTGAATATTTGCATTGGGAAAATTTCAGTGGTCTTGGAAAAATAAAGGTGAGCTTACTACACTGGCACAGGCAGCGATAACCTGTGGCCATGGAAACACGGCTGGTGCCCTGATTTTTTTGGTGTTTTCTCTGATTTTTTGGTCAAATGTTGTAATCTTTTCCATTTCAAATCATTCATGCAAGAACATCTCATTCTCTACATTGATAAAGCTGTCAGGAGTCCTGACACGTGCTGCTCTGAAGCAAGTCGATTTGAGGAAAATCCTCTGCAGCCAAACAACTGGCTCTAGACAGTTTTTACTGAAGCATGTGGAAAATTTGCCATGACATCAACAGAAGCAAAACCAGAAGACATTCCCACAGTCCCCCTCTGCTCTGTGGGGTCTCCAAAGCAATTATACCTGAATTATAGAACAGGCACAAATATGCTGCTATTTGAAGAACATCTTATCTACACAGAGGCGGATCTCTGGAATCTTTAATATTTTGGGTTTAAATGGGGGGAAAAAAGCCTTGAACATTCATAACCTTTTGCATCTGAAAACAAACAGATAAAACAAGAATGCGCTGTTTTTGCATCCAGCACCTGTGAGAAAACAAATACTCTCTTTTCCAATAAAAAGAATGGACTGGAGAGAAGTGGCACAGGAAAACTGCAGTGCCAGGTGTGCTGCTTCTCCTTTCAGCAGGGCTGGCTCCAGGCAGTCCCTGGGTGCCCAGGCTTTTGGGACAGTGCTCTGCCCCCAGTTGTTCTTCCCAGCCCACGCAGTGCTCTTTTCCTCCATTCCCCTACCTGAGAGGGGTTGGAACTGCTACCTTCCCACAAAAAAGGTTCTGTTTTGATGAAGCACTGTTTTTTGGGGTTGTATGGAGAGAATCCTGACTCATCCCCCTTGCAGCTCAGGTACTGAGAAATTAAGAAATTAAAGAGAACTAAAAAAACAGCTTATTTGATTTTTGGTGTTTTAACTGAAAGAAATGCAAAAAGTAAACCAAATTAGCAGGGAACGGGTGGGATCTTTAAAGTTTGGGCTATCACATCTGGTATATTAAACCTGATGCTTCCCGTGTAGTAAAGCCATTTCCTTTTATTCTTTCTTTGGAAAAAACAACAGAACAGTAAATTAAACACAATCTTCTCCTCAATTCTCAATTCCAGGCTATTTTAGTTGATGAATCATGTCATGTAATAATAAAATTCCTGTGGAAATACGATCTTAACTGTGCAACCTTCAAATTGCAGTTATGCTGCTGTGTGCATTTAATACTGTACTTGACATTCACCTTTTACATTTCACTTCTGGATGACATTAGGATCTGCAAAAAAGACCTCCTTCAGCTCTCCCAGGTTACCATTTATTTCAAAGTATCCCCAAGGTCTCCAGCACTGTTTAGATCCAGCTTGCAAAAATCACTGCTGTGAGCAGTTTTTGTGGGTCCCTTGAGTTGTTTCTGAAAACAGGTTCCATTGTGTTCATATTATGCTTTCAAATTTTATGGCTTATTTTTAAATTACATGTTAATTTCTAAAAATGTTAAATTGTGAGGAGAAGTCGGCAAGGACCACACAAAATCACAGCACTGCTCTGCAGTTTGTGTCCCTCTATAGTATTTATGTGCATGGCTACTCCCTTACATTTAAGTGCTCTGCCAGCAATCTGGGCCTGATCCTGCAGAGTGCCGAGGGTGTCATCAGAGGTGCTCAGTGTGCTACAATAAATGACCCAGGATCATGCTTTATAAATCACTATGTTTGCAGAATCCAAAGGAAAGAGAGACAGAGACAGAAAGAGAAAGAGAGAAAGAGAGAAAGAGAGAAAGAGAGAAAGAGAGAAAGAGAGAGAGAGAGAGAGAGAGAGAGAGAGAGAGAGAGAGAGAAAGAAAGAAAGAAAGAAAGAAAGAAAGAAAGAAAGAAAGAAAGAAAGAAAGAAAGAAAGAAAGAAAGAAAGAAAGAAAGAAAGAAAGAAAGAAAGAAAGAAAGAAAGAAAGAAAGAAAGAAAGAAAGAAAGAAAGAAAGAAAGAAAGAAAGAAAGAAAGAAAGAAAATGTCAGTAGTAATGAAAACATCAAAAACAGAACGTACTCCTGAGTATAAATGTCTAAAAATAGAGATCAAACATCTTCAAAAATCAGCCAGTCATTCAAGCACTTGTTTAAAACCACGCTCTTTTCCAGGCCTGCAGGTCTTGAGTTTCCTCACTGTTTTTATTTGTTCTGGCTTTTCTACTGTGCTAAGTAACATATAAAGTGAAATCAATGAAAAATCTGCCTACAGAAAAAGGACTCCCTGTCCTGCCATTTCATCTCTTTTTCTCTTGTTTCAATTTTTGCTTTCCTTTACTAGACAACAACATTCCAGAAAGCTGGGAATTTTTCATTTCCTTGTGCTACAACAATGCAGAACATTTTGTTTCTGCAGGTGACTGACAATAGGGTACTCAGGGAGCACTGCAGCGTGATTACAGAAAAGTCAGCATTTTAGTGATCCGTAAACCAAAGACTGACGTTGCCTCTTTAGATTTATATTCAGCTTCACTACCAACATTAGATCTGTTCCTTGTAGATCTCTGGAGTGCTTGTTGCAGTCAAGACTGCTATTTCTGTATGCATTTGTACAACAAATACAGGTAGACAAGTCTGGTTTCACTTATTCCTGTCACACAGAGAGCCCGCTGTGAGTGACTGCATGCCAAGCAGTTAGTGAAAACCAGTTCTCCAACACGGCTTTTTAACTAAACAAAAACACTGAACCAAGCCTTTCAGTCATCAGTTTAAGATGCATATTTGACCAATTATATATACTTACATATTATACCTGCACCAGCATTGATCTGAACTGGAATTTTCTGCTTTAAGTGAACACACTTGTGCACATCCTGTTATATACATAAGAGTATCAGCTTACGACAGAAAGACTCACAGAAGCCTGTGACATACCCAAGACGGCTGCGCTCCTCCGCGGCTGCTGCGCTCTGCCTGCACTGTCCTGTCCGCTGTGCCGCCTCCTGCCGCAGCTGCCTGGCTCCCCAGGCCTGGGAAATGGCCCTGTGGGCACTGCACCTGCGAGGGCTCTGCTTGGGGCTCCTGCTCCAGCACTGAAACCGCTCCCCATCAGCTCACGAGAACTGCCTGGGGTATGAAACCAGGCTGCTCTGCCGACAGTCCGTTCTATAGCCTGTCCTTCATCTTTATGTGGGATTTCCCAGTTGTGTGAAGCTGGAGTAGCATATGGTCCCGTGTTTATAAGCATGTTAATGACTGAAATGGGAACCTCTACAACCCGTTTTCCTTATAAACTTTAAACTGCAATTTCTTGTTTTTGTTATTGGACACTGCACTCATAGGCCGTTAATTTGGCGCAGGCTGTGGAGACACACGGGGCCACACTGACCCCGGGCGCTGGGCAAAGAAAGCTCCAGACACACAGATGTACCTGAAATCACGGTCCAGCCCCTAACCAGAACCAGACAGGGCAAATGAGCTTTCTCACTTATGATCTGCTAAAAAAAAGTAACCTTTCCAGGGAAGCACAATAAAGAATTAGTTTAAGCTCCAGTGAATGCTTGTCCTTACAGGCACAACTTTACCAACCATTTCTCAAAAATAAAACATCAATCAGTTTTCACTCTGTGCTTTTTGAAATACTGCTTAAAATGACTTCATAAATTAAAATGTCTAGCAGGGACTTGACAATCCTGCAACAACTCCTTTGTGTTAAAAATTAGCTGTTTTGCTCTACAGAAAATTGCAGTCGGGAACTCCTTGTAAGAAGCGATATCTCACTTAAAAATACACTTCCCACTTTCAGGAGAGGAAGAGTGGTAAATTCAGCCATACCCTGTTATTGACTTAACCAAAATGTATTACAGCTATTTTTGAAAACACAGACACAGTTCTGGTACAGTACTGCGCTGAGAATTGCCAACCCAGATATTCAAATTATGAAGAAAAAAACATACAGTAAATCATCCTTGTTTATCTCTTCCTACTTAACAATCACATGGATAATTTCAGCTATTTGAAAGTAAGTTTCATAAATGGGCAATAACTTGAAAATATCGGCTCTCTTCATGAAAAGCTTAATTCCTGCATGTATAACATCATCAGAAAATCATTCATTTTTGACTGCAATCTTGTAACTGAAAAAAATTCCATTTGTACCTATATTTCCTGAATGTTCATGCATATATAGCAATGATTTAGAAAAAAAGTCATGTATATACATATATTATATGTATATCATATATATATATATATATATATATATATATATATATAATCTTTTTTCATTCTATATATTGCTTGTCTGCTTTCAAAGTGCAAAAAGAATGAAACCATATCCTAAGAGCTGCTGGTCAATTCTCAAAAAATGCGGCAATGTTAAGAAAGATATTTAGGAACTGACTTAAATACAATTTGAAGAGGAGTTCCAGGAGTGTCACTTACGAACTTTAAGGACAAATACACTGGTTCTTACTCATTCCAGCACAGCTGGTGAATTTACACAGTTACAGTGTGCCTCCCTCAGCCTTCACATTAATAACCACATTTTTCAGTGCAGCTTGAAATTTGTCAAGAAGAACTTAATCGAGTAGCAAATTTATTATAAATTTTAAGAAGTCATTGCTTCCACTTTTAGGTTATAGTAAAAAGTACAGAAAACAGAAGTTTACATATCTGAGCTTCTGCATCTGTTCTTGAGTAACTTTTCACTTAAAAATAAAACTTGGCAAACAATATACTTTTAATGCAAACCAAATGCATTTGCTATGTACAGAAAAAAAATTAAATTGACAGAGTTTATTTTGAAACTTATTAATTGAGTGTGCACTATTCTTTCTCCCCACGAGATCCCATTTTTGTACAGGGTCCCCACTCGTTCTTTGGTCATTCCCAACAACCTGCACACACAAACATCATCCTAATCCCCACCAACAAAAGCCTTGTGACCCCTCCACACGGACAAAAAGCTCACAGGAAATGTGCCAGAAAAGAGAGCAAATGCTGCAAACTTGAGAGGTTGCAAAGGCACCTGAACCTGCCTGCCAAGGAAGCCAAGGGGAACCAAGTTCAAAATTTAAATCTGTATTAACTTTACTGCAAAATCCTCCAGTACTTTTCAGCAATATCCATCCCTAAAGTGATGCTGCCCTCAGGGTGGTCCCTGGCAGAATAACCCAAGAAAGGCCCAGGACAACACAAGGGGCTGCTGCAATGAGTCAAAACCACGAGACACTGGTGGAAACCTTCAGACACTGGGGTGCAAACCTTCATATTTTTCAAAATGATATTTTTTTACCTAATGTCCCAAAGATATACAGAAGTTTCACAAGAGGAGCCTTCCAGCATTCCCTGCCTCACAGGGACTTGAGCCAGTCCTGATCTTGCCCTGATTTACAACAATTTACTGGCAGGAACCAGGCTGTCCCATGTGCCTTGCTCTGACTGGTAACACAGTGGATGACATTACATCATGCTTGTATGTTTTTACTGATAAAATTAAAATAATAAACTATGTATAACCCTTCAAAAACCAGTAAAATAAGGCATTTAATGGCCAAGTCTGTGGCCCTTTAGCTCTGGAGAGTGATGCAGAAATTAGTCTACACTAATGCCTGTATTCCTAAGAGATGCATGGGCACTGAAGGGTCACATACTGGAAAAGGCACTCTGAGGACAGAAAAGGTACTGTACAAAAGGGGAAGGTATTCACATGCACTCCACTGAAGGGAATATGACTCTTGTAAGTGTCACAAACAGCCACCTTGAAAGTTCAAAGCCCTTCTCCTCCTCTGTGGCTATCCTCTAGTTTTTCCTTATTGTAATAGAATGTGCAAGAGTTTTCTCCTTCCTTAGGCTCATCTTCATGCTGACAAAAAGTGGCCTGTAAGTGTCATTTCAAAAATTATCCCCATTTCTCCATTTGAAAAGCAAACCAGCTTCATTAGAGGTCAATAACAGCACTTAACTGTAATACTATAGGCAGAACTTCTCCAGAGAATGAAAAGGTGGACATGATTTATCCACTCTGATATGAGAGGATGGATAGGAGTAATCTACTCTCATGCAAGAAGATGGACAGGAATTACCCACTGTCATATGAGAGGATGGACAGAAGTCACCCAGTCTCATAAAAGGCACAATCAGGTGACACTTATTCCAGAAGCCACTGTCTACTGAAGATGTCTGTAATAGAAATCATGCAGAAAAATATCTCTTACCTGTCCGATAGACAAAATTGCCTTCTGTCTCTGATGATGATGGAGACACCAGTTCTTCCTCAAATTCATTGGAACTAAATGAACCGGAATGATTCCTTTGCCTTGTTTTTTCCATCATAGCTGCATTAGTAGCCATGACGTGTCTCAATGAGTCATTTAGGTATCGATTCAGTAAGCTGCTTTTGTATTTGGGGGGTGACACATAATCCTCATTGGCACTTGCTTCTGGTCTCACTCCTGTTTTTATTACTGAACTTTCAGTTTTAATCACAGTGTGATGAACTGGTTTGTTATATGCCCCTTCATTCATATGGTTTCTTGGAGGATTTTCTCCGTCTGAAAACAAAAGAACAAAGATACAATAATACATTGAGTACTTAATATTTAACATGAGGCTTTCTCTGCATGTTTTGAACTGTGATAAATATACTAAAATAGACAGTAACTTCAGCATTAGACACTGATTTTCACTTTCTTCTGTTCACACATTGCTCATAGTAGTTCCCATGATTCTCAGATGTTCCAGCTATTCTAAATTAATTAGCTGTAGAAGACCATCTGAGTCTAATTTGCTCATGAGTAACACAAGTAGAAAAAAAAAAACAACTGAAAAGTGCCCTAACTCAATGATAAACATTTAAAAAGCTGTGTGAATAGGTTAAATTCTTACTATCATAACTTGAAATTGGGTTTGCCTGAATACCACAGCATATTTAGGTGCATTTTCTTAAACTGTACTATTTTAATTGTTCTGCATGCAATATTTTCAAGGGACGTGAGTAGAAAGGCGAGTAAATTCCCACGTTTTTCAAGAAATGTGAGTACAGACTGAAATTGGAAGTAAGATATTTGAAACTGAGTACAAATTGAAACTCTTCTAAAAATTCACATACAGATTTCTGACAATGTTCTGTAGGATTTGTTCCTGTCATTGTATTTTCATGGCACAACTGTCTAAAAAAAGTAATCATAGACAGAATTAATACGAGTCCTATCAAAAATACAGAGTACTTTTAAAAAATCCTGCATTTGTTAATTTGAGTAAGAAAAAGAATTCCAGTGCATCCTTTACGATTTATGTTATGAAACACAGCTGCTAGCAAACTACATCAAATAAATAACAGTAATATTCAGTTTACCATCTAAGATGCCCCACTAATCAGATTC
Source organism: Cyanistes caeruleus (assembly GCF_971803275.1). Taxonomy (NCBI): domain Eukaryota; kingdom Metazoa; phylum Chordata; class Aves; order Passeriformes; family Paridae; genus Cyanistes; species Cyanistes caeruleus. The sequence continues at coordinate 136,787,180 of NC_141701.1, forward strand.
TCCCATTAATGATGTATATTGCTATAGCCCTCTCATGGAGGAAAGTAACAGTCAAGTGATTTCTCATTTCTTTATACCAACAAATGTAATTAATTTTTTTCCTTTAATGCAGATTATAGGAATAGGCTGGTAGAATGTAATGAACTAACAATTATCTATCAGCAATGAAATATAAAAACATGCAGCCAGATTGCCACCTTGAAGAACTTACACAATCCTGCTTTGCAAGGCTGTGTAGTAGCTGGGAGCCAAAAAATGAACCCAATTCACAAAAAAATAAAGGCAGATCCACTGAGGGTATTTGTGATTAAAAAATTAGATTTAACTTAGGGTATATAATACTTTCTAAATAAATTTTAATCAGTTTAAAATCGATAAAAGAGCATCAACAAACCTTCAGAGCATGAGTCATCGCTGCTCACGCTGAGTCGCTCAGCATTTCCCTGAACATATTTGTTGTACAGTTTTATTCGTAAAGCCCAGCTAAGATCTGGTTGCCTGACTGTGTTCTTCAGGCGACGTCTTGCATTGGCAAACCAGTTTGATACCTGCATACAAACAGTATATTAGTTTCCCTTGAAAATTTCACAAATCCATAGAGTCTTTAACAGTTTAATGTATGCCTCAAGGAAGTCCATGAAATTACCACTGAGCAGAGCAAGAATATCATACAGGAAGGCAAGTTCAGGCTTCCCACCCTTCCCAAGTGTTAGGAAAACCACATTATCACAAGGTTTCAATTAATGTGTCCTAAATACTTGTTTTACATTATTATTATTTTTTTTAATTTTAAAGATAAAACCCTGAACTTTCAATATGAACCTTCAATATATTACCTACTTCCTAAATTATACTAATATCGAATATTCAGGAATTTTCTTTGATATTTACATAGGCTACAAAAAGGCCTATTGAACAGAAGAAGACATTCTAAATCTGTATATATAAAAGCTCAAATTCTCCCTTGTACTTTAACAGAACTCTTAGTCTGACAAGCCATGGGCATCAGGAAAGTCTTACATAGAGTGCAACGTACTTTGACTCACTGCAGAAATCAACCATTTTCTCTACAGAGCAGCAGATTTTACAAACTCTTTTTGTTGTGGACAGCCTAAAAATAGTAAATATGCAATTTCTCACCAGGTGACTACTAAACAATAGTCTGGTTTGTCTTCCTTCCCAACTGCAGAGCATTTTCTAGAGTCTGACATAGCAAAATGGATACATGTTAGTATCTCTCTAGCATACAGGCTCATCACAAAGTCAGGCTCAAACACAACTATTTCAAAGTGTTTTAGGCACTGAATGAGCAAAAAGGCACAGTCTACCCTTCAGTGCCAGCAGTGCTAATTAAACCACCAAATGGAATACATGTACTTGCTGCGACTTTGCATGAAAGCACACCTGAGAAAATGCTGGCCTTGATTCTAATGCAACTCAAAAAGATAGAAATTAGAAAATAATGATAACTCTGCTATGAGAAAGAGCAGAGGCAAGTGACCTACATTCTAATGATATTTGTTTAATGATAAATGAGGCGTTAAAAGTACTATTTAAACCTGGCAGGAATAAGTGCATTTTGACATGACCTCTGGAAGAAGGAGGCAGAGTAGCATCACTTGCAAAGGGGACAAGAAATTGTAAAGAATGTTAGCAGCCTACAGCCCTGCTCACATCTTTCTGTTATGAACATGCACACAGAGGAAGCCAGACCGTCATTTTAGTCGGACCTGGGAATGATCACACCATTTAAGTTACATCAACCTGCAAAGCAAGTTCATACATTTTTTTTATCAATACATGCTACCCCATGTAATAGAGAGCCAAACTGTAGACCCTAGTGATGGATTTTGGCCCTGCTTTTGTCATCTGTCTGTTGTAGCTAAGGTTACAGCATAAATCACACAGAAGTATCTGTCTAATTATTTTGGATCAATAATCTCTTGTAAAATGATTATGAGAAAAATAAACACTATGTGCCTCAAGAAAAAGCAAAGCTTCGGTTCAGAGTCCCAGCTAGAACTTAGCACTGGTGCCTTATGTCTGTCACTTTGATTTTACTTAAAATCACATTTACATGAAACAGGGTTCCACTGAAAATATGGTGAGCCCTGGATCAGTGCTCAGAGGGCAAACACGTAACTTTACAAGCCATGTAGCTTACTATGGCAGGTTAGAAAACCAAAACTGTAGCTGGCAGAGTAAGTAATTTTCATTCTCCTCTGAGGTTACTTGCTTATAATCATCATATTTACACAGTAATTTTTATAGTGAATGAGATAGGGTGGGCTGAAATCCATGCACTTTCTAATGCCGTTAACAAAGTCACTCCAGACTGCTCGACTGAAGCAGCAGTCACCTGCTGCATGACAGTGTAATTCTGAAATCAAGTATTTAACAGCAGAGATGGATCAATCCAGGGTCCCAATCAACAGGATTGCAGTTACTGCAGCATTTTACCAAACTGACAGCTTTCCAACCTCTCACAAGAAAGATTATGCTTCATTTTATTACATACTGAAATTTTTCATCAGTGAAGTGCCATTTACAGAAAAGATAGGGTAGTATTAGTGTGATTCATACATAAAAGCAATTAAATTTAGCAGGAGTGATTACTGCATGGTACTCTTGGTTTATTTTGGGCTCATTCTTCCCATGTCATTGCTTTGCTTTCTGCATATCAATATGAAAGGATGAGTCATATCTTAAGTCTTCTGCTATGAGAGAAGGGAATAGTAGTATTTGATTGTTATTTCATAATGAGATAAATATATTGCACCTTGTCCTCCTGCTTCTTAGGGAGCAGATTATTTTAAGTGCCATCACACAGCACACACAAGACAATCCAGGGATCAGGCCCAGCCAGCAAGGATTTGTGAAAGGCAGGTTCTGCTTGACCAACCTGATCTTCATCTATGACAGTGTGATCCACTTAGTAGATAAGGGAAAGGCTGTGGATGTGTCTACCTGAACATCAATAAAACCTTTGACACCATTTCCCACAGCATCTCCTGCAGAAACTGGCTGCTCTTGGCTTGGATGGGTTTGCTCTTTGCTGGGTAGAAAACTGTTGCGATGGCCAGACCCAGGAGTGTTGGTGAATGGAGTTACATCCAGCTGGTCACTAGTCACCAGTGGTGTTCCCCAGGGCTTGGTATTGGGGCCAGACTTGTTCAATAGCTTTATCAATGATCTGGATGAGGGGATTGAGAGTACCCTCAGTCAGTTTGCAGAGACACCAAATTGGGTGGGAGTGATGATCTGCTGGAGAGCAGGAAGGCTCCACAAGGGATCTGGACAGGCTGAATCCATGGGCCAAGGCTAGTGATAGGAGGTTCAACAAGGCCAAGTGCCTGCCCCTGGGTCACAACAACCCCTGCAGTGCTACAGGCTGGGGAAAGGGGATGGGAAGATGCCTGCTGGAGAAGGATCCGAGGGTGCTGGTTGACGTCAGCTGAACGTGAGCCAGTGAATGTCTAGGTGACCAAGAAGGCAAATGGCAACCTGGCCTGTAACAGCAATAGTGTGGTGTCAAGAGACTGGAATCCTTTGGCATATGGTCTGCTTTGCATCTTAATTCAGGCAGAGGCATTTCTAATAATTTTAAGAACGAGACCATAACATGTGGCCAGTGGGACCAGGGCAGTAATTGTACCCTTGTGCTTAGCACTGCTGAGGCTGCAACTTGAGTGCTGGGTTCAGTTCTGGGCCCCTCAGTTCAGGAAGGACACTGAGGTGCTGGGAGAGTCCAGGGAAGGACAGCAGAGCTGGGAAAAGGTCTGGAGCACAAGTCTGACAAAGAGCAACTGAGGCAGCTGGGGAGGTTTAGCCTGGAGAAAAGAAGGCTCAGGAAAGACCTTACTGCTCTTTACAACTACCTGAAAGGAGGTTGTAGGTGGGGGTCAGTCCATTCTCCCACGTGACAAGTGATAGGACAAGAGGAAATGGCCTCAAATTGAATCAGGGGAGGCTTAGATTGGGTATCAGAAAAAGCATTTCTTTACAGAAAGGACTGCCAGGCAACAGGCTGGCAAGTGAAAGTTACTGTGGTTGAGTCACTGTCCGTAGAGGTATTTAAAAGAAATGTAGATAGCGTGCTTAGGGGCATGGTTTAGCAGTGGACTTGGCAGTGCTGGGTTAATGGCTGGACACAGTGATTATGAAGGTCTTTTCCAATATAAATTATTCTGATTCTGAAAGAACCTCAAGTCAGCCTTTAGAAGAGAAACCTTTTACTAAAGCACGAAGCAGCAAACTCACTCTAGAAATTCTTATCCCAAACGCAATTACTACAAGGCCCATTAAAACCTTGGAAGAAAGGAAAGTTAGTCAAATCCATTTAAGAGATTTTTAGGCTTAATCTATGATGTGGTAATCTCTAGGTGCTTTCCAGCTTTTGGGCACTAGTGCATGTTGCTGGAAAGTCCTGATTTCTAAGACATCATGAGATTCAACACCTCTCCCACTCTTCAGTCTTGGACAATCTCCAGGTGTGTGAGCTGGAACAGGCTGCATTGCCACAGGCTGTACCAGTCAGCACGCTCACCCTGACCTCCAGACACCACCTGTCTCCTTCAAAGACAACAGCAGTTTTACCACTCATTTCAACCAGCCCTGAATGTTACATTGTCTATCCATGTGGTCTTTAAAAACCTGCCTGTCTACTGCTGTAGGTCCCACTCAGAGTGCCAGTTTGCACCACACTTACCTAAACCATTACAAAAAGAAACAACCAAAGCTGCCAAAATATTCAGCCTTTCCCATGGTCCCAAGCTGTGCTACTGTGATCTCCAAAAACAATAATAATAAAAAAATAATTATTTAGATAAAAGCCAGTGGGAAAATCTTTGTCACATAAACCTCCCAAGAAGTAAGTATCTTGAAAAAACACATGATGAAACTCACTATTCTTATAAAGTAACAATCCTGTAGTTCTTTGAGAAGTAAAAAGACAAAACCCAAGGGGAACGATAACAGATGTGCTTTCCAGCATTCATTTTTTTACAGCAGTTCTGTTCTCTAAGAGCATCAGGTACTTATATCAGCATCATGAAATATTGACCCTCTGGCTTTACTTCTGAAGACACATCTTCAATTTTATTGTAATTTGTTCTGCTTCAGTGCTTAAGAGTGGCCAAACTTTCAGAAAGGGAGCAGACATCAAGCGATTCTCCTCCTTCAGTAATCCAGATATGCCTTGATAAATCTGAATACTATTAAATCCATAGCAGCACATGACTGATATACAAATCCTTGTATTGAAAAAACCTTCTTTCCAACAATACACACATTCATATTTCTTTCTGGAAGGAATATACAGCCATTTTTCTTTTTTATTTCACAAGAACATCTAAACCAAAATTTAAAATAAAATAAATCAAGCACTGTGGTAATAATACAAATGAAAATGTAGCATATTATAAGACAAGTTATTGGATTCTGAATTGGAATCTAATTGGAGTAAAATATAAAATGCCTTTTCAAACTATATTGCTTTTTTGGTTTCCTGCTTTGGCAGTTGTGGAAGTAGAAAACTTTGGACTGTTGGACTGAAATCTGCAATAACATTTGCCTTGAAGACTCCCAAAGACCTTGTTGGCCTACACATGAGTAAGTCAGCCCAGAATTTGCCCCAGGTTTTGCTACTACTTCTTAAGAAACAAGATGATTTATGATTCCTGCAAAATCCTACCTCCTTGAAAGAGTCTGACTTTTCTTCAGCACGGCAGTCAGACAATGCATCTGGAACAGTCTCCTTGCTGTCCCACTGCACCCAAGAAGAGTGGAGTAGGCCAAAGTATTAGTAAAGTAGAACAAATTACTTTAAAATCAGCCCACTGGGTGATAGCAAAACTAATGAAAATAAAGTTGTGGTAGATTTGGCATGCAGATACTAATAACAAAAGTTTTTAGTATCTGCATGTCATTAATTTTTCCTAATAATAAAAATGAAAAACAGGGCTGGATGTTCACCTCTTTGTCCCACAGAAGAATTGGTTTTATCTGTGCCATGGTCCTGAAAAAAATCTCCTTTGGATAGATGGTACATACTGGAATAAGGTTCATTAGATGAAAGAAAAGCACGGGCAGGAGAGTTACATCCGTATTATTCAATGTTATGTGACCACCAACATCTTCCAGGCAGCCGAAGACCTTTTCCAAGGTTGTCAGTCAGGTGAAAAACAAAAAAAAAAATCCTCAGCCATTCATTCCCTAAATGGCATTTTGTCAGAAACTCAGAAAGATACCCAACAGTATCTTTTGCCTTTCCTATGTGATGAAAGGTGTCGGCACATGAGGGATGCTGGGAAGGGGGAGCAGCTGTCAGCAGACAACAGCCTCCACAGGAGTGGAAAGCTGTGGGAGCAAACACCACGGGACAACTCTGAGAAATGCAAAAAGTGTAGGAAATATGAGACAGGTTAGCAAACATGAAGGCGTTTAACCCAGAGGAAACATCATACACCGATTCCTGGTTCTCCAACGATGTCCAACAATATTACTAGACTAGAAAAACAATTTATAGGCGACCCTGGTTGATGCTTTTGCAAAGTGCCCCTCCTGGGACAGAAGCAAAGCTTTCCAACAGACACCAGCCCAGTCCCAAACCTGCTCTTGGCTATACCACTCGTCTGAAAGAGCGCAGCCTTCAGGAAAGCTATTTCAGATGTACCCAGGGTGACTGAGATCACACCCTGGCATGCTCTCTCTCATTCTTAGAGAACAAAAATTTTGAACTGAATTACAATCCTGTTCTTTTTGAGCGTCCAAAACGTAGGTGTAGGGTTTGTGTTGTTTTGCTCTTTGTGGCTCAGGAATTACTGCTGGTGCCAGACGTATGTATTTACATCTCATACAGATGATATTGGATTCCTGGATTAAAAGAGCATTGCACAAAAACGATGGAAAAAACACCTGGGATTTCTCTTTGATGTTGTGCTCCTGTGAATGAAGATAGATGTGCCTGTTTGCACAGTTCTTTCAAATATTACAGTTCATAGAAACAAAACTGGTCAAATTCACCTTCAGTGAAAATTCACTAGAGTGACAGAGGTCTAACAGACCTAAATGCAGGCCTCCCCAATCCTTTTTAATTTTATTCTACACCTTATGTAGATCATAAAACTCAGTGGAGAATTGGCCATGGCTCACTTGGTGCTTTTATAAAGGTTAACACATCCTATCCCCATCAGGATTTATCAAAGCTGCCACAGGAGAAATCCTGCAAAACCCCACCAGTTTTTTTTCCTTCTCTGTTCATTCTGAGGCACTTTTAAAAGAACAGAATAACACCTCAAGACGTCATGAATGTGAAAGTGTCCCAACACATATTGTGAATATATGTTTTAAATCTCATGTAAAAATACAGGGATATTCTAAGAGCCATACTCCAGTAAAATACTCGTATTGAATTGTGCCATTGAAGGGATAATGTTTATGTAATCATAGTTTAAGCCTTTCATGTAAATTTTTTAAAAGCAAGAGAAGTTGTTTCAACTATATCTTCCAGTTATAACTGGCATTTTCTGAGACATTAATATTATTTTTGTCAAAGCTACAGTGTTTTTACTAGGGCAATAATTTCATCGTGAGGTACTGAAGTGTAAAGATTTCCCATTTTGCCATTACTAGAATTGAAGTTCATAGTACAGGTTTTTTTGAAGGGGCACTCAAAATAATAAAGCTGAATTACTACCTGTCTTTTTCTAATACTTTAGGTTACTTTGATCTCTTTGTGTCCTTTGCAAAGTGACACATAACGTGCTAGGCAGAGTGATGAGGACCCAATCCTGCAAACACATGGGTTTCATTTTACGCACCTAGCAGTAGCTTGCAGTAAGGAAATTAGATTATTCACAATGCATAAATCTTTGCAGCATCCAGACCTGAGATAGCATCACTCGGCAACTGATAGCATTTAACCACAGATTTCAGTAGAGCGGCCAGATGGCAAAGAGAACAAAGAAGTGAGATTTATAAACATTTGCAGCAAAATATATGCCTCTTTTGGCAAGACAACTGCCAGTCACTTCAGGGGAGAATTACCTGAGAGCAAAACAATTACTCCCCATATCTAATTATATTTCAATGATAATTCCTGCAAGACTGGGTGTGCTGAGCCATTGCACACTGTGTGTACGGTAACGCTGATGTCTGAGCAACAGGTGATGACAATTATTATCAGAACAATAGAACAGTTTCCACCCTATCCCCTTTTCAAAAGGGAAGAGTAGGTCCCTGCGATTTCCTCAGCAATTCCTATTCTGTGCTGAAATCTCCCATGGCTGATATTTTTTACTTGAGAATTTTTAAAGACTAAGCAAAAATATTTTCATTGTATTTATGAATGAGATGAAAGGATGAGGGCATCTCTTCCTAGGAGGGCAAGCACACACTTTTTGGTGGTTGTCTTTAAGCACTTCTCCAGCCATGATAGCTCAGATGTGCTAATTCCTGTTTGAGGGAGATGGTCCTGCTGGGGTGGGGGAGCCCAGGGGAGAGTGGAAGAAGGATATGCATAGGACCCCTGGCCTTGCTGGCTGCACTCTGATGCTCCCCGATACCCAGCACCGTCCTTAGCTCAGGTCACAGAGGAGTTTGGAGATGCTGTCCCCATCCCTCCCGTCCACGAAACGCCTCAGAGCTGTTTTTGGAGGTGGGGGTAAAGGGCTCCCTTCCTTACCTGCACCAGGGTCATCTGGGAGCCGAGGGCCAGCAGAATCTTCTCCGTCTTGGTGGGGTATGGGTTGTCGCGGTGCTTGTAGAGCCACTGCTTGAGCGGCCGCGCCATGTCCTGCAGCGCCTGCCGCTTGTGCCGCACCTTCCCGCCGCTCTGCCGCGCCCTGCCGCGGAGAAGGGGCGCTGAGGACCGCAGCTGCGGACACCGGCCCGCTCCCCGAGCCCTGCCCGCTGCCCCGCCTGGCCCCCGGCTCCCCTGCGGGGCGCGGTAGATGCGCCCCGTCCGAGGGGGGACCCAGCTCGGGGGGTGCCCACCCCGGGGTGCGCCCTGCCCGGAGGAGCCGAGCTCCGGCCTCGCGGGGTGCTCGGGGACGTTCCACAGCCGCAGCCCTGGGCCTGGACGGAGGTGACGCCGCCAGCTCCCCGAACTGCCCGTGCAGGTCCCGGGCGAGCGGACTCAGAGCCGGCGAATGGCCGCGGTCACGCTGCGGACCCGGGCGGCGGCCCCGCGGGGATTTCAGCGGGGCCGGGGCTCCGGCGGTGCGAGTGTCCCGATGTTTTCGGTGCTCGGCGCCTGACAGGCGTGTGGCCGGTCTGTCCACAGAGGGGCTTTCCAGGGCGGCCAGGCCGCATCTCGCACGGCCGGCCGCGCATCCCGCAGCTGCGGTGCGCGCTGCCCCGGGGCCAGCCCAGCCTGATTCCCCTGCCCGGGTTTATTTCCCGCTGATACTCAAGAGATACCCGCGGCACCGAGCAGCTCCTGGATCGTTCCGCCCCTCGGAGCCGGCGTGCCTCTCCCAAAGCCGCCGGCAGCGACGCGAGGCAGCCCGCAAAGCCCCGCGCTTGCCGAGGGAGACAGCGCATGCCGGGGGAACGAAACCCGGGTTCCGCTAAAAAGAAAAAAAAAAAAAATAAAAAAGGAAAAAATAAAAAAGAAAAAAAATGGTGTCCCTTTGTAAAAAAGGTCTCCAATAAAAAGTGAAGAAACCCGGCGGAATCCTAGAGAAAGCCCAGAGGCGGGCTGGGGCCGCCGGCAGGGGGCGCCACGGGGCCGGGCCGCCGCTCCCGGGGCTGCCGCGCTCCGCCGCCACCGGCTGCAGCAACAGCCCGGTGACTGACACACACCTGCGTCCCCCGCCAGCACCGCCGCGAGAACTGCCAGCTGATGCAATCGCCAAGGTGGAAATTCGTCAGTACAAGCAGCTCCCCGGGACCTCGAGGCTTCGCAGCTGCCCGAGTGTGCTCCTCGGTCTTTACTTTGTAACACTGACCCGAAACCTCTGGTCAGCGCTCGCCCGTTCAACCCTTCGAGCTACGGCTGTCAACGCGCCAGAGCTCGCACGTCCTCTCATCACCATGTATTTCACCTGTTCCAGCATAAAAAAGCAAACCTAACCTCCAAAAAACAACAAATCGAAAAAGATCCCCCCCCCCCCCCACAAAAAAACAAACTGCTTTGGGCGGCTTAGCCTCAGCTGCCGTTTTAGCAAACCCGATCCTAACATCACGTTATCCAGCCCCTGACTGGCATCACGCTAGCCCGTTCTAAATCCCATCCCTGGGACCGCACTGACATAGCAGCTCCTTTCCGCTCGCTCGGTGCGCTGCGGACCCGCGGGGACGGCGGAACAAGTGCCGGGGCCGCGCAGCGCCCGCCCGCCGCTGCCGCCGGCAATCGGCCGCGCCGCCACCCCGGGCCCCCGGCCTCACACGGCCCGCCTGGCGCCTCTGCTTTGGAGACTTTAATTGCATGAAGCGCCCGAACAAGCCGGTGGAGCCCCGGTGTTCTCGGCTCGTTTTTGTTCGGAGCCAGAGGGGGAGGTCAAGCAGAGCAGGACAGGAGCTCTGTGTCCGGTACATTCCAGCCCAATCGGACGCCCCTGCATCACCTACTGCCGGAATTTCCCACCGTAGCTGTGGAATGAAAATCCCAGAGAATACGAACCCGGGGTCGCGGGCAAAGACCCAGCTAGAGACCCATCTCGCAACCCCAAATCGGTGACGCGGCGGCCGGGAGCGCCGGCAGCGCGGGCAGGGCCGCCCCCGAAGCCGGTGCGCGGCGCGGAGACGAGCGCACGGCATACCCCGTCCGCCGGTTCCGCAGGCTGAGGCTCTCCTTGATGGACGGGCTGTCGGGGAGCAGCACCTCGGCGTGGTGCGGGCCTTCCACCACCCCCACGTAGGACCGGCCGCTCCGCTCCCGCTCCTTGGCGTCCTCCTCGAAAAGCACCTGGCCGCTGAGCTTGCTGAAGACGATGGTGTTCATGGTGGGGGTCTGGGGGCCGCCGTCGTGCTGGCCGCCGGCTCCGAGGTGCGGGGGCTCGCTGTGCGCTGCGGGGAGGCGGCAGCGGTCACCGGGCAGCCGCGCCGAACCGCCGAGACCCGCCCGGCGCGACCGGCGGGGCGGCAGCGCGGAGGCACCGGGCGCCGCCTGCCCACCCACGGGGGGGAGGCAGCCCGCCCCTCCCACGGCCCGGCCCGCTCTCACGGCCCCCCCACCCAGCCCCGGTCCGCTTCCTCGGCCCGGCCCGCTCCCACGGCCCGGCCCGCTCGCACTCGCACCTCGCCGCCAGCCTTCGCCGCGCTCCTCGCTCAGTGTCGCAATAGTTCGGAGCGCGGGTTTTCTGTCGGCTTTGGTGTTTCTGTCTCGCTTGCTCTCTCACTCCTTTTTTCCCCCCTTTTCCCTTCCCTTTCCCTCCCCTCCCCTCCCCCGGAATGATTTTCCCCTTCCCCCTCCCCAAACGGGGAGGGAAACAAATTGTTTTTAACGACCACCAAATGCGCAGAGCCGGCGCCCGGAGGCACTGCCGCCGCACAGCCACTCGAACTGTCGGGACTGCCGCTCCCCATCCCCGGGGGGAGTCACCGCTGGCGAGGGGACCCCAGCAGCCCCAGCCAGGGCACGGCCCCCCCGGGCAGAGCGGCGTCGAGGGGCATTGCGGGGAGGGGCGGTAGCGGTCCGGCCAGGGGCATCTGAGGGTACGGCAGTGCACGGCTGGGCTGTCCACCGTCTGTACGGGGGAGCCTCCCGAGGAAGGCGTCTGAGGACAGCGGCTGGTGTCACGCTGACCGCGGGAGAGACCCCCGTCGGGGGTGAGAGGCGCAGCCGCAGCCCCGTGCCACTCATTAACACAGGTGTTTAATGATGCCATGCCAGGAACCATCCCTCAATACGCTTCCCCTTCTTCTCTTGTGTGTTGTGTCCCCCGCTACCCCCCGCCCAAGGGTTGTAAGGGTTGTCCCAAGCCGGGGGACAGCCCGCTGCCTTTAGCATCCCCGGCGCGGCCGGCAGAGATGCTCCGTTGCCCGCGATGTCTACGGGCGCCCCCGGCCGCTCCCACGGATGTGCCCCCGTTCCCTCGGCCCTGCCGCCCCACACCCCCTGCACACCGCAGCCCTGCGGAGCAGCAGCCCGGCCCAGCCAGTCTTAACGTTTTGGTTTTCGGCGGGCAGAAAGGAGGACGGCCCCAGTCAGTATTTACAAGGATGTAATTCAGACGTTGTTTGACCGCCGCGGGTGAACGGGAGCGGCCGCCTGCGGGCCCGGCGGGACGTGCGCGGCGCGGATCCCTCGTGCGGGCACCAGCCGCCACTCCACGCTCTCCATGGCACCTCTCTGTCCCCGTCCTTGGCCCCACAAAGCGTGACCCCAAAGTACCTGAGTCTGCATACCGCCCCCGCTTGTGTCCCGCCGCCCCTTACCATCACCCTGGCCTCGTTCCCTGCCGCGTTGTGCAGAGGCCCCCGCGGAGGGCACGCCGTTCTCCGCCGGCGGCGAGGGAGGGGGAAACATCTGGGGACCACCGCCCGCAGCCCCCCAGGGCTCAGCCGCCGTGGGGTCCTTTTTGGGGCTCACCCCAATTCAGCACCCTCCGCCACTATGAGTGACGTCACTGCCGCTCTCCGTGACGTCACACAGCCACACGCACTGGGGAAAGGCGCCCTGGCAGAGGGGCAGCTTGGCATCGGGATTCACCGATCCGATTGTCATTTCTCACTTTGCTGACGGGGAGCAGTGGAGAGGCTGGGGAAGGGCAATGCACCGGAGACGCCCCAATGTCCTGGGAGAAAAATGACTGTCCCTAGAGTGGGAGGAAAAGACATGAACAACTTGCTGCCAGCCCCCTGCCGAGAAAACAGAAGGTAGGAAAATGTAAATAACCACAAGAGTGCCCCCGTGCAGGCTGTGCATCCTGCACTTCCACAGACTGCTGGGCAAAGCCCTGGTAAGGCTGCCTGTCAGGACGTGACATGGCCAGAGCGTTCAGGAACCAGCTGGGGGAGAAGTGGGCAAAGGGGAGCAGTGTGGGACAAATGCCTGCTGTTAGACTGTGCTAACATGCTGATTAGGAGCTTCCTGCAAAACACTCAGCTCTGATCATTGCCATGCTCAGGAGAACTGTTTATGACACGGGAAGTATTGTTATAATTACGTCACTGCAAACGGAGTCTTAGAAAGTGACAGGTTTGACCAAACCAAGCTCCCGTGGGAAAGTGATCTCAGTCGTTTGCAGTCTCGGACAATTGTTTGCCCTGTCATCCCACTCCCCCCTCCAAACCCCTCTAGCACGGCAGGAGTGACCCTCTCTGCTAGGGCAGGCTCAGGTTCTGGTCCCCAAAGCCTGAGGGGAGGTGCAGATAGGGCATGCTATGTTTCTGTGGGCCCTGCAGGCTGAGGCAGCCTCTGGAGAAGGGCAATCCATGCACTGGCAGGGTACTGAGCAAGTGCCCTTGGAAGAGCCTTCCCTCTGCCTGTCCACCGTGGTGGAATGGATGCTTGTTCCCTGTGTGGTGGCTCAGGAGGATCTGGGAAGGCAAAAATATTCCTTCCCTGTGTCTATTGACGATGGCGCTGTTTGGGCACGGGCTTGGAGGATCATTGGACTTGCAGGGTATGTAGCTGTCATCGAGGACCTGTGTGGTCCCCAGGAGTGGTGGAAATGTGCGCTGCTCATCTGCCTGCCTGTCCTGAGCTGGGCAGGGCATGGGAAGCCAGGGCAGCAGGTTGCTGAGGGCCTGGCAGATCCCACACCCACACCCAGAATAAGTCACAGCAACAAGAGCTGAGGGCAGAAATCACCATTTGGAAAGCAGTTCTGGAAAAAAACAAAAGTGTGTGTGGGGCAGACATTGCCAAACGTGGTGAGGCAGTGGCAGGAGCAGTTGGCACTGCGGCGCCTCACAAGCCTCCAAAGCAGTGAGATCTCCCAAATCATCACATGTAAATCTCACACACGCCCGCCCCCTCCATATTTTATTACATAGATCACAGTTGGAAAGCTTAAATGAAAACAGTGTTTCTATTTCCAGAGCTTGTTTAACATCATGAATGTGATACAAACTGTGGGCTTCATGTTTTTAATTAAGGTTACTTACCCCTCCATGCACGGAAAAAGAAGTCAATAGTTGCTGGCCGCATACCGCAGCCTGCAGCCGGCTCCCAGAGGATGTAGCACCGGCTGATGGAGCACTGTGGCTCTCCTGCATCCCACAGTGGGACAGGAGCCCGGAGCACAGCAGGACTTCAGGCACCTGCCAGGCTGGAGCTGCAAAAAACTCCTTGCCATTCTTTGCAACACCCCTCTGTTGGCCCATGCTTGTGTGCCAGCTCCAGACAGCTGGTAGGCCAGGGTGGCCTGCCAAAAAGGGGCATCAAGGCACATCTCCAAGGGATATCACGCAGAAAGAGCCTAAAAGTGGTGCTTTGGGTCCTAATGTGTATCACTGGAGGAGCCAGGAAAAAATCAACTGTACTGTCAAGCTGAGAGGAGAATTTGCTCCTGAGGCTGCAAGGGATGGAGCTCCTCAGTGCCAGCCCCACTGCAGCCCTTGGAGAGGCTGCAGCCCCAGCCCTGCTGCCTGGGGTGGGCAGCCATGCCACAGAGCTCAGATAGCACCATTGGGGCTGGCTGTGAGCACTGCTCTGCCTGCTTCCCCTTTCTCCAGCCCTGAGCAGGGGAAAATTCAAAAACAGTTCAGCTGGGTTCCATCTGTGCTCCTAAATACAGTCCTTGTTTCTGGTGTCCACTTCCAGCAAAATGTTGCTTTTGTCCATTGTTCTGGTTACTTTTTATATGCTATCAGCAAACATTTCACTGGTGTTGCGTTCTCACTTCTCCTCCCTCCAACTGCAGATTCCTTCACACTAAACATATATGTTTGAAATTCAAAGAATTTCTTCATGTCCCTGGCATTATCTGTGGGCAGGTTGGGTGGCTGAATAACTATGACCATGTATGTTGAAAGGCCTGAAGCTGTGTAGGTGAGAAATTGTTTAGGATTATGCCAAATGGGGTGTTATCCAAACTACAAAATAGCCACACTTGCAGGTAAAGCAGCTGCAGAGACCTGTTGCCATCCCTCACAGCAGCTGGATCACTGCTGAGCCAAGTCCTGAGGCACATAAAGACAAGGATGAACTGGCTTAACCATGCTGGATAAAAGGAGTTTGGTCTGCTTCTGCAAGGAACCAGAGATGGCAGAGTAGCTTTAGAACAGGCATTTTGTGCTTAGTCTGGTAGCTCACAGATCACTGGAATAAGATACCATAGGGATGAAGTTAAATCTTGTAATGCAGAGTTTAGTTAAGTATCAATCATCCTAAGCAAGGAAGAGCTGCCTCTTTTGAAGACTTTGCTGGACCAATGCCTTGAACAGTCACTGTCTTAGAGCAAGGATGGTCCTTGGGATCAGCGAGCTCATCATAGTGGGCATACAACATCTGAGAGGGGAGACAATTAAGTTAGCCCATTAGAAAGCAAAGATAGGTTCTGAAATTGCCACCTGATTTTTGCATGCAAAGACTTGTGGAGAAATGAGTTTTGGAAAGTTTCTCAACAAGACTGAAGGAGCATTTGAAAGACAATGTGTGCTTATTTCCTTTCCTTAGGGATATTAGGCTTGGATGAACTGGTACAAAGGTGTGTTGGAATGATGTATGCAGGAAGGAAACACATCAAGGTCATCTGTGACCATCCCTAAAGCAGCTTTAGTGCTGGTGCTGCAGCAGATAATATTGTCAAACTGCAGGGCCAAAGACTGTGGGGACCTCTGTGAGCAAGGAGGGCAACAACAGCACAAAGGTGAAATGAGAATGTTGTCAAGAGGGTGTTCTGAAATCTGGCTGATATGGCCATTAATCCAGCCCTGGTTTCAATTCCAAATAAAGTAAGACTGGACTGAGATGGAGTTATGGACTGTAGCTCCGGTGTAGCACTCAGCACAACTCAGGTATTTCCTCACTGTGTACAGCTGGGAAGGGTGTCCACCAAGAGAGCTGGTCTGCTGTCTGCAAGCTGCTGAATGCTGCAGAAAGGTGAACCAGACATCACCTGATGAGAAAGCCAAAATTAAGTCCTGTACAAATGCAGGAGATGACCTTGTGTGAAGGTCCAGTTCTTGCGTTCCACAAATCAGGAAGTTTTGCATGCTATTTGTGTTTGGAAAAGAGTAGGCTGTGGGCATGGGCTGGTTTGTAAAGTGGACTTGTGCTACAGCATATAATATTGCAAGAGAAAGTGGCCAGGATGCTTCAGCTACAGGAAGAGATCAACCATGAAGCTGTGAGCGTGGCTTTAGTCATGGATGTCAGGTGTGGTGGGGCTGAGACCATTCTGAAGTCAGGGAGTTGATCTTGCAAACATAAGAAGGGGGGCAGGTGCCTCTTCTGAAGCTGCAGGTGGCCCCTGCTTCTTTTAGGAAGCACAGGGTCCTATGGGTGGCCTCCCTGATAACATCCCTAAGACTGGGGCTAGTGGCAGCAAAAATCCCCAGACAAACTGCAGACCTGGAAGCCCCCAACATATAGCTGTTGCTTTATCTAGAAGGGTGGAAGACCCAGTTCTGTTCTATGTATGTGCTTTGTCTTAAGAATTAATAAACAAAACAAAAAAAAAAATAAGTCCCCAAACAAGGATCTCAGTTATTTCTACTTTCATCTGAAAACATCCCCGAAGAGTCAGAAAAACAGTCTCCCAACTTGTGCTCAAGGTCTTTATGTTTTCTCACTTCTCTGCTCCACCTCCATTTTTTATTGCATTTTTTTAGGTTTCCATCCCCTTGGGCCATGTAAAACAAAACTCCTTCCATAAGGCCTGTGCTGTGCATCAGCTGCTGTGTGCAGTGGGCACGGGGAGGAGGAGGAGGGCCATGGTGTTTGCAGGAGATGTGTTTTCCCAGCATCCCATAGCTCAGGCTCAGCTGGGGCTCTGTGACCAGCCACAAGGGCAAAAGGGCTCCAGAGAGAGGCCAGATGGTTTCTCTGGGAATGGAAATGGTGTGTATTGCAGTGTTAATTAGGAGGAAACGTGGTCAGGAGGAGAAGCTCTGAAGTTTGGCTTGGGACAGAATTACTGTCTCGAGATCAGGCCTCTCAGTTATTTAGCTTCATTTATGTGTGTGAGCTGTTTTCCATTTTGTGCTTAGGATCCAGGTGGGGTTTGTGTGTGCCCCACTGGGGACTCCACTCATGGCACTTGTGGCCTGCCTGGTTTCTTCAGTTCTGTGCCCTCTGTGGAGCCAAGCTGTGTGCGTTGCTCCAGTCTGTACCATCACCCCTCAGACAGAGCTTTTTGCTTTAACCCCAAGGAATGCAAAGCCAGACACTCAAGCCTTATACACATACACAAGCTATTTTTTCTGTAAAAAAAACCAGCAGCAGTTCAAATGTCCCCAAAAAGGATGATGTTCTTAGTTACGTGTAATGTATCAATATAATCAAAATTAGTAATTTTGTTATGTTTTATACATTTTATTTATTTAACTGAGCTTTAAATTCCGTACTTAATATTCTCAGAGAAAAAACACATCCTTGGTGTCTGTACTGACCAGGGAGTGACTCAGTTCCATTTGATGTTGTATCTCAGATGTGTGATGTCTGTTCTACATTTGGAGAATGAATGTGGATTTGTTTGGATTTGACATTAACGGTGCAGGTCACATTGCAGAAATCACTGCTCTGAAAAGTTAAGCATAAATGCTGAGGAGTTGATAACAATAATTATATATCTAACTTTTCTTCAGCCACCTGTGCAAAAATAAACACACCATGTTGTGTTATTGCTGTGTTATTGAATTCCCTACTTTTTATGCCTGTTCTCGCATTTAACTCCACTGGAGAGCATAAAGTCAGGTAATTTTGCCACCAATATTTTTCAGTATTACAGCTATAGAGGTGTATACATAACTTGAAATTATCTGCAGAATGGTTCAAACCATGTTGGATTTTTGCTCGAGCTTATCTTTTTTGGGCAGGAAGAGAAGGGGATGCGCACGTGTGTGAGAGCAAAGGTAGTGCAGTAATGTGCAAGGACACTGTGATTGATGTGGCGTCTGCCTGGGTCCCATCCCCAGGGACTTACTCCACCAGCCCCAACTCCTGAGTGTCCCCAAATATCCAAACGTGTCAACCAGCCCAGCAAGGCAGGGAGAAATGTGTGGGCTGAGGGGATGGAGGGGGCAGCTCTGAGGGTCTGACTCCCTTCTGTGCTTGAGCTGCACGTGCTTTTGTGTGACCTCGAGGATTTCACAATCCCCATGCTTCTCTTCTGCAGCTGTAACACAGGAATAATAACGCTTCCTCCCCTTTCTCTGCTTCCTACTCTGCTTTTGGCACACTGCTAATACAAGAGGGCTTGATCTCAGTTGGAATCTATCACTGCTACTGACATGTTAATAATACCAGTAGAAACGTTTCCTCTTTCCTTTGTACTGACAGAGCTCTGCACGGGGTAGCAGCTCCCAACACGTCAGCCCAGAGCGTATTCACTTTCAACCCCAAATCGGAGGCGTTTTCCGGACACAAGACAGAGAGGATGCAAGATTCAGGCTGACTTTTAGGATTTTAAACAGGGAGAAGTAGTCATAACATGCTTCAGTTTGATGGTCCTCCAGTTATTGCATAAACCTCTGAATTATCCTCAGCCTCTTGGCTGCTTGCACGGCATTAAACCTCGTGCGGTTGAGTCAGGGTTTCGATGATTTTCTGTCTAGAAGCTCCTCTGGTAGATGTCGGGTCCTGGAAAGGACAGGAGAGCTGGAGTGCGTTGCCTTGGCAACACGGATGTGATTGAGGGGATTTTGTGTCTTGAAGGAAAACCCCGAAGTTAGTGCCAGTTTCTCTAAAGACTGTGTGGAGTCAGGAACCCGGAGCTGCCTGGGGAGAGCTTCCTCTGGGACACAGGATCCCGCTCTCTCTGGCTCTGCTTGGGAGTCACATAGTGAGGAGTTGGTTTTTCTGCAAAGGAAGCCTGAGAAAATCTAAAGATAAAATATGGTTGCGGGAAGATTCTTCTAAAGATGGCTTGAAACTCATGTTTTTGGCCTGAGTTTGAAAATCTTCTTTCACATTCTTGCAGTCATACAAAAACATCTCCCTAGCTGCTCTAGTTCTTGCATAATTGATAATTTATAAATCTCTAATGATTTAGAAGTTTTCTGAAAGTAGTCCAATAACAATAAATATGTTTGTTCAAGCAGATCAAAAAGTCAGGCCAATCATGTTAATCTGTTTAACCAGTGCTGATATTATCTCTTTTTTAGCAGAACTGAGGTTAAACCTCTGTAAATAGCTATAAAACACCCAAAGGCTATTTTAGCAGAGGCTAAACCCAGAGACTCAAGATGCAATTTGGCTTTGATAGCTACTGCAAGCCTCAAATATGGATACCTGAGGAGAGGCAACAAACTTGCACTCTGTCTGTGCTTTCCTTCTTGTGTACAGAATAGATGGATTCTGCAGGGTGCAAAACATGAAGTGCAGCAGCATAGCTCATGTACACACTGTTACTATTTATTATTGGTGAGGCTGAGGCATGCAAGCCAGCAAAGGAAATAGCTGGCACATCTTCATTAATTCCTTCTGGTTCTAAAGTAAGTAGTTTTCAGGAAATAATTCTCCAAGACCTTGGCTACACACACAGTGTATTTATTCAGAGTTGGCAGGGGCACCAGAAAACATATAGTTCATGGAGTCCTCATTTCTTTGGATCCCCAAGGTGTTTATCATAAATGATTTTTAGACAGATTAGAGCCACACACATGCACAGAACCGTGCCTATGACAGTTGCTGTGTCTCCAAGCACTTTAGGTTTAATCATAACCCCCGTCCACCCTTTGAATAAACTTCAGAAATTCTCTGATGGCATTAAGGGTTATTTGGAGAATGAGGAGACATCCACCTTAGCTTGGCAAGTGAATATTGGCTTCACAGGTTTTTTCCTCCAAGTTACTTGAATATAACTATTATACTTCCCTCTGAATTGTAACTATTTGGCTTGTGACCTCACAGATAATTTACTTGTTGCTTTGAGATCTAGCCATGACTAAACCCAGAAATTTAGATATATATCCAGACTTTTTTATCTGAAAAATAGACTGAAAATCTTGAATATCAGTCTCTCTCATGAGATGTCCTGATTTCATGCATTACAACAGGGCCAGAAACAACACAAGAACAGCTTTTCTCACAGTATTTCAGTAGTTCTTTTCTGGCCATTGCCAAAAGCAGGATGTGAAGACATGCACGAACATTAAAGCAAACTCTTATTAGAATAGTTCAAGTTCCTTTTGCATTGTGGTAAAAATTCGTGTCAATTTTCATTCTATTCAGACTATTTCAACCCTTTCAGTACTTCAAAATTCTGTCAGTGTTTTTTCTTAATAAATCATTCTGCTTGCTTAAATGTGATTTGTGGGTTTTCATGCTTTTTCCTTTTTCTTTTTAAACACAGGCCAAGGATATGACAAGGTGCTCAGACCCAAATTGCACATTTGATTGTACACATAAATGTTGGCTATCCCACTGGCTATCCCATTGACTTTGCAAGGATTCCTCATTGGTGTCATATTAAGCCTGCAGTAAGTGCAGGATGGGACAGAAGGTGCCCTAGGATGCCCAAGGAAAGACTGCAAGTGCCATCAGCAGGGATGTACCCCAGGAATAAGGACAGATTTGGTTTCAGGCTTGCATAATTGTTTCCTTCAAAGCTGTCAGCAGACTCAGGTGCTGGTCACCTCACAGTCTTTCCACAAAGCAGTGAAATGGTATAAAGTTAACTGCTTCAGCTGCCAGGGTAAACACTGGGAGTAAGTGCAAGCACAAAGCAGAGCTGTAGCCTCCTCCTGTGGGCTCCTGCAGTGTGGGATGTGCTCTGGGCTGACAGCCGTGGCAGGGATGGGGCAGATCCTGGTGCTGTGCCTGCCCCATCCTGGCAGTGCCCAGGCAGTACTTGCAGCGCTGCCCTGAGGTGCTCCTGCCCTTTCAGAGGGATGGGATCAACTTGCTCTGCCACATGGCAGGTTGTGCTCTCCTGGAGAGGGGCTCTCCACCTGCTCTGGAGTTGTGGTGGCATCAGGTGAGGTTATAAATCTCTCTGCAGAGCGAGGTTTTCCAGGTGTCTGAGCATGATGCTTCCTGGGCACAGAAGAGGTCAGCTAAGCCCTAAGGACTTCACCTTCTCCAGCAGGCATATCCCAGCCTGTTTCAATAGACCACTGCATCCCTTGCTTGTATTTTCTCTTCACCAGTTCAGTAAGGAAAGGATTGCAGGGATGTGGTGAGCGGCTTGTCCATGCAGCATTGCAGGTACAATGCTGCCACTGCTGAGGAGCTGAGCACCTTGCCCATGAATTAGCCTCTAACCAGAGGGAAAGTGAACAGAATTTTGGACTACCCAGGGCAGCAGTGAAAGCCCAGATCTCCCAAACTCATCTGTTCACTATCTGCAAATTTGGCTTCACCACATGCCAGCAGGTGGTTGGCTCAAGCACTTGGTGTCCTTAGGAGAGCTGTCACCCTGTCACCCAGGTCCTGGCTGGAGAGGGTCAAGTCACTGCTATAATAGAGAGGAGACTTCTAGTTTTTTTGCTGATACTCTCCCCAAGGACAGCTGAGATGTTAATGTCTTACTGCAGATGGGTGAATCAGAGCATGAAAACACCTGCTTGGGAAGCCAAGAGCTGTCAGGCCATTTACAGGATATAGTACAGAATTTGCATCCCTGGGATTATGAATCCTAAAATCTCAAATCAAGAGGGCACTTCAGGAGCAGCCAAATCCTAGAAGAGGATTTTGCTGTTCACCTTTCTAGGGATAATAATAGGACAAAACCACCTGGCTACGTAGTATTTGAATTGAAAATTTATTTCCTTCTCAATATTTGTTTCTCCTTCTGTGACCTGTAATATCTGTCTCCAGGGGTTGGGATGCAGATATCTGGGAAGGAACAGGTGGCCTTCTACAGTGCACAAGTGACACACTACTGGTTTTATTGAAGAAGCCTTTGAGGAAGATGCCCACTGGGCCTCTGGTAGTTCAGAGAACTCAATTCTGAGATCTTTTTCCGTGCTGTCACAGTCACTGTAAAAGGCTGCATCTGGGATGCCTGGGCCCACTTGGAGCTCTGTCTCTCAAAAAAAAGGCACTTTGATTTGTGCCTGTGTTTATGTGGGAGACTCTCCATGGATTGAGCCATAAAGTCCCAGTTAAGGTAATTCTGTCTGGCAGCAGCACTACATAGTTCGTAATGAACATTTACAAACCGTCCAAGGAATATGATT
Organism: Cyanistes caeruleus; assembly: GCF_971803275.1. Taxonomy (NCBI): domain Eukaryota; kingdom Metazoa; phylum Chordata; class Aves; order Passeriformes; family Paridae; genus Cyanistes; species Cyanistes caeruleus. The sequence goes on from NC_141701.1 coordinate 136,809,416, forward strand.
TCTTACACAAAAGAAGCAGCTTTTCAAGGCTTTTACTCATGGAGCTGCTTCAAGCAGTTCTCATACCTCAGTCCTCCCTTGGATGGACTCTGCAGCCCTGGCCAGGCAGCTGATAATACAGAAATGCTCGAAATGCCTGGAAAGGACACAGTCATGTCAATTGTCTCCAACGAAGGTAGCAGTCACAAACACATGGGTTTGCCAAAAGTCCCTGGCTAGTTCCAAGACGCTTTCGTTTGTTTGCATTGCTAATCTACCAGAGACTGAGACTGCTCGGAGAGATACCAAGCCTTTTGTGAGCCTTCTTTCACCCTGCTTCTGTTGGGATCTGCCGGACAGCAGCCATCTGAGAAGGTTCTGGGAGACTGTACAGTTATCAGACTGAGACAGAAGGAAACAGTCTGAGCTGGAGGCAGGATAGCCTGTGCACAAATTCATTCTTCAAGTCCTTTTGCTTCTCAGCAGCTTGTCAGGGCTGTCAAACTCAAGGTCTCACTGCAGTGGGGTCTGGACAAGCTGGAGAAAAGCCCTGCTTAGATGCATCCCCATAAAATTCAGTTAATGTTGTAACAGACATTTGGCTGTAACAGTAATTTGGCTCACAGATCATGATGGGATCCCCACTAGAAAAAAAATTCTTTAAAACTTTCTGAAGCTCTCTTCTCATAGCAGAGAGCCACGTGCTTTTGTGTATTTATGGAAAAGGGAGCAGTATGAAGTCATACAGGCCACATATCCCTTTTCCAAGTAGATGCAGCGTTGATTCATGTCCCTTGTCAGCCAGGATGATTTCCCAAAAGAGAGGCTGGCTTTGGATCCTGACAGCCTGGGTTGCCATTCCATTGTGCAGGATCCTAAAATCTGTGTTTATCAGGCTAAGAAAAAATCATCTTTTCTTGCTTCTTGCTAAAGTCCTTCCTTAATAAAACCTTTCTTTCCACCTCACTTTCTTCCATAGAGTGATGTGACTGACCAGCACCTCCTCTACAGCTGAAGATGCAGCTGCTCTCACCTGGGCCCTGCAGCAAAGAGCCAGGTGAGAGGCAGAGAGCATGAGTGCAGTCCCACTGCTCCCAGGATTGGAGCACACTGGGTGTCTTCACATCAGATCAGCAAGTGGGAATCACTGAAAGTGACTTCTCCATCCCTCCCCTCAGACTTTCCTTGGGCAGGAGTGATATCCTACAGTCCATGTCTGGAATTTTTATGCAGTTACTTATCACCCAGGGCTGCCCAGGGCAGTGTTCTTGCCACAGCAGTCTGGGTTTGCAGCACATCCTTAGCCAACAGGAGCTCTCCAGGGGGAGCGTGGAGCCTCCCTTTGGCTCTCACTCAGTTGTTTTCTATCATTTCATTTGCAGTTATTCAAGACATACCTACCCAAATCACACTTGCTACTGGCCGAGGCAAAACGTTACCTGTCTCAGCAAAGTGAGATTTCACCTATTTTTCCACAGACTTTCTTGAATGAAACCTTAAAGGGGTACCTGCAGGTGGCAGCCACATTTTGTAACTGAATTCCCTCCACATTCTAACAACTTTGTAAAATTGCTACTAGTTGATTACAGAAACACAATCCTGTTACTTCGTTGGCCTGTTTAATTTAGCATTGTAAATCTCATAGATTTCTGACAATTACTAACTTTCTCATTGGATTAAATTCTTAGACAGTTTTATTGATTCATTCTGCTGGGTTTTCCAAGGTTTTCTTTGGCTGGGTCAGCTTTTCTAAACACCACTTAGATTTGCTATGAAAATATATGCCTCTGCATCCAGTGCACACCCTGCCAGATGCACGGTGGAAGCCCTGAGCCCAGGCTGCCTATCAGCCCCCTGCCCAATGCTGCAGGGTGCTAACACCTCCATTGGGACTGCTGGTTCTGGGAAACCCCATGGAGAAGCCCTGTGTTGGATCTCAGCCTCCCAGGACTTAAACTTGAGATCGCAGAAAGATGCTTCACATCCCTAAAACTGTTTGTGGAGTTCAGCATTTTGGCCAGTACTTAGTGAGGCGTCAGCATCACAGTTGTTTTGTCCTAGTTGTGATGGTTGTTGATGATATGGAATAGCTGTTCCAAGGCCACAGGGGGCCTCTCATGTCTGCTCTCTCTGATGGAGGCTCTGAGTCTTACAGTTTCTAAGAGTGCTGTGGGACAGCTGAGCCTGCATTTCTCATCTCCCATAGCAAGCATGTACATGGTAGAGTACACAGTATTTTCCTCTTAAAGCTGAAATATATTTCAGCTCTTTTGGGATGGTGGGTGTGGATGTGGCAGTCTTGTAGGACAGGAGACACATGATTCAAATGCAGTTCTAGCAAAAGTTGAAGTGGTTTCTATTACACATTCCTACAAAGTTCAGAACAGATAAAGCAGTAATTAGATATCAGTAATTGCCAGTGGAACTAAAGTCATAACACAGATCTCAGTAACTGTTGATGTAGAAATGTCCACAGCAGGGAGTCTACAACCATACTTGTAGAGCCCAAGACTGGTGAAAGGATCGTGTACACACAGTGGAAGTGTCTTAAAGATATGCAAAAATCTGAAAAGGAACTTGAGGGAACTGGAAAGAGTTCTGGTTTGGGTTGTTTTTTTGTTGTTTTTTTTAATGCCGAGTTTGGAAATAATTTGGTCTCAGTTTCTTCAGACAAATCATTCCTCTTTCTTTTGTAGTGCTTTTCTTTAATGCCAAGTTTGGAAATAATTAAACGTCACTTTCTTCAGACAAATCACTCTTCTTTGTTTTGTACCTCTTCACGCCACATCAGATCCAGTGCTTGGCAGTCACCTATATTCCTTAGTTGCTGTGCTGAAAAACATTCACCTAGTCATTACATTCTGGGAAGTATACCAAGGCTGGCCCACAGATGTCCGCTTTTCCAAATATTTTTCCTTTTACATGACACCCCACCACAGACAGTTGTGGAACGGGTTGGAAGGAGGCATCAATCTGACCATAACCTCTGTTTCTGGACATATTTTGCCCCTCATCTGCAAGTGTGTATGAAATAGTTCTCTCCAAGAGTTGCTCCAGCTTCACGTTGAATATTTTCCTGCCTAACCTCATGCAGGGGTAAGGACTAGATAGTCTGCTTTCCAAATGGTGCTGTTAAAAAAAAGAGTCAGCCATAAACGAGTTCAATGAAGGTCTGCAGAGCAAGACTGGCAGCCATGGGCAGAGAGATTTTCCTGATACTGAGCAAATACGGGACAAAAAGGGCAATCCTAGAGCCTATGACTACTGCACCGTGGTGACTGAACAGTTATCAAGGACAGCACAACTGGTTATGAGAATGAAGCAATACCAATTTCTTTCTGAAGATTAGGAGCTGTTTTTCTTTTGGGCTGATCCCCCCCTGGAAAGTGGGCAGAGAAGACCACTGGTTTAATACATGATGTTGTCCTTCAGTGGGTCTCAGCTCAGCCCTAATCAACCCCAGCCCCATAACCAAGGTTTACATAACTGCTGACCATCTACCACCAGTCTCCTTCTCCTCTTTCTTTTTGACTTTTTGAGTGTCTGTTTGTCCCAATATGTGTTCCCCCACCCTTCCGTCATTGGAAGGTTTAATGCTGAGTGAAAAACCACGAACAGCCTTTGAACGTGTTCTGCCAAGTCTCTTTACAGTACAATACTGGCAGGAGTAAAACTCTGGAGCCAGGCAAATATGCAAGCTTCACATTAAAGGAAGCAGAGCTGTACGGTTATTGCATCATTCTATGGCTTCCCAGACATTGTTGTTATGTTTTCATTAGAGCAACAGAACTGCACTTGGTGCTTTCTGCTGAGGAGCCAAGGAGGCCCCAAAAGGCTGTCAACTGGGGCAGAGAATGCGGCAACTGGAAAGATGAGTGGTTTACTGCACTAATTTTATAGTGCAGCCTTTACCAGTTAGTGGTAGAGGGAACCAGCAACATGATCTGTGTTCACTTTTTTAAAAAAAGACACATAGCCAAATACTTATAACTATTTGCTTGTTCAAGACAAGTTATTTGGAAGTTTAACTACTACTGAATCAACCAACATTTTTCAGCACTAAATCATTTCAACTCCATACCATATGTTTTTAATTTTATCAGCATCTGTATTTTTTTAATTACCATTTTTATTAAAGCCTCTCTTTTTTTTCTTTTTTTTCTTTTTTTTCTTTTTTTTTTTTTCTTTTTTTTTTTTTCCAGAAGCAGGACACAAATACCTAGCTATTTAATCTGGATATTAGAAGGTATGGTTAAAGGCTCAGCCACTGAAGGAAAACTCTGCTGCCAGATGCACTCACTGGAGCACAGGTGCTGAGCTTTGCTTTCTTGCCTTCCCCAAGCTCTTGTAGAAGTGGGGTGTGATGCAGCATGGATGGACAAAAACTTACCAGCACTACCAGTTGCAAGGAAGGATCTGGACCCCCAAAAGCTTCTCGGCCATTTCTCACCTAAGCAAGAATAGAACAGCTTTAAAGGCATTCAGGATCCTAGTGCAGTGGGGAGTTGACTGAAAACTGATGGTTTATGACCTCTTACTTCTTGGTTCAGCATTAGTATAATGCCATTCTTATGGTCCTTTTCCAATACACAGTCAAAGTAACAAGAAGCAAAGTTTTGACTGGCCAAGTACTATCTTGTCACCATGTCAGGATTCTCAAATGATGGAAGAAAACATGTGAAATTAATGAAGAAGGTTTTGTGACACTGCAGAACTACAGAAGTGGCAGGATTAGGTCACATCAAATTGTATGGAAGCCAAAGTCAACACTTCCTTATGTGCATTGATGAGCCTTTCAGAAGAAAAATATTTGTGTTTAAAGTAGAATTGATTGCAGTTGTAAAAGATCAAGCAACTGAAGGGTCCCGTGCTCTATGTAAACCAGGATAAAAACACATAACTTGCCAATGACAACAACAGGAAAAGAAAAAGGAACTTGCCAACTGAAAGGTGTCTGGCAGGTAACACAAAACCAACTCAAGAGGACAAATACAAGCCATGGTGATGTTGTCCATGGAAATACTTCCCAGAAAGTTGTATTACTGAACTGATAACTAAGCAAAGCATAAGTTACAATAAAAATTGCACTCAAGGAAAAGGTTCATGAAAATAGGTGACTTTTGGCTGCTTTCAGTGGCCAAAGCAGCAAGATACTAATCATTGAGGAACATCACTGTTTAAGTGAGGGAGAGAACAGTAACTGTCAAAATTAATTCCTTTAGAAATGGTGCAATGTAACTTACCACTGCAATGGCTATGGCTGAAACATGCTGGTCCTGGCCTGTGCCAGGTCACTGGAAAGTCCGCAATTAGGTTGTATGAATTAAAGAATGGCCAAGATGCAGCACAGCCTCCTGTTGTTCTGGATCCTGAGCAGTATGTGGCAAAGCTTAAGTGGTAAAGAAGAGGCAAACCACAATTTGCAGTTGGGGAGCAGTCAGCTTCTGACTCTGGAAATAAGCTCTGCAAACAGCCTGCATGGAAACTTGAATTCCACTGCTGAAGAAACACATTACATGTTTCCATCACAGTCATCCTGCTGTCATGTATAAAACAAAGATTATTTTGGTGGAAATGTGCAAGGAACAACCATTTAATTTATTATGAGATGAAATTCTTAAACTAACATATCTAGTTCAGCCTCCTGGGATGATTCACATCTGACCCCCAGTGTAAGCAGCTCACTCAACTCATTTTAGGAGACACGGAATGAAAGAGGTACCACGCTTTCACACAAAGTGATCAGTTAGCCTAAAGCATATTACTGAGTCAAATCCTGAGACAGCTTGGTGAGTCTCAAGCTCATTTACTTTCCAAAGGAAAGTTCTGGTGATGGAGCAGAATAACAAAGCCCCTAATATATCACAGATTCCTTGCACCCAGGCTGTGAAGTTTATATTTCTCTTACAACTTGGAGACAATATCGTGTGTCAGAGCACATACACTTGTCATTAGCATGAACACTAAAAGGAAATGAACATAAATCCCAGATTCAAATGTGTAGTTTGAACATCCTGGGACAATTAAATTATTGATAATGGTTATCTGTCACCAAGCAATAAATCATAAAGTCACGGAGTGGTAGAAGAAAAGCTATCTTGCTGCTGACAGATGTGTAGACTGAAAGATGTGGTGGGCCTATAAAATTCCAGAAATAATTACATAAAGGTGAAAGATTTCTTCTCTTGCTTTTTTTCTCATCAACTCTAGTATTTCCATACTCAGAACAACACTTCCTCATGACAACTTTTTTTACTTGGACTCTGTGTTTTTTGACATTTTAGTGTAATTGAGGAACAAAGCTGACAATGAGCAGCTGGTGAAGAGCAGGCCTGGTGTTATGACTGCCAGTTGGAGCATGGCGCTCTGCAGAGCTGGGAGCTGGCTCCTGAAAATGTAAAAGGTGATGGATACTCCCTGCTGATGGTAACATCAATGTAAATAAACTGGAAAAAAGGACATATTACAAAACTGTGGAACTATAGGAATCACATAGAGAAAACATGGAGGGAGCAGACTGAGCAGATGACAGCAAATGAACAGGACAAAGCCTGACTGCCCCTTCTAAATCACTACATTTTTGCAACTAAAATAATTTGTACATCAAATTTCTCTTGAGTTGAAAATAATACTGAGCCACATACGCAGTATAACCATATTTCCTAAGAGGCTACAGGTTTACATGGACAAGTAGCAGCTGGTGGAAAGAGCAAGGAGTGAAAGCATTTCCCTTCTAAGCATGGGAGCCAGGGAGTGGGAGCTGGCTGGTGCCTGGTTATACGCAGTGGGAATGCTGGGCCTGGGCAGTGGCAGTGCCTTGGGTCGGTGCCAGGGCTTGAATAGGCTGGTGGGCACTGCCAGGAGGGTTAGAGGGCTGTGTGAGCAGCATGGGGGACCCAGCTTTGTGAGGATCCCTTTTCAGGGGGCTGCAGCACTCTGAAACTCAGCACAGATCTGTGGACAAAGTGGAAGCTTTTCAAATGTACACGCTGTACTGCACTGCTCACAGGGGCCAGGGATCACATTCATTTATTCATTTTCCAATAACTTAATCTCTTTATATTAATTACATGGAATTCACCAGTTTTGGCCAAAAAAGATGTATTTTTCTAATACTAGTTCTTTGCCCATGTGGTGATCCATATTGATTTCAACAATTCTTCTCCTTGTACAGCACTGCAAAAGTGCAGGCATGGTAAAGGAAAAGAAAACAGCACAAGTAAATTAGCTTAAGACTGGGATTAACTGTCTGAGGTCTTAAAATAAAGGTTTCAGATTAACTACTTGGAGGCATAAGGGCTACCAGTGTGAGTGAGAATGGCAAACTGAAGCCATTTCATTGTCAGAAACATGACGTTTATTGCCCTGACACCTGTATCATAAAATTAAGCTTGCTTTAGAACTTACTCCATTTGAAATCCACGTTAAACAGTCAAGTGTGCCTTGAGAGGTCATGCTAAGGACAAGAGTTATTTTCAGGGAGTTTTTTTCCCTTCAACAGTTAGAAAAATAAGCTACCATTTTACGTGTTATTCATAAGTGAGACTGTGATAAACTATTTGTATCCACAGCTTCTCTCACAGAAAAGACAAAAATAAAATCAAGCCTCTTCTCTTTCAAATGAATTTGGCAATTAGCATTTATTTTAGAAGTATTTTTGGTTATAGCAATGAAGCATATGATACTACTACAGCTGTGACATCAGTATAATAATATAGACACGTTTATTCAAAATAACATGCCAGGCCTGTGGGGCAGAGCTTGAAAATACTTAAAATAGCATTTACGTGGTCACTGGATGCTGATGGAGCTTGTGATGAACCCTGTGACTATGTTGGTGTTTGCACTGATCAAAAAACACTACTTGGACTGACATTTTGATTTCCATGCTGTCAGCATCTGTCCATAGCTGGCTTCCTTTAAAACAGCATCTACACCTTTCCTAAGGGCCCAGTGTAATTCTCCTTTTTCAGAATTGTGCAAGTCTTCCAAAATGAAATTTTAAATGAGTCTTTATGTCTGCTTCATAGGAAACACAAATAAAAAGGTGGATTGGGCATTATGTCTTCCTCAGAAGCTTCTGTCAGCAAGAAAGTTAGTTGCCTTGAGAAGTCATGCTAGTTGGAGGAAAATAATGAAATTACAAAATGCTTATAAACCAAGAAAATTGTTAATTATTAAGGGAAGTACAAGTATAATTCAGAACTGAGTTTTTGACAAATTCAAATAATTTAAATATTTGGGTTTTTTTCATTTTTGTCAGCAGTCTGTGCTTGTAATTAAGACATTACTGCTCTCAAAGAAATGCCCTAGCATTATTTGTTCAGTATGGTATGTACAGTGGGTCTATAATTTATAATAATAATTTCTGTGCATTATGGAAAGCAAGTGTAATTTTGAACATAATTTTATACAGAAAAAAAGTAACATCAATACAATGTTCAGTTTAAAAATTAAAAACCACAAAAAGATAATGTGCAAATATAAATCTAATATCCGACTCTATTTAGAGCTGAGTTAAACGTGTTAATTAAAACACATTTCACCAGCTACTTACAAAATTAAGCACTATTTTGTTTGATGTTGGTAGAAATGGGAAATTTGGAGTGATGTCTATTGCTACAGCTGTTTGCAGTCTTTATATAATGCCAGATGTGAGATTCATGTATCTGCATTTTCTGCTCTCCAGTGACTCACAAGTGATCAAACATGCAAAAGTGTAATGAGAGGATGACTGGACAAGATTATAATGCAGGGAATTGTTCAAGACATTTATAAATTGCTGCATAAACACACACACACGAAGAAACAAAATTTATTGTAATGTCACAGATAAGCAAAACCATGTATTTGATTCATACAATGAATTAAAATAAAAACATATAAATTGTAGAAAATGTCTTTGACATATCTTAACTGATGGTCTTTAGATGGATGCTATGCTAAAAGACACACAAAATTAGGTATGAGTGTTTTATCAAACCAGTAATGTAAAATTAAACATAAGTTTCCACAGATTAGTTTTTATTAAATTATCTTCAGATAGATGAGCTCTGCTATGAAATACAGACACTAGTAGGAGTAATTGTGTATTTAAATGTAGCTGAATTGCTAAACAAGTGTGGTGGTAAAAGCTGCTGAAGCATCAGCCATATTTTGCTTTTTCTGTTGCCAGAGCCAATCTGCGAATGTTTGCTATGCAACCAGCTGCTGCCTCCTGCAGAGCGTCATCTGTAGAGCCTACCATGGCCAGTAGGAGCTAGCAAAAACACAGAGGAGAAAAAAACAAATCAGTCTGCTTCTGTGTCAATAACATTCAAATCATATATAGAACAACTGCATGAATTAACCCACATATCTGATAAATAAAATACTTACAATCATATTAACAACACCGCATGTATCTACTATGTGTATACTTTTGTATGCATATATCTATTAACATCCACATAAAAGTGAGATGCATTATATTTTATCATATTTTTACCTGAATTGATATTTTCATGTCTTATTTTCTAGTTATTGCACTATGTCTATTGATTGTGACTTGCATTTTTGTTATTGTAAGGAGAAATTGCACATGCTTTATGTGAGTCATGTGAGTCGTAATTTTCCCTCCAATGTTACCAGTATAATTGTACATGCTCAATATTTTTGATAAAGCCATGCTTTTGTTGTTTTTTTTTTGGTCTTTATAATGAAAAACTGGATTCATGTGATGGACCCTTCTGTCCCATTGACTGCAGTAGGTTTCTTTAATGTCACAGCAAACTACTCATGTTAAGTAGCTTGAGGGATATAGATCTGGGCATATCAGTCTTAAATTTTTACATGTAAAAGTGAAAAACAAAAGCTCGAGAAAGGCATAAACTTTTTGGAGTTGATTCAGCTTTTTGGTCATGTGTAGCAGATCCTTTACTCTGGAAGTCATTCAAATTTTTCAGTGGAAATTCCCTGGGAGTAAGGTACTGTTCAACATGAGTAGGACACAAGACAGGCCTTGGTGATAAAACATTTTTACATATCAGAAAACCATTAATAATGGGTTTGGATCTCACTTCAGTGTGTTGCAAGTCAGTGATGCAACTGCAAATGCAATAGAGCTGGAAAGGAGAAGACTCTTGCTTAGCTTAAATCGGCTCCACACAACCCCCAGATTTCTGAAAATTTGCCAGGCTTAATGTGCGTTCAGGTATTTTGAAGCTCAGACAGCTCTAATTAAAACCTGTATTTTCAGTCTGCAATACTTAGGAATCTGTATTCACCCAAACAATGTTGAGTTAAACCACAGAGAAATCTGTTATCACTCAACTCTGGTGCATATTTTTCATACAGCTAAAATATTACACAAAATTATGAACTGCTAAATATAAAAGCATAAATTGAATGCAGACATCAAATTCATATGCTACCTTTTCCTAACCTTCCAGCAGTCGTGAGGCATGGGCCACAGCTGCACACATATGGCATTTACTTGGAGAGATCAAAGCATTTTGTACTTGAGGAAGTATTTGTGTTAGCCAAATGTACAAAACAAGCATCTTTCCAGTCACCTTTCACCCTTTGACCCCTATATGCAACATGGAAGACTGCCTGTAATAGGCTTGAATTATGTCAGAAACAGTATTATGTCAATTAAGCATTAATGATAATTTTTTCTAGCAATCCCTCTGAAAATTTCCATTACTGTAATCAGATATCTAGGTCCAAGTAGCTAGGTAGAACTCTTAAAATATGAACCCTTCTGAAAGTAAAGGCCAGAGTTAAAATGACATGAGAAGAAATGATATGAGAAAGGTTTATGTTTCTATACTTTATTTGTGTGCAAAACCTGGGCCAGGGTCAGCTACCAGAGAAGTCAGTGGAAGGTTCACCACTGACTTTAAATGGACATAAGACCAAGGAGACAACAGGTCTACCTGTAATGATAAAGGAGCTCTACAAAGCACAAAGACCAGAATGCAAGCTTCTCAAATGCTTAACTTCTATTTTTTTCTTCAGAAATAGTGCTGGATGTAGATATTTTTTCTTTGCCATTTGTCAAGAGATGATCTCTCATCAGCTTAAATTACCAAGTGATTCTCTGGGTGCCTCACAACTTTCTTGTGCAACACTAACAGAAGAAACCTGCTATAGATCCTTCATATCCCTGACTCAAACCCAAAAATATGTAGGCACATGCCATTCATATGGTGGTTTTAGGAAAGCTCTAGTTTTAAATTTGGGGGCAAGAAAACCATATGCCTTATGTGACTATTCATTGCATCTTCACAAGATCTAATGCAAGGCTTTTTCCGTGCAGTGAGTGTGGAACTCTACCATCCATAATAATTTCAGATAAGACTTGTATCCATGTGCAAAAGAAGATGTTCATCAAAAATAATGTTTTGGAGATACATTATCTAGTTGGAACATAGGAAAAAACAAAAATTGACCTTTGCCTTTATTATGACTACGCGTTAGGTAGCACTCATTTCAAGGTTAATTATCTTACTTTAGCTATCACTTCTTTCTAGGCTCAAAAGACACAGGAGAATGGGTATTTTTCTGTCACTTTCCACAGACAATTCAATATTAAGCCATAACAATAGCTATAGGGGGCAGTCCATGCTCTTTACTGCAGGTGCATTTTGGAAAATCAGGGTGAGGCATCAAAGAACAGAATCCTGCATGAAACTGGTACAAAGGACCCAAATAGATGCCGAAAGAATAAGTGGTACATATGCAACCAATGCAAACACCAATTTTTACAAAAGTATCAAATACTGATTTTTTCCTTCTGTGTTCAGGAGATCACAGATCAGTGTCTCTAATTTGCTGCTCTTCTAAATCACTTGCCAGTGGTAACATCTGCAAGAACTGCCACGTCATACAAAATCCAGTGCTACACTGTGCCTCAGGATTTTCACAGTGAGACTTCAAAGGACTATTCTTGGAAACACTGCCCAATACAGTAGCTTCCTCTAAGGACTGTGGATATACAGCAACATTTGTCAGTTAACCTACTCCTTTTGTACTAACAAAAAGACAGCTGAAGAGAAGATTATCAAAAATGCAAAATATTTCAATAGAAGCAGGTAATTCTGTATTTAGGAATTCAACTTTGAAGATTTTGATATAAATCCTGCCTTTAATGAAATAAAAATTTATTCTTTTTTTAATAAACCAAGAGATTTATAATTCTTTCACCTCCTGATGATCACTCCTTGACCCTTTCATGGGTTCAGTTCCATTTACTGGCAATCTGGGTCATTCAATTCAGGTATGGAAATGCATTCATAGATAGTATATACAAACTACCCCCACATATTTGGTATATTTGACAAGTCCAAGAAAGCATTTTCCTTTTTCTTTTATTCCAATGTACTAGTGCAATATGACATGCCATTTTTCTTGATATAATACCCTTGAACTTCATGTATCCCTTCCCTTTACTGTTCAGGTATTGTTTTCTGACACATGTAAATGCTAACAGATGTGAGAAGCAGTAAAAAAAGCATGTGGTATAAATGCTTCTTTCTGGCACATAAAAGGCACTTTCCATAGACAGAGAAAGCATTTGCAGCACCATGTAGCCTTCATTTTCTGTTGGCAGGTATCTATATTCTAAGGCTAGAGTCCAATATTTTTGCACAGTTTGCACATCATACCAGTAAATAAGCACAAATACAAGCTGTTTGGAGAATGTACAGGGCATATGCAGCATTTCTGGATTCCAAAAGCAATGCACAGCCAAAGCATTTAAATATTCGGAACAATTAAGATTTTGCTATTACTACCCCAGAATAGTGATACTATAGTATGACAATACAATCACAGAATAATTCAGAATGGAGAGGCTCTCAGGAGGTCTCTAGCCTAGTGTCATGCTCAAAGCAGAGTCAGATACAAGGTTTGGCCAGGTTGCCCAGAGTTTTTAAGTCTGATCTTAAAAAACTTCAAGAACAGAGATGGCACATCTTTGGCAACCTATAGCAATGTTTGATGGTGGACAAAAAGGTTTTCCCTGTGCTCAGTTATTCTTGATTTAGTTTATGCTCATTGTTTCTCATCCTCTTGCCATGCATTGCTGTAAAAAGCCTAGCTCCAACTTTCTGAGGACTGAACTCCCTGTCAGAACTGCAAGGTTGCTATTGAGTCCACTTAAACCTCTCTCTTCTCCAGGCTGAAAAACCCCAGTTTCCTTAGTTTTTTTTCACAGAGCAGTGCTTCAGGTTCTGACTATCCTGGTGGTCCTCTGCTGAACCTATTACGGTTTATCCCTATCTTCCCTACATCAAAGGCCAAAGCTGGGTGCAGAATTCTAGGCATGATCTCATGAGTACTAAAGGGAACAATCACTTCCCTCAACCTACTGGCTGTGCTCCTTCTGTAGGTCCAGAGTTGTGACTTCTTTGCTGTCAGGACACATTGCTGGCTAATGTTCTGCTTGTTGCCTACAAAAACTCCATACCATTTTCAGTAAAACTGCTCCTCAGCATGTTGGTCTCTAGCCTGTATTACTGTCTTTCTAGATGTCTTTCTAGAATTTTTAATTTCTACAAAAGAAGTAGTCCAAGGAGATTTAAAAGCAGAAAAAGCAGAGGTAAGTCTTGTACCAACAAACCCTACATCTGAAAAAATCTCAGATGGTCTCCATGTACTGGTTACAATAACTTAGAATTACTCACTTTCCTTCAGCCACAGTCACTGCAGCTTCCAGACTCGGAGGAGGGAAGCAGGAAGCATAGGGTGTCATGTTTTCAGGAAGTATAGAGGTTTGCATGGAATAATCTTTAAATAAAAGGTTAGTCATGTGATGTATCCACAACAAGATTTTTAAAACAATGGAAAGTGTAGAACAAGGCTGTTGGGAAGAGGCTCCCCTCCTCACATAAAACAGATAAAAGATCAGCCTATTCAATACCCCAGAGTCCTGTGAACATGAAGGAAAATGATTAATAAAGAATAACTATATAAAAAAATACTCAATGCCCTTTTTGTCCTGGCTTCTTTAGGTTTTCTGCCCTGTAAAACAAATCTTATTTAAATTTTTCTAATCAGAAGGAAATATGGACAAACTCCTTCAACAAGATTCATATCTACACTGGGAAGCTAGTCAGAGTTCACATAGAGCTTAAAATTCCTGGAACTAAAGACACAAGCTTCAGTACAACATCTTGTAGATTGACATAGCATTTCCAGTTGGTGGTAGGACTTTTTTTCTTTTTTTTTAAATTTAGATTTAGTATCTGGCTTCTTTTACATGCAACATTTCCTGAAGGATGCTAAATTTCTAGCACTGTGATTTCTAATTGCGTAACACTTCTTTTTCAAAAAAAGACATTTTCACATGTTTTTTATAAATCTAACCTAAAAGAAAAAAAATACTTTAAATAAAAGCATATGGCAGAAGCTTATCCAAGAAAGTATCAGTCTAGATCCAGCCAGCATTTTCTAACTTTCAACACCATAGTGCACACTGGAAAATATTAAAGCACCTAGTTTGAGTGTTATGTTACACATATTCTGATGAAAATACTTCTCATAAAATTAAATTATAAATAATAAAACATACTTCAAAATCAAAGCTTAATGGAGGTTAAGCTAAGTTGCTCTTTCTAAACTAAAATTCAGGCCAATTTCCTGATTTTCCTTTTCACCTGAACAAAAAGATGACAACATGTACCATACCCAGACTCTTTAAGAAGAAGAAGGTCATGTAAGTTCTGGGATGTTTTATTTGTTTGTTTTGCTTTTCTCAGGTGGCACAAAGGAAACAGATTCCAAACTAAAGTCCCATGCACCAGGGAACACTGAGCTAGCAGCTGTACAAAATCCAGTACCAAGAAATTCCAGTGAAGGCAAAAAATGGGCAGGGGTGACACTCACTGTGCTGATTCCCCCTTGCACAGGATCTCTCCTCCCTGGGACTAAAGTCAGAGCAACTCCTGGTGCAGCCTACTTCCCTCATTGTGAACATAAAGAGGTGAAACTGAAGCTCTCTGACTAGGGTGGGAGAAATTCTGGGAAGATTACACCTGGCTTATTTTCCTTTCTTGTCCTATTTCTGTCTTTTCTCTCTTCCATGAAAAACATCTCCATTCTGGCAGTCATGGGAAAAGGGCAACTTCTTGGAATCACTCAAGAATGGCTGTGGGGTATCAGAAGGTCCAAAGGATGCAGCTCGGGCTAAGGTACACCTGAACATGGTGGTAGGCAGCAGGCTGGCCAGGAACTGTCTCTCTCATCTTTCCAACCTTCCCTCAGAAAGGGTACAGGAGCTGGAAAACCTGTGCACTTGCTGCAAAGAGGTGCAGGACTTCAAGTTAGGAAGAGAACAAACTTGCCTGCAGTTTTTTGTGCACTTAAACCATCTCACCTATCTCAGGACTTAAGACAGGTGATTCGTCCTCGGCAAGTAATTTTTCTTATGTGACCACCTGGGACAAAATGACTATTGGCAAGATGAATCCCACAAAATGCCAGGAAATGGGGGGAAAAGAAGAACAGAGCTTGATAGTCTCAGTGAAGTATTCTGAACATATGATTACTGGTACTTTACCATGAGATGTTTATTATTTTGTTAGAATAAAATTTTCAGTGAGCTACAACTGATTTTACACCATGATATATTTGAAGTTTAAAATCCTTCTGGTACAACTTCATTTTTCCATTTTTCCCACCTGCTGTCTGTCAATTCTTGTCTATTTTGTTTAGTCCCTTCCTTTGTTACAACTAAACTGAAAGGTATCTGGGACAAGGACCATATTCCTTCAACATCTGAATATGAACAGCACTCCTGAAAAGAAATGTCTTGACCACACAATAATAACATACAAAATAAGAATATATTTGTCATAATCTCCAATAAGGTTAAATGTTGCATTGCTTTACTTTGGAGACATACATACAAACCTATATGCCTAAAGGGAATTATGGTACACACACACATACTTGCAAATGTTTATATAGCTACAAAATATGAATAGACTCTAAAGCTCTCTCTTCACCTCATATGTTTTACTGTCTTTTTCTTATATAGTTATTTAGAGAAGGATGCCCTCCTTCTCTCCAAAGACACAATAAATGGGCAGAGACCTGTGAATACCAGTGACAAGGAGAAAATCAACATAATGTCAACCAGTGAAATGCAGAATAGCTTAAAAGCTGCAAATTTGCAGACTACTTTAAAATACTCTAAGTTTAAAGGTTTTCCCATCTCAATTTTTTCCATCTCAATTTGTTGCTTATAGGATTTCAGAGGAATATTGACAACTATTTCAGGTGTAAATCTAACTACCAATAAAAATATCATGCAAAGGTGAAGCATGATAAAAATAAATAAAAATAAAAATAAAACTAGTAATCAAAATAATTTCTAATCTTTGTTTAAAGATATATACGACTATATGGAACTAATTGGAGACATTAAAGGAAGACAGCTTGAATCTACATTCAGCTGTAAGATGTTTGGTACAATATTAAGAAAGAATTCAATCATCATGAACATTCCAATGTACAGAAATTCTTACGGGATATGAAATTCATCCTATAAAAAACAATAGGCAGATCTGATAATCCAAAAGTGATGAAGCCCAGGGTCTCACAGCATATTTTTATTTGAAACACTTTCTGTATTTTATTTTTATTTCATTGTAGTTTTCAAAAGAAGATTAACATAAAAAAGGCTTTTGGTGGCATAGAGAGAATAAAGAACTTTTTTTATAATTTCAATAGAGCGACATTTCAAAATTTTATTTTTCATTTCAATGGAAATTAATTTTATTAATATTAAATTATAAGACTGCTTACTTATTATATGGAATGGACATTCAAAACTGTAAAATTATGTCATGGATGTCCCTTTCCTTTCACTGTTTACTTTGGT
The DNA here is from genome assembly GCF_971803275.1 of Cyanistes caeruleus. NCBI lineage: Eukaryota > Metazoa > Chordata > Aves > Passeriformes > Paridae > Cyanistes > Cyanistes caeruleus. Next base: position 136,826,265 of record NC_141701.1, read on the forward strand.
TCAGTAATATGTTGGGGACTATCCTTCCTTTATATCATTGCAAGCCTGATCAACCTTTCTTTTTTTGTATTTCCTGCTCCTTTTTCATACTTACCTGCTTTTTTGCTCTTTGCTTCCCTTTTTCATTTTGCAGAAGCACAACTTTTACCTTTCCCTTCCTTCTCAAACATTATTGAGGAAGTAGTATAGGAAATTAAGAAAGAATTGCTAATTTAGTTTTGTTTCAATTTTTTTAACATTACTATGGATACAAATACTATAATTTTGTCTATTTATAGCAATCATATGAAGATTATATGGAAGTTAATCAGGAACAGTTGCAAATAAACTATCAGCAGCAAGTCAGAGGAAAAAAATAAGGTTTAAGCTGTCCATTAACTCTGAAGGGCTCTGCCTGATTTCTCAGTAATGCCTTGAAAACAAAATGCATTTTTTTCCTTTGGTTTATCTGATACTCCTGAAATGCACTCTAACTATTCTGTCTTTGAAGACAACACTGAACTGCAGTAAAGGGACACTACAGTTTCCAGACTATTGACAAATTTTGCAATGTTTCTCTCAAGTGCATCTTATCCTGAGAATAGGGATCTGAGAACACAATCTGACTGTACCAGTATTTTAAAAGTATGTTAGATCTACTGGTATGTGTGAACTGACTTCAAGCTCTCTTCTGCATTCAATTGCAAGTACTGATTTTGATCTCTAAAGTTAATATAGCTTTAGGTCCAATGCTCTAAGGGTCAGTCTCTCTTCCTACATACGATCATTTTAATCAAAACCAGCAAGGTTATTTTGCTAGTAAACCTTATATATCAAAGCCTAGGGATAAAAGCAGGAGGTTCTCCCTGTGAATTTGTACAGTAGCATTTATTTGAAATAAGTAGCCAGTGTATTTTAAAGCTGTTTTTGGTGGCATACAAGAAGAATGTTCTACAGTCTTGTGTTTTAAGATGTGGGGGTGGCAACAGTGCATACATTTACATAAACTGGAAGATGAGTGGTATACATATAATATATAAACATATAATCTGATTTCAGACTAGTAAATGTACTAGAAAATGTTCAGTTAGAACCCAGGGTAAATAAATGTATAGATGGTATGAAAACAGATCAGCTCTATTCATACAAATATGAAACTGAATGTAATGGAGCAAGAAAAGATGTAGGGCTGTTTGTGGGCAAGGGTATACATATAGTCCACATGATCATTCATATTAGTAAATCTAAATGTATGATATCAGAAAATGAAATGTACAATACCATTTATTTCTCAAGATTCTCAAACTGCTTTTTTGCTATTAGAGAAAACCAAATTATTTTATACTAAGTAGTAAACTTCCTATAATAAATGCAAATTTCTTTATGAACAGTTTGGTCAGCTGTCATAAAATACATTTAGAAGTTCTAGAAATTTGTGTGCTTTTAAAAAGTCTGAGTTGTGGAATAACATTACCATGTACACTTATTGTGACAGATAAATGCTTTGGTTTCTTGGTGATTGAAACAAAGAGAGTTGCTTGAATTACCACTCCAATCAGGCCATATTCAACTGAAGTATTTGTGTTTTGCATACAGTTCTTTAGAGGGAGTTAGATATTTTTTCAAAAATAAGGAAAACATCTCTCCAAAGCCACTCAAGGACTCTGGCCACAAAGTGCTTGAATGGCTGCTGGTTTTGGAAGCTTTGTGAGATCAGAGACTTTTAAAAATACTGTGTTGCATGCAAACAGGCAATCAATAATACCTGTATGACTTTTCTATGTCAGAAATACTCGACACCTTGATCTACTTCCATCCCTCTCTAAAGATATAACTATGAAGTAGCGAATGAAAAATTAATTCATAAAGGTTAAATTTAAAACTTTTCTCTGATTAGAAAAAAAAGCCTGTTCCCCAATTGTTTTTATTAACTTCTCAGCTTCAATTCCAAGCTTCATGTTTTGAAAATGTTTTTGGCTTATTCATTTGCTCGAGCTTTTTTAGTTCTAGAAAAAGAAAGTTATAGTTGTGCTTGGGCAAGTGGAGGTTGTACCACATGCATAAAAGCTCTGCTAAAGCTGGTTAAAGCATGCGGGGGAAGATGTGAAAATTAATTTACTAAAACCATGCAACTCTGTGCTTTAACACAGGAAAAAAAAATCATGTGAACCTTCTACCTGAATTTTACTGCAAAAGGTAAAAAGAATCACGATTTAGACCTCGTGTGGTGGTTACTTTGTCCCTTGGGTAGGATGAAATGGTCGGAGGTAACCAGCTACCCAAGACATTATTTCACAACACTAGTGCAAGCACAAGAACATTACCGACCAAATTGGGCATTCTTGGGTGAGTATGTTTGAGGCATTCTGCCACCTAATAAAAACAGTATGAGGAGGATGATTTAAAAGAAAGTACTACTCCCACACGGGGAATGTACTCTCTACTTCATCAGCTCCCCACTCAAACAGGCTACTTTTTCATTTAAACAGTGCATCATGGGCTTGATTCATGATGACAATTAAGGAATTTAACATCCTTCTCTGAAAAGAAGTATCTTTATGCAGAATATTGTAAATTTTGTGAAAGAGTGGTTTCTCAAAATACAATTCCCTCATATGCATTTCTGATGCCGGAGAATTACACAGACTATCAGTTTCTCCCCCCACACTCCAGGATGTCAACAAAAATTCAGGGATAACTACATGTAACTGCAAATTTTATGAGGATTCTTGGATTATGAGAGCAAGAGCAGAAAGATTAACAGAAACAGCCTGACCAATCAGAAGCAAAGTCAGGGTTTCATGGTGTCCCTAACTCTATCTTACATTGCAAATTTTTCTGTCCAAATTGTTTGCAAGGACTTTATTGCCTCGCTCAAACATCTGGATATCTTTTCAGTTCTAACCAACACTTAGTGGCAGTTTCTCTGTATCTGCTGCACGTGCAGTGTGCAAAACTGTTCAGTGCAGTAAATCCATGAAAGGGGAAAGCTTTGCAGTGAGCTGTGATGTATTTGCACAGGAGATTTGACCTCAATGGTTCTGCACTGTGAACTGCAGTTTGCAATTTTCTCTGTCGGCACTTACCATGGAGAACTGTATTGTCAGTAGTCTGTGACCTCACCATTTACCACCCTTCCCACTTTCATTTATGAAATACTAAATGACAAGATCCTTTGTCTCCAAAACTTCATCCTAATTTCTACACTTTGATTCCTGAGTTTTAAACAGTTATTTATCCTCTCTAGGACTCTGCCTTCTCTTTAACAGTTTTTGGTGAAAAGCGCTGCTCAATGCTTTCTTAAAATCCAAGCATGGTCAATTCCACCTTTCCAAACAGCAACAGGATTATTGCACACCAATAGAGTAATCAACTTCTGGAAAGACAAAATGCTTTGAGAATCAAAATACTAATAAAATATTCTCTATACCATGAATGTTCTGCAAATGCAGTGCCAAAGTATGACAGACCTTTTTTCGATATATATACACACTCCCTTATCCTATAATGCCTATGGAGTCCAGCAATTATGTCTCTCTGGAATTCTGAGAAGGAGATAACCCAGTCTAATTAATGTTCTATTTCACAGATACAATATAAGAGACACAAAGAGCAAATAAAGCTGGATTCATCCCACATGCCTGTGGGCAGGATTGATAGTAGACCAGAACTGGTGAAGGACAGACCTTTCAGAGGGGCAATTTTGATTTCAGGTGTTCCAAAGATCTTCTTGATATTTTAAACTTTTCTCTATTTCCACAGAGGCCTAATTATGTATCTTATCCTAGTATCTGGGACTGTCACACCTGTACAGCAGTATGGAAGCACCTTTATGAGTCACTACTTTCTCAGTCCTTTGTCATGGAAAAGTTTTTTTATTTTTATCTATACCTTCAACACAAATTCAATGAGTACATTAGAATCAGCCTAAAGGCACCTTCTCTCTTGCTTTACCATTTCCCTTAATCCAAAGGTAATGTGTAATTTGCAGTGTATCAGACTCTTTTGGTAATTAAAAAGTGTTACTAGCTAATATTCTCGCACTTTAACATTACATTTTTTTTCTTCAAAGCTTCCAGAGATCAAGAATTATCATAAATCATGGCAAGAAATTTTGCACTGACTAGCAGCTGATAAATACAGCCACAAATTACCCTTGGAGATAAAAACAAAATTAATTAAAATAAAATTTTCAATAAAATTAAATCAAATGAACTCTCACTCATAGTTGAGAAGATACATTTTAGCTTTCACATGCAATTGTAAAATGAGCATAACTGCATCAGCAATTCATATCCTGTCCCTGCCCTCACTCAAGTCAGGACAGAATTCTCATCAGGCTTGTGCTGCCTGGCAGCCTTGTCTTTAGATTTAATGCCAAAGAACAGAACACTGACCAGGAACATTAATACTGGAGCCCATCCCATAATCCACACACTGCAAATGGGCTTTTCCTTAGCATCTTTACCTTGAAAGTGATATCAGTAATTGTGCCCTACCACTTGAAGGATACCAGAGAGCGCTCTTTGCAACGGCAACATAAGAGAGATTACAATGAGTAGGGCTGGAAGCCAAACTGAACTGAGTGATTGATTCTACAGGAAGAACTTTGTTCTTGGTATTTCTTATGTTCAGATTCTTTGAATAGCTCCTTACATACAAGGAAACAATTTTTGATCAGCTAAATGTCAAAAATAATTACCTGGAATTCTGTACTTACACATTAAATGCAGTGTCTCTTAATTAAGAAAACTAATTTTATATCTGACAGTTCAGCTAAGATACTATTGCATAAACATAAAAATATTTTAATGTTCTTCTTTCTTATTATTGCCAAATTAGAAAGAAATGATTCACACAGTCACAAGGATAAGACTGGTGCAGGGAGCTAAACAATTGCAAGAAGCTGCTCTGTGTATTTCTGTGGTTTGGAAATAGTGCCAAGTCAGAAGGAAAAGACATTCTCTGCATTTTCTAAAGCAAGATAAATACAGAAAAGAAATATAGATGAAAGATGGAACTGCTATCTGTGGATTCTGCCAGATTCCTTGGCTTTTTGGCACACCTATTGAAGCTGGCAGACTTAGCCAGTAGCAATCTTTTCCATTAAAAGGAGCAGTATATATTCTGATTTAACATACTTTGTTTGTGCATTTTTAAGCTTCAAAAATGTCTATTTAAATTTTTTTTAATGATTCCTTCTGCACAGTTGGCTGCAATTGCCCTTATTTGAAATGGCTCATTTATCACTAAAAGAGCTGCAGGGCACAGCTACTGTTGAACAGCTCCAACAAACGTACAGCTTAGTGGGACAAGCTTCTTTTTATAAGACTAAAAGATGTTTAAAATGTGCCAAGAGGAGCTTTATGCCAGCCTCTAGGTTTGTTATCCAAATGTTACAAAATTAGAGATCTCCTGAAGCACAGAGTTTGGGCAAAAATAAGCTGATCTCCCTTAGGCTGTTGTTTTTTCCCATCCACAATCAGCCAGATTTTAACAGAACACTTGCTACATATCATAAACTTCAGTAATGTGAAATTTTGAAAAAAGTAATCTAAAGTCTGAGGCTTAATCTATACTAAAGCCAAACTTCATTACCTTTGTCAATGGTGAAAAGCAAAATGTTTTACATAAAAGTACTCTTACTTTATGAATGGTGACATTTTGCTTATTATGAAGGTGGAACAGCTACTGGCTCCTGCTTCCTGGAGCTGAAACTGTAAGCAAAATGTTTAAAGTAACCTGGCAGTTGCTAACACAATGGAAACTGGTGTAACACTGTAAATTTGCATTAATCCTTCTGAAATGAAATAAAATATGCTAGTATGTGACTTAGTTTAAGGAATCTCTTATATCCAAAATGTAAGTGTGGTGTGATCAATACATTTGTGGGTGAAGGGATTTGGCCTATTTTCTGTAGACAACAGACATGCAGAATTTTTGGAATCTAGTGCCCTCTTTCTTGATGTCCAAGAACTGTAACAACTGTTATAAAAAGCAACAGGCATCAGCTTGGAGTATGTGCCAGACACGCCGTATCTCCAGCCTGAACTGTGGAGCCTGACCAGAGCAAACCGTTACAGTTACACTTACAAAGGGGTTTTTTCTAAACTTAAAATTACAACAAAAATATGTAAATTGAAAATAAATACTATTATACCCGAATAGTACTATTGCATAGATATTACATGAAATAGTTTTCATTAATTTATGAAGATATATTAAACCCTCCTTTATAATGTAAAACTCCATATTGTGTATTTAATGTTCTCACCAAAGGCCCCTACAAGAGAACAATCAAACCTGTTGCCAAATACTCCTAAACAAGTGGGTGCCAGAGCTTTTGCATTTCATTTGCTATGCTCCAGATAAATATAGTTATGTGATAAAAGGTTGGGTTTAGAATGTTTTCAATAGAAATTACTAGTAATTGTCTTCGATGTTTTCTAATTCCATCTATTTATTTCACAAAGATGGTCTTATGAAAGTCTTTGCACATAAAATGGTTAGCCAAAACTTCTTGTACGGATTTATGACTTTAGCAAACAATGACCAGTTTTCTGGAAGCTCTGCACAATAAATTACAGAAGTTGTATTTTTTAACACAGTCATTATAAAAAACCTTCCAAATATGTAATCTAGATTTCACAATAACTTTCAGAACTTGTGGTTAAACAAGATGGTTTTATATCCTGGAATATTACAAGGGAATAGAAGAACCTAACCTTTCTGCTGCTAAGAACTGAGCTCAAAAAGCATGAATGCCTCCTATTAACTGCACCCAGGATTCAGAAGATACATTATAGCTGTTATGGCTTCTTTGCCCAATAAACCAAAACCAACCAACCAACAAGCCCAACCTGGGTGCCCACCTTCTCCCTACGTCCCCTCCCACGCATCCCTTGTACCCTGATGAAAAGACTAATTTAAAAAAATATTAAAAGGCATGATTATACAAATCAAATCCCATTCTTAGGGAATGAGGGTCTTCTTTGCCTACTTTATTGTACCAAGCAGTTAAAATTTATTTTTCAGCATTCCTGGTGACATTCTTATAATCCACTACAACTGATATTCCAGAAGGCATACATTAGTATTTTGTAATATAAGAAAACAGAGCACTTCCATGGGCAAATAATAGCACAAACCAGACCACAGAGTAAGGCTAAAGATCAGTTCTATGCATGGGTAGGTTGGATAGACACTTTCAATAATAAAAAATATCAGAACATGAATAAAAACTCTGATCATCTGCAATTCATGTTTGTAGTTTAATCATTAGGTTAATGGTTCTTCTAGTCCAAAAATAATTAGTTCTCTATGTACAATGGAACAAGAATAGGAGAAAATTGACTTTTTCATAGCGCAGCATAGAAAAATATCTTTAAATGAATTTGGAAAATAAAAGCTGCTCAGAACAATGCAAAGCTCAAGAGAGACTAATTTACTTTGACTTCATGTAGCCTTCAGCACAGGCACACACATGCAAAAACCTGCCAGCAGCACCAGTTATGGTTCCCACATGGTGCGAGTGCCTCAAAGTCTGGGTGACTGGCTACTCTCCAGTGGTTCTAGATTTTTACAAAAAGCTTGCAGTCAGTTTTTGACTATAAAATAAAAAATATTTACATTTTACTTAAGATGACTGAATTGCAGCTGTGACTTGGCAGTAAAAAAAATGTATCCTGGTTTGTTTAAACTATCAAATATGAACATACAAATATTTTACATTCTTTCTAGCACTCCAGTCCTATCTGTTTGTTCACCTCCACCTCATTGTTACATTTAAATTGAAAGTTTTCTGGAGTCATCTTCTTCTCATGCAGGTACACATCATTCCCTAGCAAAGTGAACCTCTTATCTGTGATCAATGCCTTTAAGCTTCATCACAGTACACAGAAAAAATGCATAAATAGAAAAATTATCAACTTTACTATTAATTAGTTCAGAATTCAAGCAGAAATTTCAAGTCAAAACATCAAGGGATCCTTGTATGAGATACTGGAAATAATCTCAGTGGGAAGATCTCCTTAAATGTTTTAGGATATTTATGTACCATCTGACTGGGTACCTGCAGAAGTATAATTTCATTGGCAGGCAAAACAGGCATTTTTTAGCTTTACCCTTTACAGTGAAAGGCACTGGTCTTCTTCTCACAGACCTTAATACACTTGAGTCTCTATAATTCGAAAGTATTTACCACTTTCTCAGCCAGTAAAATCCTTCAGTTTTCTAATGAATTTTATCTCTGCCAGAGCTGCAGTCCTCTATTGCGGAAAGGAATTATTTTGTTTTAAAGGCATTAGAAGACGAGTAACTGTGTTGGTCTCTGAATATTTTCCTCTCTAAAACAATAAAATGCTTGAACACATTTTGTGGTTGCTTTTGAACTGTGAATTATTGATACAAAAATGAGAGCTAAGTCATCTGACATTTATAAAGTGTTCTGACAAAAAATGAAAATCTGATTTAATCACCTGAAAAAAAAAATCAGCTTATTTCACAAGATTTAAATTTTTACTCCTTTGCATGAAGGCCAACATTATAGCATGCAAACGTTTAACCTGAGGATCTGTTTCCAAAAAGACATGAAAATCACAGTAGAAAACTGGCCAAATATGAACTTTGAGTGCAATACTGTGGTCAAACAGAAAAATGAAAATCTCTGATGTTCAAATAGAGTTTACACAGAAACAAGGAAGTTATTTTACCTGATTTAAGGATTCATACAGATATTACTGGAATACTGAATTCTGTTCTGAAGTATGTTGCAATTCAGTCCAAAAATAAAAAAAATCAGAGCTGACACACAAATATAATTAAAGAATTAAAAATATAGAAATCCCATCAGTGATTACATTTGTCTACCTTATTAAAAATATGACAATCAGGCAAGCAATCAAATTTTCTCAATAAGAATGTATATGAGAACAGAAGTTATGTAGGGCTTGTCAGTTTACCAAGCAAAAGTAACTGCAGAAGATAAAGCTAGACAAACCTTAGGCTACAAATAAGGTGAAAATGTTTTTATGGGGAAGGTATTTAACTACTGGAACAAGTTATGATGTCTCTGGTGGATTTTCCATCGCTGGAATTTTTTAAGTAAAGAGTCAGTGTTTTTCTAAAAGATATACTCTATTCCAAACAGAAAAAAATGAAGCAATGTCTCTGGTTTGCATGAGTAAACCAGTCAGACTCGGTCATTAAAATGATCCTTCCAGTATTATAACATATGGACCTACAACTATGCAACTTGAGATTAGTGTCCAGTTTACCAGACTATAATCTTATTTGGGCTTTTTAAATATTGGCATATTACCTCTCTTCCAGCCCTGCAACTTCCCCTGTACCACAAGCTTGTTGAAAATCAACATCCAGGAGGATATTAATTTAAATTCAGCTGTCTGAAAGCTAGCTGTTTAGTCTGAGCTAGTCACCTAGGTCCTTACTACATTCAGTGGAGAAAATTAGGCACTTTCATGAGTCTATTCCTTGCAGATATCTTGGGCATCTATTTTCAGCTAGAATGAGTCTGCAGGTGTCTCTCTCTTTCCATTGCCTACAGAAGGTGTCTTAGTTTAGACTACTTTAAACTCCATACCTAAAAGTGGCCAAAGTTAGATGAAAGGAATCCATCCTTAATACTCCAAAGATCTCTTTCAAAATCCTTGGATTCAAGTTAGTTAGATCCACTAATTTAAAACATCTGGCATTATTAGATCATACTCAAAATGTGCTTCAGTTATGGCTGGGCAGATTGAGTTTCATCACCATCATAGCATATAAATTCAACTCATCTGTATTCTAGGAAAAGAAAAATTAATATTTTTAATAGGTCTTTCTTATTGCACTATTATTCAGAATTCTGTCATTCCTATCTAATAATGAAATGGACTGTATTCTCATTTTTAAAAGTTCTCCACTGCCTTGGATGGGATTCACCCCATTAAACATAGATATCTACAGCACAGATGTGCAGATCTGACCTTTGAACCTGCGCTGTCATTAAAGCCAAAGAAGACCAGAAAATATTGCCAGTAGAAATCAAGATACCTTATCTTTGCATAAATGTCCAAATTAAAAGAGATGAAATAGTAAAAAACTATTCTCCTTCCTTGGCTATTATAAGAATTGGAATGACTATTTCAGTTTGGCATGTGCACAGTGTAAACATTTAAAGTTAAGATTAATTACTAATTTGATTAATTTTTATTCTTCCACAGCCTGACTTTAGCTGCTTATTTTCTCTTGTTCTTACTTTTTTCATTACTTTAATAATCTCCTCAGAGTCTCATTAGCCTCATAATAAAAGACTGGCCTCAACTTTGTAGGTGATGAGGCCATTCAAACTTCCTAGGCCTTCTTTACACAGAAATCATCATCATCATCATCATCATCATCATCATCATCATCATCATCATCATCATCATCATCCACAAAAACAAATCCTTTCTATCACTTACAAAATCAGAAATTAACTTCTGCAACAGCAGAAATTAACTTCCATAAGAGAGTCTTTCATCTTCCTTCATTTGCAAAGGAAGAATAACCAGGAATAATCAGCTACATATTTTTCACTTGTATATACTTTGAATTTCTTAATCTCTGAAGCCTTTTAGAAGGTATATTATGAGCGGTTTCATGAGTGCCTGTCCTATCACACCACCATCCTCACTAACTCACTTCAGACACAATCCAAATCTACAGATTGCCAATATAACCAAGAAAAAAGAGTGACTGTTGCACAATGTAGCATTGTATTATCTTGACATGGTCTGTAGGATAATGATTTAAATACTCTTTAGCATCTTCTGATGACTTTACTTCTTCCTTTAAAACATGTTTACACTCATCTTTTCATTACTGAAGTGACTGCATTTCCTCAGTCTCCCATTTCCTCCCTAGTGTTTTTACAATTTGTCTAACAAGGGCATCCCTTATAACAAACCTGTACTCTTTAGCTCATAGTTAGACATCTTTTTCATGAATGAGCTTGATTGTTCTAAGGTTTCAGCAGCAGGCAAATATAAGTGGACATCTTTGTTCCTCTGCAATATCTTTAAGGGAAATGTTCTAATGTTTCCATGAAGAATGTGGTGATGTCTTGGTGCTGCTTTCAGTTGCCTGTGAATTTTCCTATTTCTCTTCTCTATAACGGTGACAGACTCCAAGTATAAAGAATGCTGCCTGATATTCCTGCTTATCTCAGCTGTAAAGGGCCAAACCCTCACTGGATTTCTCTTCTCCCTTGCTTTCTGGATGCAATCTTGGATACAAACTGATACCTGTTCCTTACTCTTAATGTCTATCAATTTCTGCGTCTGTCTAGTGCTCCACATGTCATTACTGGATCTTTGAGAATGCAAATCTATTTTCCAGCACAACCATGAATTTTTACTTGAGAAAGAGGAAATATGTTCTGGTGTTTGGTAGTAGAAAGCATTTATTCATCTGTCACAGGTCATAACCATTGTTCCATTCCTGGTCATATGAACATTGATTGTGGAACTGAACATAAAAGAAAAACGTCATAAAACTGCTTTTCTAAACTTGCTCCAAAATCCCCATTTGTCTCCTCAGAATTTCACAAGGCAGCTGACATACACCAGTGACTTCCCAAGATTTTTATCATACAGACTCACTTGAGAAAATTGAATGTATTTTGGGTACAGGTACAAATAGGTTAAAACTTCCAACACTGGCTCTCTCACAACTGTTGCTTTGTGATTTGTAAATAATATTTGAAGCGGTAGCAAAATATGAAATACAACAAACTGATTGAAATTATTTTCTGTTTTTAATTTTATTACTGGTTTCCTGGACAAAACCATACATACACACATTGAATAGGGAATGGTCAGAAAGTCTAATGCTTTGAGAAAGTCTCGGACCAACTGTTAAAGCACTCAGCAACTGTGTCATTCACACAGGCTAAATGTTTCCCTGAAGCATCACACATTCTTTGTATGTGAACACAGCACATGAACATGTGCTGAAGAACACCTGGGTTGTAGTCACAACTACAGAGGCTGTGACATTAATCCAACTGTTCATGATCACTGAAACACCAGGTATCTGGTAAAACATGAAAAAAATATCAAACAAATCCAAACAAGTTTCTTAGAAAAAATATGATTGGTCCTGGAATAACCTATATATAACAACCTCTATGGAAATACAAAGTATGTTTTCAGTCAGCTACTCAATGGAAAGACTAGAAGAATGAAAAGAGCCAGGCATTCTGTCATTACTGCAAAGCACTGAGCAAAGATATCCAGCAGAGTGCTGCATCTACTGTCTTGCCTGTGCTGGGCAGACCAACTCAATAGGCCAGGTGAGACTCAGCCCTGTTCTGACTCCTGTGATTGCACTATTAAATCTCCACCCACTCTCCCTGCCATCTGGGAATGCCTCTCCAGGCTTTCTGAAACTCCAGTAATTGGTTGTTGATGGCAATTCCAACAGTGCCAGCAAGGAAGTCAAGCTCTTAAGTGTTGGTGGATTGGTCATCTGTGTCCTGAGCTGTCATGGTGCATGTGCTGATTTGCTTCAGAATTGGCTCAGCTCTAGCAACACAGAACAAAAGCACTTGGACTAGAACATCTGGAAAATCCAGAACATTGTGAATAATAAAAAACATTAAAACCTGTTATATTTTTCTGTACATCCCTATTTATCTGGAAGTACAAATTAATGTTTTTTATTAGTCCAAACACTTTAACTAGGACTGAAAAATAAAGGTGAACCTAGAGTGAGGTGGAATTATTCTAAAAGTCCATCTCAGAATCAGTGTGCTACAACTTATAAAACCTGAAATCTTCATAATAAAATGAAAGAAAACAGATGGCAGGAGGTCAGAAAATGGATTGTGCCAGTTGAACAAAGAGAGAAGCAAGATTAAAAAATCAAGTGCTAATGCTGTAGTACACCATATATTCCTCTTTGCTGTACAGCCAATATAATACGACTGTGAAAGGAAGGTGTTACTCTCCAGTGTTGAAAGGGTAGCTTAGATTTGAGCAAGTTCAAGTACTGGCCCTTAAACTGAATATTTTAGTATTTTTGACCAGTGGATGCTTTAAGCCAACTATAGATAAATGCATGATAATTCAGGACCATTACCTGTGCCAGAACCGAAACTGCTCACAATCAACTACACTATCATAAATCCAGGCAGAAAATCAACAGTAATAATAACATTGCATTATAAGTCAACTCTTACTGTAAATACATTTACCTGAAAATCAAGTAAAATGAAAGGTCTGCATATAGTGAATCTTTCAGGGAATTTATGAAAATCGAGAACTCCTACTATCTCCATCTCTAAAGCCATAATGCTTATCTCTCCTGTGCCAAAGGAATAACTCTTCTGCCTTCAACTAGTGAGGCAAAACTTCACTAAAAAATCTTTTTGAAAGAAAATTTTGTTCTAGGATAAGATCTTTGAAGAATTTGATTATGCTTAACTCCTAACATAAGAATTTTATAAATAACATGAAGAATTCACCAAAACAGCTCCAGGTAAACTAAGCCTTTGTATTATTCTAACCCAATTTGTCCCCAAACTCAGTTACATTCAATGTCTAGGTGACTTACTGCCATATTAGGCAATAATCCATTAAGATAACCCAACTTCTTTAGCAAATGTCACTGGAGAACGACAAAATGCTGATGTCATTTCACTACCAGCCTATGTCAGAGTGAAGTACTCTGAAGGTGAATGTCCACGTCATAGTTCCATTCCCCAAATCCACCTTGTTGTAATCTTTTTGGCTCCAAAATCCTGTTAACTAATTCACTAATTAACCAAAGATTTTTAGTATAAAGTTTAGAAAATTTGAGGTACACAGCAGTATTCAAGAACTATTTCAAATTAAAGATCTCTCTTTTTGACCATGCCAAACCTCTTAAACAGTTTGAACCCCAAATAAGAAAAAGCTTCCACCTACCTTCACCACTCCATTTTCATGCATGATGACACAGTTGTTGGGATCCTCTGACAGTTGATATAAAGCCAGAGCTGTAGCTCTATGAACTAATGGATCCTTTGCCTTCAAGTAACGTGCTAAAGGAGCCACAGCCTTGGTCTCTCCAAAGGCAACTCTATTGCTGCCCCACATGCAACAGTGGGCAATGGCCTCTGCCAAGTGACGTCTTAACTTGTTATTGTTCTAAAGAAAGTAGAAACATAACAAATTAAAGTCAACACACACAACAAATATTCATCAGAAAGCAGAATTGTATTCCCACACATCTTTAAGGCATCCCAATTTAATTGCAGTACAATTAAAACTGGAGAGAGCTGTAAGGCATAGAGCTATTAAAGTCCCTTAATATTCTTTTTATAGCAAGTGCTGTGAATTTTTATATTATTTCAAAGGTACTTTTAGACTGACTGGAAATTAGATAAGATAGCATTAAAATGTAAAATATAGCCCCATCAGTGAGATTTTTCTGCATGTTCAGATTTATTGTTTTCTCAACCCTTTGTGCCTTTTTCAGATGGCAGCTGCACCTCTCAAAAACAATATTCCGCAACAGTAACTATTAAAATGAAGCTCATCTTCCAAACCAATTTTAGTAGCAGACACAGACTGTTTTGATGTCTAATGTATGTCCCATAGAGGAATGATTCTACAGCTCTTCCTTGTAACTGCTGCAAAATCTACTGCTCCTGTCACAGCCTTTTAGATGGGCATAATGCAGTCTGATGTAAGAAATTCCAGTGCTTTGTATGACATGTTTAAATGTTACTTACTGTGTTTGCTAGCTTGGACAACAGAGGGACAACTCCATGATCTGTCATAACAGCTAAGTTTTCTTGATCTTTAGCTATATTTGCAATGGCTGCACATACACTTGTTAAAACTTCTTTATCCTTTGATTTTAGCAAATTGACTATCAGTTCCAAGCCGCCAACAAATGATCGAACCATTTCCCCAGAATTCTAAATAAGAATCAAAAGAAACGTAATTTTTAAATATTCAATCAGTATTTATATGAAAATGTTTAAAAACCAGATTGGTACGACATATTTATTCAAAACTGCAGCTATTGCTGTGTTGCCTTCACCAAGAAATATGGCTAATTTGGAACTTGGAGCTCTTTTGATTGACGTATGAGAGTTAGACTGTTTTACATATCAGCACACAGGCAGAAATGCAATGCCTAAATAAAGGTATCTATCATTTTTCATTTTTCATACCGCAGGGTATAAAAGTCTCAAGCTGTCACTTTAGAAGGGTGCAAGTCTCACTTATCAGTTGTATCAGAGTGTCCAGATGGATGCCTTGCACACCTTAGGGCATCTAACACAGCAACAGACACTTTAGGCTCTCAAAGTGTCTCCTGTTTCCTACATTTAGTCTGACAGCTAAGACAAAGGAATGACAATATTATTTTCTTGTATCAATGCCAATGAGCATTCAGGAATACTTAAGAGGGAAAGTTACACAAGTCATGACAGCAACTGTGGGAGAACCATGGTGCACCTCAGTGTATGAAAAATCAATGTAAAATATGAATAAAGAACACAAAAACTACCCTGGAAAAATGTCTAATTTTGCCCATAAAATAAATAGAAAACAGTGTGCCTTGATCTTGAATACAGTGGGCAGACCTAGTCCTTTTTTACCACCTTCAAAAAGTTAACATTAAAAAAACTTTAGAGAAAGACAACAAGAATAATCAGTGGTAGTGAACTGTTCTGTAGAAGGAATGAGTCCAACTAGGACACTCAAGGTAATAAAAGAAAATGAAGGAGCAGTGTGATATAGATGTACAGAAGCTTGAGCAGAATGGGAAGGGCACACCAGGATCTTTCTTCTAGAAGAACTGGGATCATCAGACAAAATTAGTAGGTGGCATATTCAGAATCAAAGTTGTTTCAAAACAAAGTGCAGTCGAAAAGTTGGAAGTCCTTGGAGCAGGACTGCAGTGGCTCTCAAAAAATTTACGTTAGGCAAATTCAAAGAAAAACAGAAAATCAGGGGTTTTTCAATATGGAAGTATTCTCTCTGATTTAGAAATTTCTGGAGCACAGACCTTTGAAGTGGTGTTAGGTGGCACATCTAAAGGTGGCATTGGACAGTCTGGTGTCAAACTGTTACTATATTGGAACCAGAGCCAAGCAGTTAAATGACTGGCAGTAACTTCATAGGATAAATTTCAGCTTGTGCTCCTCAGTAGTGATAAATGTACAGGGATGGAAAGAAAGGTCTGCAAGTGGAATTACTTTTATTTGTTCCTTTCAATAGGTCAATAGGAGAATTTTGAATAAAAACTACTAGACACTCTCCTGAAACCCTCTGGACTTCATGTGAGGGCAAACATGGATTGTATGAACTTTCCTAGGGCTAGGGAGGGATGCTGAAGACCAAGCATGGTTTTGATTATATTTATTTCTTTTTGGGGGCTGATTTATGAACAGAGTAGGGTCTAACTGAATTTTGTTAGCTTTGCTGAGCAAATCCATCAAATCATGGACTTGGTAAATGAAGATTTCATAAGATGCTGCAGTTTCATCTTTTTTTAGTTCTGGGTCTAGATGTCAAACAGAACTCTTAGCTGTGATGTTTCCTTCTCACAGAAAGCAAAAGCAGTGGGTAGGCCCGCTGGTAATGAAACATTTTTTGCCACAGGCAGAACAAATCTTGAGACTGGAAGGGAGAGGTTAAAGCCAAACTGTGTAAGGGTAAAAAAACACAAGCTACAGCATGTGGAAGAAGGGCAGCATCTAAGCACAAACTTCATGCGGAAGTCCTAAATACCCCCAGAATGAACATATAACAGAAGTCCTTATAGAAATTAAAATAGAATCTAAATGCAGAAGAAGGACAGTACATGTTTGTGGCTCAGAAAAGCAGTTGAGAAAGAGAAGGAAGGGTGATGCTCTGCCACCCTATTACCATGTGAGCTGCATGTAGAGGCAGGTGGGCTTACAGAGGGTTTCCCATGGATACAGCAACATAAACGTTCGTCTATAATTGCTAGTGTATGCATACCATAATGTAATGCATCTACAGACACTCACCTGAATTAAAACACTGTTTCTCCATATCAGTTTTCATGTTTGTCTTGAAATTTTAAAATTTTACCCAAGGCAATATGTAATGGATTACTGCGAAAGCTTTCTACACTCAAATTTCTTACCTACATATATTCAAGGGCTAGAAGCTAAATTACCAGTCACGGGAGGAGAAAAGAAAATGAGATATTTTATATTTACTTCCAATCTTTGAAGGTCATTACAGCATTACCTTGTGTATAAATATTGCCTCAACAGATGAGAAAGCCTTCTGTTCAAGATCTAAGATTTGAAAGGGCCCTGAAGATTATTTTGTGTTTCTGCATGTATCTATGTATTATATTCCTGCTTTTGAAAGACCTTCCATTAAGAGATAAGTTAGCCTTTATCTCATCTTAATGAACCAATACCAACATTTTATATTTTTCTACCTGTACATATTTTCTTTCCAGGTGATTATAACCTTATTTGCTCAATTTCTCTTCTGACAGGCTTATACTTTCCACATTTTGTAATGGAGTACATTCCACTCAAGTCATGGAATAACATAAAAACAATTCAGCAGTAAGAAAAAGAAAAGAGTTTCAATAATCATCTGTGAAACCAAGTAAACACAAGAACTTTCTACCAGTGATGAAAAGCAGAGGAAAACTGCAGAAACCACATGTCAGGGAAGTTTCCCAAATGTGATTGTGGGTGTAGTCTGGTGGTCTGTTCAAGACAAAGAGAAAAGCAAAACAGCAAGAAACTTGAAGAACAATGAGCAGAAAGAAGTACCAAAATGAGACCTCTAAAATACATTATGTTTTGTACAAGATTTCTTTTTTTTTTCAGAGAAATTTAAACAAAAAACACAATGTTTTTTGTATAATTTAAGGAAAACCACACACTTGTTTTGTAGAATATATTTCTAGGTTTCTTTTTTTAAACAGAAATATGTGTATTTATTATATTCAATTGCCATACTTCAATATTTCAAAAAGAATTTATATGAAGTTGTGCCTGTGATTTCAGAGGCCATGACTGAATACTTCTGAATCTACGTTCTTTGTATTAATGATCAGATACTGCTCATAGTGTAAAGTAAATTCTGTGATTTTAGTTTTCAAATACTCTCAGTCACTTTCATTTATTTTTATTAACTTTTTTTTATTAACATAACAAAAAATATATATAACATGTCTTTGAAAATACTTCCTTTCTTTTTATTTCAATTAGAAAAAATGAAATCTTTAAATTCCACCTTCTAAATTAAATTGAAAAACAACTTACTTTGTCCAACAAGCCAAAGGGTTTGTAATTTCCAGCTACTGGTGCATGTTAAGCTTTCATATTTATCTATACTATGTTTTTTCCATTTATCTATACTACATTTATCCATGTGTCCCACTCCCTTACCTATTGTGACAAAATCTTATTTCTTAGTTTCCTAACAAAGCTATTCAGGTAGAATTAGGCAGGGAGAAAAAAAGTCAAGAATAAAGCCTAGAAACTGTCTTTATAGAGAAAAGCATAGATAAAATCACTAACAACAAATAAAACAGATAATTTTATTGTATATATCTGTGTGCATGTGGTAACATTAGGCTGAATGCATCTGTTTTAACAATAATATTTCCAGAGCTGAACAAAGTAAAAGGCCAAATGCAAAGACTTCTAAAGAAGTCATAAAAATGTTAAAAAAAAAACCAAAACAAACTGAAAGGGGGAAAAAGGCTTTATTGTATTAACAGGAGACATCTTCATTTTATATCTTCATCATTATTATATTTTTAATGCAACATTTAACCTGAGGTAACACATGAAAAGACATGGATTGTTAAATTATGTTTCAAGTAGCTAAAGAAGAAAGGAAGAGATAACAGAAACTTTCATGACTTGACATGTCCATATCTTCTAAGTAGTAGAAATTTTTATCCTCAGTAAGTATGAGAAACACTATTCTAAAATTGTATTCAAGGAGAGGAGTTTGCAAATTCAAGCAGTAAAAACACACCTATCTGGCATAGATGCTGAGGCCAAAAAAGTTACCTACAGTGTTAATAAAACCTCATCCACCTATTCTTTATTACATACTTGCATCTTGCTGGCCTGCCTGACTATTAACAAGTTTCATTTAACTTTCCCTTATTTCCCTAATTTCCCTTTCATTTATTTCTATATTGGCTTCAGCCAAGAGCAAAAGTACTGTGAGACAGACCAGCCTCGCACAGCTTTTTAATTAAGAGCAGAAACTATTATGGTATTTGCAGGACTTGATCTTTGTGGTATTTATACAAGGTGAACATTTGGGATTTTTGAGTTTTCTTGTCATGATATGCTATGGTTTTTGTGTTTATTTTCATTAAATAAATAAAGTTCATCAGTCTTAGGTTGAGACACACAGGTCTCGTAGAAGAACTACTGGATTCTTTTGTGATGTAATTCCTTTCTTATTTCTTCCAAAGTGAAAACTATTTTCTTTATTTGAAAGATTTAAAGCTAAACACATAATTACAAAAACACATTGTGTTTATCTTTAAAATATACTCCACTTGAAAGATACAATTTCTCCACGAAAGACAAATAATAGTTCGCTCTCAGGGCATCTTAAAAAGCTTAAGGAATCAAAGCTAACTTGTCAAATTTAATCACTTTTGCCAAAAAAAGTGATGGTATGGCTAGGCAAACAAACTTGAGTTATCAAGAGTCATCTTTAAACTTTTCTTTAATAAAGGAAGCTTTTCCTTTCCATTTGCATTTCCCAACTGAATAACTTCTCATTACAGTGCACAAATAAATTTAAAGTTCAAAATAAAGTAATGCAAATAAGTTTCTATATTACAGCTGCTTAGTGAAAATGGAAACAAAATTTATATAAGTAATTTTCTATTAATTGTTTCTATTGAATAACTCAATGGTAATGTTGATAAAATTCCTTTATATTTTAAGGCTAATTTTATTCCTATCTATGCAGTTGTGGAGGCTTCTGTTGCACAACAGATGAAGAAGCATTTGTAAGATAAAACTACTCCCCTACATCTGAACTTTTCTTCTGTGAGAAAATGCAATGTGTTGGAAAACACAGTGTATTGGGAAAACAACAGCAGACAATGAACATGGATTTTTCTGTCTTCTTTACCTCAAAGAAGCAACTAAAGCCAAAGTAACAAAGCAGAGTTGCTTTGACATGATTCCAATGCTACTCTATAGCCTGTAAGAGCAGAATTCCTCTTTAGAATTTCCTCTCTTCAGGGATTTGATCATTGCACACTTGGCAACTGTATTACTCTTGGCAGTTTCAAAAACCAAAGTGAAGTCAATTATCCAAGCACACAGCCCAAGAAGGCACGCAATGCAGGTTCTCTAAAAATGTCAGGGGAAATTAGTCTACCTAGTCACTAATGCAACTTTTAGTAGTCCTTCTGTCTGTTGTTTTCCTTACTTTTCAGTCTGCGGACTATACCTGAAGTTCAGTCCTGGGTAATTGCCAAAATCCCTTTTTTTTTTCCCACATAAGCAGTGAAACAATGAATGCCAAAGTCCTTTGATGCCATAGTTGTCTCAATTATTTCAGATTATTTTGAGGAGCATTTAAATAATGGATGTATGAGAAACAAATAACATTGAATAAGTCGAAAAACATTATTTTAATTGGTTTTGGATTCAATCAAACATGTCTAAGCAAACTTCTTATAATCATTAATATGTTTATAAGACAGTCATTACTAATATGTAATTTAATATTTTAGAAGTGCAATATTAGAGTGTTGTGAGGACAGTTCAGTTAATCAATGCAGTGACAACACAAACTAAGAAGTTGCTAAAACAGTTATTGTTTGTCCTTGCATGTCTGGCATGCTTCCAGAAATAGAGTGGGATATAAGAAGGCAATCACATCATGTACCACTCACCATTACAGACCACTGAGAATCTGAACAAGCAGCATGAAGTATAAAATATGTTTTAGTTCAATCTAAAGCTTCATCACTAAATAAAATGATTGCTTGAAATCTTCTGGTAAATATTAGGTAGCAAATGAAACACAATGATTGCCATGCTCTTTTCTTGCTTTAAGACCTGCAGAAGTCCCAGTGGCAAGTGAGAGGGTAAAGACAGGAAACATGGACATAGACAAAAAGGAAAAACAAAGAAGGGAGAAAAAAAATTGAAGGATGATAGTTAAAACCTTTTATAGATTTTTTTTAATCCAATTAGTGAATCAGATTTAAAAGAAGCTACACAACAAGCTGCTGACTAGCATGTGTAGCTGTAAATAAACCAAGCTACAAGAAACGTGGGTCAAATATTTTCCAGTGGAACAGTATTCCATCAGAAAATGCTAATGGAATGGAACCAAAACCTTCCATAAGAACACAACAACTTCTTGAAAAGTTTTGACAGAAACCAGGCGGAAAGGCAGGCTAAATAACCAACGTGTCTCTTCATCTTTTCTCTTGTCAGCCAGATGGAGCCTGCCAGGCTCCTTGGCTTCTAGTTTTCATAGAATCCTTGACTTCTTGCCTGATGGGCTGCCAAACAGCTGGAAATCCAGGTCTCCAGGATCTCCTAAGCTTTTTGGCTTCTCATGGTCTCCAAGCTCTCAGACAGCTGCTTTGCATGGAACTTAGGGCCCAAGGCTCCTGTGTGAGGGAGATACAGGCTACACCCTTTGCTTCCTGGCTTCCACATTATGTGTCTTACAGAAACTGGACTCCTATATTTGTAGATATTAAAGACCTCAGGGCAGTTTGTATCAGTTAATTTAGGATCTCCAACTTGTCTAGGAGGCCCAAATAACTCCTGAGACTCAGTTCACTACACTAGTCAGCCTGTGTCAATTGTCATTGAATGAGCTGGTTCTGTATGCACCCTGCAAGCACAGCAGTCACTTACAGATTCACCAAGCCAGGTCTGGATTCCTGGGCTTCCTAAAGTTATGAGGATCCTGGTTCTCTGAAAGGGTTCAGAGGCAAGCAAAAAATTCCTTTTTGTCTCTCTTTTGGTACACATTTTGATGCTTGGTTAATCAAAAATGCTTAAAAAATTGGAAGATCTAGATCACCCAGATAACCAGGGTGTAAAAACTGCATGAAATGAGAGCACATATAGAGAAGTAGGTAGGACAGATGTAAAAAATTATGTCTATAGAAAACAAATTAAAAAATGGAAAGATAGCAGTAAGAGCACTAAGTTTGAACCAAGGTTTCTGTGTAAAATTGCAAGAAGCACAGCAAGGCAAACAAAGGAACTGGAAAATGCTGTACATACAAAAGAAGGGAATTTTGACATTTTAGGCTTAACCCAAGAATGATACATAAACAAAAATGCATTGGCAGTACTTAACTAAATTTTTTCAAATGTAAAACAAAAGAATAACAGTGTGCAGTATGGAGCACAATTACCTTTCTACACTATAGTTTTAAATTAGCAAAATGTGCAATCAAAGCATCTTAATGTATTTAAAACAGCAAACGGTTTAACTATTTTTTAAATATTAGAAGAATTTCCAACTTCAACTACATTTCTTTGTTATTCTTAGAAAAGAAATGCTCTCTGTGGTTTTATACATATGGTTATGTTAACTTTCCATAACAAGCAAAAATCTGTGTAAGAATAGGTCATCAGCAACATATTTTCTACCCATAGGCTAACTCCAGGCTGGCTGGCTGCAAAACTCACTTCCTTATTATATAATACACTTTCAGGACTGAAGACTAATTAACCTTCCCACATACCCATTTCGTAGCCCCTCTTAAACCTGGTTTAGTTTTCATTTGGTTTGGGGGGTTTCTGTGTCAACATGGACATTCTCTTTCCCCTTATAAAAGAAATACACAGACAACTTTAGATGTCTCATCATCTTTCATCACACCCATGATAGTCTCCTGTAGAACTGAAACCACAATGTATCAGAAAAGGGTGAATGTCATTCCATACGTAAATTTTAAGAAAACAGAGTAACTTTCTCTCTCTTGTCTTTCAAACCCCCAGTCTCTGACTCTGCTTAAATTATTTTGACAGATAAAACACAGCACTTTAACAGCTACTGAGAAATAATTAACTCTACCCTAGCTGAAAACAGGATGACTCTATACATAGATGGCTTAATGAAGTTCTTTAAGAAAGCCCCACAGTTATAGCTATAAAAAGGCTAAAACTGAAAGTTGGAAGCTGATATGCAGGCACATGGGACAGAAAAACATGATGCTTGACATTGTCATTTGCATTTTAATGTCTGTACCCAAAACTCTACTAAATAAGAGGACAGGAAAAAACCTCCAGAACTTTTTCCCCTATTCTTTTTTTTTTTTTTTAATTTATTTAAAGATTCTACTAGAAAGTTTCTCTGTGAGGAAATAGGAATTTTCATACAGACTCAAGCTGGCAGTGTTCCTCTTATTGGCACAATGCATTTGGGTGATTTTTATAATAGCCCAAATTACATCTTTGTAGAATTTCTCCAAATGTTTATGTTTGGGCTGATGTATGTTGGGAGAACATTACAAGTACTGTTTTTCAAAGAAGCATCATAACCAAACATTGCTGTTCCAACATCAACAGAGTTGAGTAGACTTCTCTTATTCATTTTTCATAATCATTTGTGTTTCTTGGACAGTTCTCTTACACTTTGCTACTAGCAATGTGCCCGCAGCAGTAACTTTTCCTTTTGGAAGTAAAGAACCACCAATTAATAACAATCTGCTTCTATTAGAATAATTCCTTTAATTCCTTTGTAACAAACAGTATCACTTAGCTACATCATACTGATAAAATTCTATTCTATGGGAAGTACTCTTAAACAGATTATGGAGAGAGTAAGCATGAAAGAGAAATATATAATCACATACGACAAAACAACCATTCTATCAGAATTTTAATTAGCTTCTAAGATGTTTAATATACAGAAAAAAACCTTTAAGTTGGTTGTAAAATGAAAATATTTGTGCAGAAAAATGGATGCTGTGTTACATTGCTATTAAAATTTGTTTATGATACTACTAACAAGTTCATTTTCATCTGTGAATCTCCACAACACAGAAAAGAACCACTAGAGCTTCCACAAAAGAACACAAAAAAACCCCTCAGACTCCATTCTCACAGCTATTTGAAACACAGTTTGTGGTCCCAAGTACAGGCTTAGAAAGGCCAGAACACACATAACCCTTTAAAGTCATGTACTTATTACTGCTTTTGAATCAAGCACTGCATAAACCAAACTGCTTCTTGAAGATCATGCAAATTGTTGAATAACATTAACTTTGAACAAAAAAAACCCAAATACTCTTTAGGTAGAAATAGTTGCTGCACTTCCTCAGTGTGGCTGTAGTTGCTGCTTTATACATATTTCTTTCTATTCAGTGTCAGCGGAAAGGGTATTATTGGTAGGTTTGTTTCAGTGAGCCACTTGGCCTCAGTGTCACACAAAGAGCTCTTTGTGGGATCACAGATTAGCATTAGGGCAGGCAGCCAAGAGAGATGAAAGGAGAATAGCTACACTAAGGGTGTACATAGCTTGCACTCATCAAACACCCCAGGGAAAAAAATGAAAAAAAAATTCCATGTAATACATAATTTCAGTATTTGTCCTCTATTCCCTTCATTTGTGAAAAAGTGCTTTTAGTGGAAGTTCTAGCAATTTGCAGTTCTATTCTAGCACTTCAAGTTACTGAGTCCTACTCATAGGAAGCACTACCTCAGTACTGAGATGAAGTAGTATTTTAACATTCAATTACAGCAATATTGTTCAAGAGAGAGGCAGGTATATTCATATCTTTACAGAGGAGACATGCACCATTAGGCATCGAAAAACTTTATTGCACTAGAGTGCACATATAGAAAAAAGGATGACAAGATAATTCAGAATAACCAGCATGTGTAAAAAATTACAAGCAAGCAGCCATTGTAGAAATTATTGGGAAGAAATAAAAAAAAATGCTTCAGTTATCAAAAACAACACCAAATTTTCTCACTATATATCCATATATCTGTATCATCGAATCAGCTACATAAATTAATAGCAGCCACACAGTGCTCAATTCCAAACAGGAAACTGCCAGCAAAAAGGATGCTACAGATATCTAGCACTTTGAAAGAATTATTATTCTTTACATAGTTGGGATCTCTAATTCTGTGAAGGATATATATTTTTGGTACAGTAGAGAAAAGATGCAAATGTTGCATTAAATATAGAGGCAAATCAGAAATGGAAGCCAGTACTGTACAAGGATTAAGGTATAAAGGTAGTACTCTAGGAAACTTCTAATGGAAAAGAAAACCTTGCCCATTTATTTTACCGAATGTCAGTGCTAAGAATTCAGAGAGATGACTTGCAGCTTATCATCACTGTTTTATCTCTATTTGGAAAGTGACATGAAATAAATGAATAGCTCAGTCTTCTGTACACAACTGACCTGCACAACCACGACTATTCACCACTGGCACTTTTTGTTGGCAGTCTGAGCAGAAAACCTGAAGATTACATTGGCACCGAGTCTAAAATATGCTCTGAAACCAAATGATGGTCTCTTGAGAACACAGCTGAAGTACCTCACAGTGGAGAACAACTAGAACTACCTGTGCTATTCATAGCCTGTGAGTAAAAGCTTTCTGTTTGCAGCATTGTCAGATTTTCATCATGCTTTATTTGGGAACAGTAAGCTTAGGTACTGATAAGTTACTAAAATATATTTGCCAATACAGAAAAGACTGTAAAAACAGATTATATAATGGGCACTAGATGGAGGACTCTACACTTTTGAAAAGTAAATACATATGTTTTTTAAGCAGTTAACAGAATAAAATAAAGTACAAGTAGCAAACAGCAAAGTATTGCTGAAAATTATCCAAATGTAAAAATTATACATGAGTCAAAACTGTTACTTTAAATACTTCTTTACCTTAGCATTTTCAACACAAGGACAAAGAGCCCAAGCTGCACTTGCTTGAACCTCTGGGTTAGGATTTTTCAACAATGACCATAGCAAGCGGACTCCATCTAGACTGTCAATTACCCTATTGCAGGAACAGACCAAAAAAGAGAACATTAATTATGGAGTATACAGTGTTGAATCTCAAATTATATCAGTTTGTTTGGACACTGCTCTAAGAAACACTGGCATGATTCTGACAGACTGTTTTGCTTTATGCAAGCGCTTGTGTTTTATTGTCAGCTAATCGCCATCAACATACTCAACAAACAGTGCCCACTATAACAGATGGGTGCCAATAAATGATGTAAAGACAGAATGTTTTCTAACTAAATCTCATTAATGTTGTTTATTTTTTTCCAGCACTGTCATTCAGAGTGCTTATAGAAGATAAAGTAAGCTACATTATAACCAGGACTCATAAATGTAAAAACAAGCATGTGACTTTTTAACGATCTGCATGCAAAATGAAATCTGAATTTGAGCATACTGGCTTCTTTCATATAGTAACAAATACTTTCCAAAACAAATATTTATGTCCAAAACTATGTACTTAACTTTTTATTCAGTCTATGCTTAATATATTTACCTTGCTCTACAACATATTTTAAAATACTATGTTTCTAATCAAGCATTAGAAATTAAAATGGTCACACCACAGAGCATCCTTTGTTGGGCATGAATAACGTGTAACTTGTTTCCCATATGTTCCCTTCCTAACAAGACCAACACTGAGCACTATGTTATAACTACTTAAACATACTATAATCAAAGTATCTTCATGACTGGCTGAGAAATGAATTATCATCAAAATCATCTCTACACCATCTGTGTTATGTTTACATATCAATCAGGCTTGGGGATCATAACTTCACATTAGGTTCAAATGAATACCCTAAATGGAAAGGAAGGTCAGACCAAACTTAATAGCCTTTACCAACATGCCTTTTTTCAAAACTCAAAACTGTGTTAAACTCAAAGCAGATGAACTGAAGTTGAAGAAAAGCAAGCACACCTTCATTGTCTAAGCTCAAAAGTAAAAAAATCCATTGCATGTAATGTGTTTCTATCTTTAACTGTAAATGCTAGAGAATTCAAAACACATTTTTAAGAGAGCTTAAAAACAGCAGATAAAGCATCTCATTTGTGTTCACTATATATGCTTTGCCAAGAAATTTTAAAACTAACTATAAAATGAACTTTGTATGTAATTCTATCATCGTTTGAAGCAGAAAAAATAAATAAGGACATGAAGTCTGTCTAAAATAAGCAAGAACTTTATTCGTAACATTTTTACGCAAACTGTTTAAACAACTATGTTCTTCAAAATAATACTTTTTGAACAAAGCAATGGTTTAGCTAAAAAACCTGTTTTTTAAGATCTGCCAGTTTCAGTATAGCTTAGCTTATACACACAGCTCCAAATCAATTGCAAGAAAATCATCATTCAAAGGACAAATTCAGAAGTTTTAACACTACAAAATAAAACAGTCAGAGCACAAACTACACAATTACACATATATGTTCATATAGTAATGATGACGTAAGTAAAAGCTTCAAAACAAACTTTTAAATCCCTCCATGCCCCAAACACTTTTAAGCAATTTTAACATTACTCTCCTGTCAATTCAGAAAGTACAAGGAATTTTTTCCTATATTGGAATTAATTAAAAAGAACCCATGAATCTTTCCTCTAGTCAAGCGGAGTACTGATCATTTACCAACATGAGGTACTTCCTCCCAAGAGGGACTAAATATAAATGACCCAGCTCCAACAAGTATATAAAAATCAAGAGATAGAAGCCAAACACTGAGCTCAGATTTTTCCACCACACTTGAAAAAACAACCCCTAGGCTGATTTATCTTTCCTTTCTATTTATTTAAAGCTTCCTTTTCAATTGGAAGTTTACTTTCATTTTCTTTTCAGTTTCCTGGTCTTCAGTATTTCAAGGTAAACTAGCCTCCCTCTATCATTAATTTGCTGAAGAAGAGTTTTGCCTTTTGCTTAAAGACTAGAAAGACCAGTTGTCTTAGATCAACAGAACCCAGCTCAGAATATGTGAAAGTATAGTTGTCTGATCATTCAACATACATAAAATTAAGCTAGGAAACAGTAGAAACAAAACAAGAGAATCTGCAAATCACATTGTTCATCACCGATTACTTGCAGTTACACTAGATTAACACAAATAAAATACACAAATGATGCTCTTAAATTCTCACTTTGGAAGAATTATCATTGTGTAACCACCAGGCAAGAACAAATCTTATTTTCATCTTGCTGAGAACATCTAGAAAGCACTGCTAAAAAGTTCAATTTTCTAATCTTCCTATGGTTTCACTACACAATCCAGCAGATGAAGAAAATGGGTGCTGAATGAGTGCATTTGCCTTTACAGTAAAGGGAACATTAAAATAAATGGTCCTGAAAAATGTTTCCTCTATAAAAGTGCTTAGACATTAACTTCCTTCCTATGTAAAAATTCCTTTTTGAAGCTGACAAAAAATACACATTCAGTTTTCTTTACAAATAAACAAATAAAGAGAGAGGAAAATAGGCCTGTAATCTTGAAAATTTTAGCTTTGATGGCATAATGCTAAACAACATTATAATTTGCTTTTGTATATAGTTTTTGTATCTAATTTTCTTCCCACAGTGTATTAAAATACTATTAGCAGGATGAAGTAATAAAGATTCTTACCACAATAAACATAAGCAAATATAAAATTTACTTTGGTTGATATTCAATTCTGTATTAATCCATAGTTAGCACATTATTCACTATATGGCTTCAGTCACTTAAGCAATTTCTTTTATAATAATTTGTTGATATTCTGATGATAAAGTTAAACTATACTAAAATCCGGAGCAAGCAGCCATACATGGGACTGTTAAAAGACAGGCTTTTTAATAAAAATGCAAAAAATTTTCATTGAAAGCTGAATGGAATCTCATTAAAGCTGAAATAATACAATATTTAGTTGATATAAAAGTCTCAATATTTAATACTTTAATATTCAAATATTTACCTGCGTTATAGAATAGTTGATCTGCTACTGTATGTGTGTATGTATGTAATGAATTTAATGCACAGGACACTATTAACAGTCAAAATCTTAACAGGCATGAAACTCACTCAAAGTAGAGTTTTATTATAAACCCTATTATATTTACAGTCCTTCACTGTAAATACATAACAATACATGAATATGTGGAATTCAAAAGCAAGAGCTCAGGTTGTGAAGTGTTGTGCCTCTATTCCTTAGTAAAGCAAAGGCATCTCGCAATAACTGGGCCACCTCGTCTAATTCAAAGCTCTCTGTCACAGACTGATCTTCTTTGATCACTGAAATAATTTAGAATAGGTGTATATTATTCTGCTCCTCAAAATAACCAAAAGAAGTTGCAATGGCAGTTAGAACTGGCTGAAGAAGAGCTCCTGTCATGAGCTCCTGTGCTGGCCAGACATGATTAGAGTACAGGTGAAGGGATATTTTCAGCTGGTATCATTGCTCCTACCAAAAGGCAGCTGCAGGGTGTAGGACCAAAGCATCTTCCTGCTTCCAAACCAGAATTTACATATGGTGTACATAGAATAGGTCTTATGGTCAAATAATTTTAATGCAATTAAACCCATTCAGAGATTACTGCAATTTTTAAGTTACAGTGAATTGGTATTTACTATGTGACAGATTGTCAGCTACTAAATACTGTCAACAGTGCAGACTGGTCAGCTTAAGATGACTTTTAAATTACTTTTGTTCTCTAGTTGCCTAATGAAGAGTTTTTACATTATTTAAGAATCTCATTATCATTATATCATTGAATATTATGAACAAGATGTGGCATACAATTCTAGAAATTTACTTTGCTTTTTTAAATATATCTGAAATTAGCAAAGCTGTTAATCTGAAATAGTACTTCTTTTTCAAGTTAAAATTTAATATTGAACATTTCCAGTAGAAATGTCAAGATGAATTGCTTAAATATACATGTGTACACACAGCCTAGACATCTGTTTGTCATATCTATCATCTTTCTCTGCTAAAATGTTACTTACCAGAACTTTGAGAGCTTCAGTTTAATTGCCTGCCAATTCAGACCACAAATACAAATGTAAATAAACAAAGTTATACTGACTCTGTATTGTGCTCACTGGTAAGATTACAAGGTTTAATTCTGTAAGAATGTAATCTCATCTTTTTTGAAACCACAATTTAGCATTTTTCTTAAAGCTTTCACTAGTTCCTGCTGACTGCTTTGATAAATAGTATTATATACCAATGACTCAAACTCCATCTGCTTGGCTAAAATAATTGTACATTTTAGTTTGTAAGATTCTAAGCCCTCAGTTTTGAATGCCAGCAATGCCGTCTATGGATTTTCAAATGGAAAGGGCAAATGACACTTTAGTGTCAGTGAAAGAATAAGCACTAGTCCTCTTTTGTTAGTTAAAGAAAATTAATAACTTAAAAGAAGTTCCTCAAAAAGATAAATATACATAAAAAATATACAGCAACATCTCTGTCAGTGGTAATACAGCAGACCAAGTAAAGAGAACAGCTTCATGCTGTCTACATAAGACTAAGGAAGTTCAGTCACATAATTATGTTAGGTTTTTTAGATAAGTAAGTTATTTTTGGCTGTGAGAGAAGCTGGCTGCTGTTTTTTATTTTAAATAACTCAACAGAGTCAGTAAGAATCACATAATTGCTTCAAGTTGACCTGAAGTAAAGGTTTGGTGCAGAAAAGTAACACTAAGTGTACCTTCCATTCAGTAGTAGTAGGAGCCAGTGTCAACTAGGAAATATAGCAGAAATTCAATATATAAAAGACTTATAGGAGATGTAGATTCACCTATGCCTATCTATTAGTCTCTCTTCGGTGCAAAGTCAGTGCAAGCTTCTTCCATGGAACATAAGATAATCACACAGTATTTCCCTCAGAATATAATTTCACTGCTTCATAGAACATTCTCAGCTTTTTCTAGTCCATAATTATGCTTTATTTCTTATATTAATCACAACCTCTTCATTATATATCTGAATCATTTACAGAAATTACGTGAGCTCTACTCTTGGTCTGTATGGTCTTCACATACCTACTGCTGCAAGGATAAGCATATTCAAAGAAGAAGACTGCTAAACTGAATATTTAATCTCTATGCCACAATTTGTTAAACGCACTTGCAGCTAATGAAATGTAAAAATATTAAAAAAGTTATAAAATTAAAAATGTTACACTGTAAACAGAGATTGTCTGTACCACATGACAAAAACCCCACAAGCCTCAAGACCTGCCAGCCAAATTTGGTAGGAGAAAGGCAGTGGAGAAGAACTGATTACCTAGAACCTGTCAAACCATTCTGAGAAATAAGTGATTATGAAATAAAAAATGTAATAGGGATCCAGCTATGTGACAGACCATAAAAACCTAAGCATCAACCTGTCGCAATAGAAAATTCTCAACACCTGTATATACCTATAGGCTTTGCTTCACTTCTTTCTAGAAGGTAATCTTGGAATATTTCCAAACCCTTGTTAAGATGTGTTCTTTTTGGTTAAGAACTTCAGAAAATATTTACAGAAAGAGACTGACCTCCCCAGTAGTTTTTAACAAGGCTATTTATTGTTTTAGCCCTCAATTTTGTAAACAGAAAAGAGTCATACTACAGACTCTGTGTGTGTGTCTGTGTGTCTGTGTGTCTGTGTGTATTTCATGTCTTTGGTGACATGTTCTTCCCCAGAAGGAGAGCACTTTGGATGAGGAGATACAATTTCAACTTCTCCTGTACTGGTCTGAGAGGAGGAGAAGGGAGAGGAATGGACATATTTATTTTCTTTTTCTTTTTTTTTTTTGAGAGAGAGGTGGGGTCAATGGTGGGGGGAAGGTTGCTTCTAAGTGCCCTTAAGAAGCAGAGCACTAAATCAAGGAAATAATTTAAACATCTGAGCAGTTACACTGCTGTCAATGTTTTAACTAAGCATTATTTTTAAACATTTTGCTGAATTAGTACCAAATTTATTCACACTTGGATGAATCATGCTTTGTAAAAATATAGCAGCATTATCTCTTCCAGTACTACAAACATAGACAGCACAATACATTAGGTACATGGCACAGTCATGCCAATAACAATTTTTGTGTAACTTTTCTTGTAGTAGCAAAAAGTATATTCACACTTATTTAAGATTTTGCTTACTTGTTAATGTTTTGAAATACTTTTAGAAACACTTCTGAAGTTGAGAACTTAAAAGCAGGTAATGTTTTATACGAACCAAATTCACATTTGATTTCTTTGTTCACTCTTTACAAACAATAATATAAATTTTGTCCCAAACCTGTACTTTCTCCTTCTTAAAGACAAGACATACTTTGTTCTATCATAATTTTAGCAGCAACTTGCATTTTTTTTATGCTTATACTGAACACATTCCAGCACGAAGCTGTCCGTACTGGATACTACAAGTGACAGTTCTGAGTACTGGAGTATGTCTGAGGTTTTATAAATATCAATTTATATTTATTGGCATTTAAATTTCTCAGTATTTGCAATGCTAATTCTCTTAGGTTAATATATTATGCTAAAAGCTGAGTTTTAGTGAGAAATGTAATTTAAATGATTTCATTTATTTATACATTTATGCTATACAGCTAACTGCTCATACAAGCCATGTTTACAGTTGTGTACCATCCAGCCTTTTGCCACTGGGTGACAGCCAAAGCATGAAAACAAAAGCCTTATTCAGGAAAAGAATTCCTTGCACTGCTATATGAATATCAAGTGAATTATGCAAATCAGAACAGGAGGAGCTTAATAAAACCCTCTTTCTGACCTCCCTTATGTACAAGGAGGGAAATATGCTGAGAATCTCGAAGTAAATATCCTTTTAAGAGAACAGCAGCAAATGCCGACCTCAACGTTTAACTGAAACATTTCATCATAAAACTCCAGACTTTGTAATTTGTACAAAATTACATCACAAAATCAAAGACCATCTTTTTCTTTGATTTTGAAAAGGAATAAGAGGGGAGAAAAGGGTCCAAATCTGTCTGAGTTCACAAAAGGAATGATGGAGAGTGACAAAAGAGATATACAATACAATACTGTACTACAAAAATATTATTTTCATGACTATAAATGTGCATGTTTCCTTTTAGAATAACTTTCTCTGATTTAGGCTATTTTTAATGACTTGAGAACAGAAGTAAAAAGAGAAGGCAAAACATGGACCTATCATGCAGCACTTTCAAAATGGTGTTTTGTAACTTTAAATTTCAACTTTAACAAAAATCAATTTACTAAAGGTTTATTTTATTTTTCTCAAAATGCAAAAGCTTTACATTCTGTATATCTCCTTAATAATTTTTTTATCTACAGCAAATTTACAGGAGGATGAAACTAACCCACAAAGTTCTGCAAAAAGCAAGAAGTAAAAACATATTTTAAATCAGATTAGAAATGACTATATTTGCATCAGAATAACTAAACTGCTTTTCAGTGTTTAAAATGCTATGAATATTAATAACTTACAACATATTTTCAGGTTCCATTGCACAACCTCCCACTGCTTTGTTGACATTCACAAGCAGGGCCTGATTAGTTGCACTCAGTAACTTCACTATAGGTGCGATTCCACCACATTTGCGGATAGTGCTTCGATTTTCTTCCTCTTGGCAACATTCTCCCAGTGCTCCAATGACATTTATAAGGACCTCTTCAGGCTGATCAGTAAGCAGTGTTACCAAAGTTTCTACAGTTTTATATTCCTGAAATCTAAAAGACAGTAATAGATGAAAAGTTGTTATTTTTAGTATACCATTATAAGCTTAATTTTATAACTAAAGTATTACTATAATTTAAATACAAGTTTTAATTTCTGCATGTAAATCATCTTGCTGAAGAAATCCC
Source organism: Cyanistes caeruleus (assembly GCF_971803275.1). Classification (NCBI taxonomy): domain Eukaryota; kingdom Metazoa; phylum Chordata; class Aves; order Passeriformes; family Paridae; genus Cyanistes; species Cyanistes caeruleus. The sequence goes on from NC_141701.1 coordinate 136,860,093, forward strand.
AATACTGGTAAACCATTCCAATCACTTATTGTAACTATGACATACAGCCTAATTTCTTACTCTACCTTTCTAGCTACATTTCTACAATTTAGCAGTGTAAGAACCTCCTGAGCTTGATTTTTTTTTAAACTTGACACGTGGATGCAACACCTACAAACAGCTGAAAACAAACCAAAGACTGGCAATGACTGTGTTATCCTTACTTCCACCACTTCTTCCTGCTCTGTTAACAATAGCTAGAGTAGTATTGTAACAGAGCCTCCTCCACCTCTCTGAACCAAAGGATTGCTCTTTTTTTTCACTAAATATGAGCCTTTAGAGAGTTTACCCTGAGCAGTTCTATACTTAGTTCAGGCCTAATGCACTGCATTTTCCAGACTAGAACTATAGTTCTAGTACATTTCAATAGCACAATGTTAGATTCCAACTTGTAATTAAGAAATAAGTTCATAGGAATTTGACTTGACTCCTATATTAATACTTCCCTCATTCTTTTGACCGAAGTAGAACTTTTGACACTAAGAATCAAAAACATGGTTTTTAAAATCTTGAAGGTCCTATCCTACAAAGAGATGTGAGCTAAACCTCAAAAGTTTTTCTTTTAAAACAGGATTTTTTCATCAGTGCTGGAATAATCTTCCAAGGGTTTTGTGTTTTTGTTTAAAACTTAGGGGGTTCTTAACAAATACTGCATCCTCCTTTTATACATTTTCTGATACATCTTAACAGTTCCATGTGGTACATCAAGCTAGATCTAACCTGTATATAATCTAATTATTAGAGAAAATTTTTCTGAGGGTACTGAGTTCTCATTTGTACTTTCCTCCCAGCCCCTAGCTTCTGGGAATGTCTGCTTGAGCTACAAAAACTATTTTCCAGGAATCAGTTGCCCATGTAGCTTTTCTTTCATACAATAAAAATATTAGTATTTCTGAGATTTTTATGGCAGCTACATGTTTCCATTAAAATTAATCTTTCCAAGATGGATTATCAGCATAATAATTAAAGTAACTGAGAAATGAGAAACTTGTTTTTCATCATTAAAACCTTCCCTTAAAGAGAAATTTTCCCCTCTTTGTTCACTGTAAAAGTATCCTTAGGAATAGGATCCTATCCCTACAATTATTTTTTTACCTAGAAGTATCCCTATACTATACTATACTATACTATACTATACTATACTATACTATACTATATAGCATATAGTAGATAGTAGTAGATAGTATATATAGGATATAGGATAAAGTATATATACTATATAGTATATATACTAGGTATACTATACCTAGAAGTACCCCTACAATTATTTTTTTTCAAGAGTAAACATCAACAGCATGAAAAAAGATCAATAAAGTAAGCAAATAATTTGAAAAAGCAACAGAACAAAACTGATTTTTGCTGGCATTTCAACTGCTTCACAGATGGAAGGATGTGAGCTGGCTCTGCAACAGGCAGGCTGCTCTCTGACAGAGCTGTTGGCTCGGGCCATCTTGTGTCCAGGAGCAGTACGGCTGCTGCCATGCCAGCGGCACCTGGAGCCACACAGGCACCTGCACCAACTCACGGCTGAGTCAGCACATCTCAGCAGTGAACTCCAGGGACAGGAAATACTCCGGAGCACTTTAGAGATAATTAAGTGCCCCTGCAGCAGCCAGCAGGGTTTGTTAGTTCTAGCTTCATGCCAGACTCGGGCTCATCCCTCCAGATCTACTGAGGTGTTCCCATGTTATCCCCACTCACTTTTCTTTAGTGCCCTCCCATTTGAGTTTGGGTAAGTTTACTGCTTCAGACTCAGCGCTACATAACACGTGAATTCAGCTGGAGCTGCGCCGGGCTAGTAACCTTTGTGGAGCATCAAGCACTTGCCAAAGATATGTGAGTAGCCCAACAAAAATCTGTTTGCAGTTGGACAGAATTATTGGCTACAGCTATACTAATAAATAAAACAGGCTAGGGCTCATTCTCTAGCCCTGAGGACAAGAAGCACAACATAGCATCCATATGGCTAAAATCTCTTATCCTCACAATGCAGGGTGGCCTCACCCATTCTGCCTAATGGGAACAATCTGTTGCCTGCACCATTCCCAAGGAGTGTCTGGGCATTGTCTGGGAGAGCGTTTGCTGGCAAACTGTGTAAGGGACTGTGCTGCTGGCAGTACAGTATGGATAATCCTAACATAGAGCCTGAAAGGTTTGGACCTGTTCAGTTTACTAGTACAGAGAGAGCCACTCAGTCTCATCACTGATCCAAAATCAGGATACCTCTGCACAAACCCAAAGTCCACAGAAAAGAAGGATGTATCCATATGAAAAGTTAGGTTACTGTGCAATTAAGAATGCAAAAAAGCACTAGGACAGCAGTAGAAGATGTAAAGACCATAGGTCTGTATACCAACAGTTTGGGAACTCGTTTAGGACAGTAAAAAGCCAGAATGTAAAACCTGGAAATCTTCCTAATATGTACTTATCCAGCTAGTACACTAAATTACAGCAGCAGGAAGATGTTATCTCTTACTAATACTCTTTCTAACCTTTCTACCTGCTCGATGTACAGAGCAGCATAATTCTAGCAGGAAACCAAGCACATATGTAGTGGAGCCAGCTTCTTTTTTTGAGGTAAGGTGCATGAATTTGTTATATTAATTTTAGATGAGAGGGTAAAGTGTTCTCAATCATTAAGCTGCTCCATGGAAGGTGGAGAGTGACAACTTCTACTGTCACGTTCTCATATAATTACTCAGAACCCTGGTACTGAGAGGTTGATGGTACCCACAGTAGAATTATCATCAGGTAATTCCACTAATTTAGAAGCTGGGTCTCCAAATTAAGCTACTTTTCTGAGCCCCTTCTGTATAGTCAAGAAGAGAGGCATCTAGGCTAATTATCCTATATGCCAGTATATTTCTAATATGTATTAGATTAGACCCTACAATGAGATAATTCTGTCTATGTTTCTCTTATTGTAAAATATTAAAGTTAAGTGTACTAAGTGTACTAAGTACTCTGTCTACCATGCAGCAGTGATTCTGGCTTGTAAACTACAGACAGGAGGGGGGATATCAGATATGGCCACATGTCAAATGTTTAGTATGTGCTAGTACACCACCTGACTCAGTGTCCTATAGCTTAACTAGAGACACCACTTGTCTCCATTGACTGTTAAGATTCTAGGAACTTAACACTGTCTCTACCCTGATGAGGTCAATACTGATTTTTTAAGTACTATAAAACCTAAGCTGAAAGCCCGACTGATTAGAAAGACTGATTTTGAAGAATCATGACACAACAGTTTTGAAAACAATAGAACCCATAAAATCAAAACATGATAGTGAAATAAATGCTTGTAAAATTAAATTGTTACTTTAACACATTTTCTCTACTGATTGCACATTTCCAGATTGCTCCTGTTACAGCTGCCAAAAGTTGTTTGTTTTCACTGTTATCAAGCAGAACAGATAGTGGTTGTAGACCTTCATGTTTTCTAACCAGGTCACGTATTTCTTCATCTTCTGCACACTATAAAAAAAATATTAAAAATATATATTATGTAAAAATGTGTACAATGATGTCTTCAAAAGCTAGCTGTATTACATTGTAATTAGTAAAAGCTAAGAGAAGAAGAGAACATAAATATTGTATTCAAGTATCTGAATAGGCTAACAAGTCACTAAGAGAGTTTGACAGTAAACTGCTCCTGTATATGCAGCAGTGCTTATACTGTCACATTGTCCACTTTAGGGGCAAATGAACAAAAAAAACAAAGCAGCTCTATGCACAGGATGCCTCACCTCTCTCCACAGGTCACCTGTGCAACTTAATACTTGCACACAAAAAGAGCTAGTAGGAACCTAACTATAATATTAAATATGCAGCCAAAATATTCACAACACTTTTATAATTTTTTACACATTAGAGAAATAGCAAAATTAAGAAAATTTAAAACTGACAATGACATGAAAACAAAGGGCTAATCCTGCTTCTGATCTACTGATTACAATACAATTACCTTAAATATGGCACTTGCACAATGCATCTGGAGCTCCTCGTTTTCACTACTCAGATTTTTCACTAGGTTCTCAATCATGCCTTCCGTCCTTATAGCAAGTCTGTAACTTGGCTAAAAAGATAAACTGCATCTTTTAAATCCTGCATATGAATGGTTAATAGATCACAACAATAGCAAAATGCTACAATTATAGGGTTTGATATTGAGAAGCCTTTTACCAAGAAAGCAAAAGATGCTTCAGAATGGGATCAAGAAGTACCCACCCACTTAATGGAGAACCAGCAGCCAAAACAACAGATCTATTCCTAAAACAAGGTTAGAAAAACATGTCCTTAGAAATAACATTTTTAAGTGATATTTTCATCCAAATTTTAACCTACAGACATTGTAACAGGGGATCATTTTTTAAGTCGGGGAAACATCTGTGTAAGAAATGCATTTAGTGTTCCTTCCAAGTTAGGCCATACAAGAAACCCTCAAAAATGACACCTTCTCAATATATACTTACTGAACCTAAAATCTGCCAGGTTTGTGTCTCATGGAACATGTGTATTTCAAGAAGCTAATTTTTAACAGACAAAGTGTTTAATAATGTAAAATCTCTTGAAAAATTATGTTTTTTGTGCCTCAAATTCACCAAGACAAATTATGTACATTTTTTTATATGAAATGCAATACACCTCAAAGTTCAAATGAAGATACAGAATCATAAACAAATAGAATCATTTAGGTTGGAAAAGACCCTTAAGATCATTGACTCAAACCATTATCCCAGCACTGCCAAATCAACCACTAAACTGCATCCCTAAGTGTCACATCTGCATGTCTAACAGAAAGGGCAGTCCTTTCCAGTGCTTGACAACTGTTTTGGTGAATAAATTTTTCCTAATATTAAATCTAATCCTCCCTGATTCAACCTGAGGAAATGTCTTCTGATCCTATTGCTTGTTACCTGCGAGGAGAAAATAAGCCCACCTGACTCCCAGCTTGCTTTCAGGTAGTTGGAGCAAGTGATCAGGTCCCCTCTGAGCCTCTTTCTCTCCAGGCTAAACACCCCCAGCTCCCTCAGTTGCTCTTCACCAGCCTTGTGCTCCAGATCCTTCCCCAACTCCATTGCCCTTCTCTGGACACACTCCAACAACTCAATGTTCCTCCTGAATTGAGGGACCCCGAACTGAAAGCAGGATTTGCGCAGTGCCTAGCACAGGATGATGGTCATTGCCCTGCTCCTGCTGGCCACATTACTGCTGATCCAGGCCAGGATGACATTGGCCTTCTTCTCCACCTGGGCACGTGGGCTCATGTTCACACCTCCAGGTCTTTTTTTTACCATGCAGTTTTCCAGCCCCTCCTTCCCCAGCCTGTAGCACGACAGAGGTCGATGTCACCCAAGTGTAGGACCTGTCAGTTGGCCTTGTTGAACCTTGTACCATTGGCCTTGGCCCATGGATCCAGCTTATTCAGACCCCTCTGCAGAGCTTTCCTGCCCTCCAGTAGATCAACACTTCCACCCTTGGGGTGTCTGCAAACGCTGAGCGTGTTGAGTGTGCCCTCGATCCCCTCAACCAGGTCATACATAAAGATATTAAACAGAACTCACCCACTAGTATAATCCCTTACATGGCTATGGTAAAAATATTTGTATTCAAATTTAGAAACGGAATATACTCAAAGTTGCAAAATGTGCTATGGAAATCTGTAGGAAAAATCACATATATATCACTCTCTTCTAATTGCAATGTATCAGACCCAATGCACAAGGACACTATAAACCACTCTGCCCTGTGCTGCCTTGAATCTTCCTTGCCACACCTGCAGGTTAGTTTTGTAGAATTTAAATGCATTGATTAATCAGAACACAGCACCTTAGGTTGACAAATCTGTAAAGTATGGTGAAAAAAAACAGGAAAAAAAGAAACTGATTAAGGCTTTAATTTCTTTTTTTCTTTCATATATTACTCTGACCTTTTAAATAAAAAATATGTGGCTTTTATTTCAATCCAAGTTGTCACCTTCTCAAAACAGCTTTGATTACATAAAGCATCTGCTTCCTGATGGGATAACTGACCTGATTTAAGTAACAGTAGAATGTAGTATTTCCTTTTAGTGGCGAATTTCTTTAACGCTTAGAAATAACTTGGCTATATGTGTTTACTCACCTCTGAGGCACATTCTTGTAGTGTCCCCACTATTGGGACTAAGATGTTTGTGTGTGAGCATTTGAGCCATCTAGCTAATAATGGAATGCCACCAGCTTTACGGATTGCTTTCTTGTTTTTTGTGCTTCTGCTGCAGCTCCAGAGTGCCAAAGCCCCACATCGTGCTGTTTCAGTGTCTTTGGCTTGGCATGATGATCCCACTGAAATAGATTCCAACAGCTCAACCTAAAAAAAATACCAATTTCTTAATATCTACAGGAAACTTCGATATCATGCTGCTTTCTAATTATGGTTAACACTACAGTTAATCATGTTTACAACACATGATGTATTTTTTGAACAAAAATACTCATATGACAAGGGTACAAATTTTAATGTCTGCTTACCAATCTCTTGATTCCTCCATGTTGCCTTACTGTCTTTCGTGCTCGTTTAAATCTAGCAACATTGGCAATTGTTTCAGCTGCCAAACATTTTAGATCAGTATCTGGAGAGTCCAGTATTTTCACCATGATCTCTAAGCCTCCAAGATCTGCAATTGCATGTCTGATCAATACATTTTGACTAATTTCCTTCAGGATTTTTAATGAACCAGTCTAAATAATGGGAAACGATAGAAGTTAAACATTATTTAGGTATACAAAAACATTAACATTATTTAAAATGATTGGTTATTTAATTTTTTTCTTTATATTTAATCAGGAGAGAAAAAGGAAACTGAAAGTGAAAAACATAATGTCTTTCTAAAAAATCAGAACAAGAAAATAGAGAAATGAGAAATCAATTTTCTTTACACTCTGTAACTTTGAAACTCAAAAAAAATTCTAATAGAAAAGGCATATTCATTGCTTGATTTGACCAAGCTCATTACCTGACATTTAATTTCTTCTGTATCAAGTAAATTAATTAACACTTCAAGACATCCAGTGTCTTTTATGGCCAGCTGACATGTTTCTTGAGACAGATTGAGATCTCTCATTGAACACAGTGCAATTACAGTAGCTGTTGGATCACCTCCCTAATATAAAGCAAATAATTTAAAAATGTGTAAAGTGCATTTAATATTAAATTCTATTTCAGTCACTGCAACTACACTTAAAGAAAAAAAATAAAAAAATACAACACAGAAAGTTAAACCATAAGATAGGTGAATTCTTTTAAACCTATAATACAGGTTAACTGTCAGTAAAATCAGAGATGAACCAACCTGCATGGAAAACAGGATAGCTGAGCTGTAGTTGCAACAGAAGCTGGAGTGAACACTGCCAGCTGGTCCTAACGTGGAAGCTACAATTTAGAGTACCTAGTAAATCAAAATACAGCATCCACCTCCTGCATTCCAGAGAAGCTTTGGCTCCCATCCTGATTAGAACTGTGCTACCCAAGATCATCTTTTTTAAATGAGAGTTTTGAATCTGTGAAGGATTTTTGATCAACCCTTCCCAGAGGAAAGTGTTCTGCTAAATTCTGGACATCAGAATGAAACAGTGAATATCACAAAACTGAGTCATGTTTGCTAATATAAAACAGGTAGAGCTAACAAAACCAGAACTTTTGGAGCATATTTCTCAAATGTAAACAGAAAGACAAATACAATACAAAAGGAATTTAAATTTAACATGCTCTTCAAGTTGTTCTAAATGTAGTAAAGAATCACAAGTGAGAAAATAATCCAAAAAGAATGTGAGAGAACTACTTCATGAAGTTTCAGACCAGTAGTTTATGTCAGATAAAACACTTCTGCTAATCAATGAAGTACATATGCATAGTGCTTCATAATTTTAATCTAAATTTCTTGTAACAACAGATACTACAAATTTTCCCCACAAAAGTGATTAAATATAAAGGTAATTTTTAAACATGTGTAACATAGTGTCCTAGAGGAAGATGCCCACAATTTTTTTAAATTATCTTTTTTAATCATCTTTGTCATCTCGACTTCAGGAGAATGCTTTAATAACATATTTTTATAATAGACTTTAATAGCATATTTTCATCTACTTTAAAAATATGTCCTAGAGTATAAAATCATGCAACAATTTCTCAAATATGTTCCTAGAGAAATCAGTTTATCCACACATATAAAATCCCAAATTATTTTTTTAAAAGTCCATATGATATGATTACAAAACTACAGAGAATATTCTGCATCTCAGAAAAACTAACAGCTGTCCTTTTATGAAATTTTTTGCCTTTTAACATAAGTTAGACTTTGGTATTTACTTTGCTTTGTCTGATAAAAGATTTGCAACAGGTGTTTTAAAAGAAAACTTTTCTTTTTATTATATTACGTAACTGTAAGAAGTATATTGCTAACCTGAAAAGTGATGTGCCTCCTTCTGAGGACTGCTTCTCCTACAGTGAAACTGCATTTATACATAACATAGTAATCTATAATTCCCTTATCTTACATGTATAATGGTTGCATATGATATTTAATATGGATCAGCTTTTTAAAAAATAAACAACTTATAATTTTCTTATACTGAATAAAAAATACGACTGTAATCATATAAATATATGCATTTTATTTTTTCAGCTTCAAAAACAAACACACCACTTAGTGTTTTTCATGTAAAACCACAATAAAATATTTTTCATATGTGCTGAAGCATCTGTTCTACAAAATTAGAAATATTGTTGATGTTTTCAATAATTATTTTTTGTTTTTTGAAGTTATCGTTACACCAAGTTTTGTAGTAGTTACAGCATAGATTTTAACATTCATGGAAATAGTTACTTTTCCATTAAATTGACATAAAATCTGCATCATGTTGTTATACCATTTGAAATCTGATATGTTGGAAGCAAAATAGACTCTACTGGCAGATCAACAATCAATTTTAAGGCTTGAAATTAAACACAGACTTAGTTAAAAATGTGCCTTTCTTCCTATATATTGGTATAGCACAAATATTCATGAAAATAAACCAGTAACACTGTTACACTATCAGTAAAACATCTTGCACTGGATGGGTAATGTCTCTATGACAATACTCAAGCTCACAAGTGAGAACAACTGAGAATTACAGAACTAGTGACAAGATCAAAAAAGAATGAAAATAAAGACAAACATAAGCAAATACAGACACAACCCAAAGTACAATTACCTGGGAACACACAAGTTCAAACCATCATTTTGTTTGACTTCCATAATAATCAAGAGGAAAAACCCTGTTAGTCAACACAAGCTTTCAACAAACAGAACAAGAAAGCAAAAGCATTAAGGGGTCTTTTTTATGCATTGACCTTTACTGTATTCTGCTAGTGGTTACTTAATACCTCTGACAGCATAGTGAACACTCTGGCTATGCTAAGGACATAACTAGTCAGTAAGCACTTAGATATTTTCATACTAGATGAGCTCAATGGACTCTGCTCTATGGTACTGACAGAACTGGCTAATGCCATGATTAGCTTGCAGAGCTGTAGGAAGAAATCTGAAGTTAGCAACAGAACGCAACACTGATATTATCTATCAATATTGCAGCATTACCAAACCAAAAAAAAGCAAACTTTACACAGAGACTTATAACCAGATTTGTAACCTGTAAGATATGGGTAATCCTCCTTCTTTGTTTTGGCACTGCTCAAATTCAAGTACTACACTCATTCTAGGTACTCTATTTCCAAAAAGATACTGAGAAAGTTGAGAAAGACCAGGAGATGCCAAAATATCTCGAAATTATGATCTCCACAGAAAAACTGAAGCAACTGGAACTGTTTACTCTCAAGAAGACAATAGGAAGGTAGTTTAAAGAACACCTTCAATGTCAATCATCTGTTCTCCAGGTCCAGACAAGAAAAATGGAGTTCAATGGCATCAGGATTGATCTATGCTTGGTAAAAAAACCAAAAAAACAAACGTTGGTTTGACAAAACCAACGTTAATAGTAAGAATATTTGATTTCTTGAATACATTGCTTACAGCAGTCATGAAATCTCCATAACAGGAAAAATAAGGTAGAGAAATATTTGTCCAGAAGATACACAAAGAATTGGTACTGTTTTGCAGGCAAGCAGATGGAGTCAATGACTTCCTACATTGTGCTCTAGTCCTATTTTCTGTTACTTACTATCATGAAATTTTGTAAATAATAAATGGTTTTGATATTTACTTGCTTTCTTCAAAAGAAATAATTAACCCATAATAGATAATATGATCATAGATACAGATAATAGATAATAAAATATACAGGCTTAAGTTTCAATAGCACCAAATAGTCCAATCCCAATTAAACCATTCCTAGTCAATACAAAGCTTTCATTTTTGAACTGATGATGTCAGTTCAGCAGGCTAGGAACAGAAGATAAAAAATTTACTCTAGAGTCAACCCTTTCAACTGAAACCTAAAGGCATTATAGGAGTAAAATTAATAAAAATATGAACAGTATTATTAAAAATATTATTCTAAATGTTTTTCCCAAATTCTAGCAAAATTAAAATATATTAATATCAATACATAAACATTACAATCAAGTTACAGTGCATTTCAGTTTCCCAAGAGAAAGCATAATTAAGTAAAATGAAAATTATACAGTTTTTGGCTCACAAATATCTCTACAAATAAAGCACCTATTTGAAGGGTGTTTTATTGATTTATTTAATTTGGGTTTGGAGGGAACATGAGTGAATGCTACCAGAAAATGAAATATTTTTTTTGATCTGCATGGCAATGTCAAAGATGGGTGTTTTTTACTGTTTAGCCCAATGGCTGTAGTTTATTTTGCCAGAGTAAAAGTGTATTTTCTTTATTGTATTAAGTACATCCTGGATAGATAAATATGCATGTCTGTGCTAACAAGTCTATGGCTGAATAACAGGGAAAAAAAATTGCTGTTTGAGGGCAGTTCTGTCATTCTTCTGTATAATACTCCAGTTTTTATAATGAGTATATATAATCTTAATGACAATTACAATGTACTTGACAAAATTAAGACCAAACATACCAAGTCAATATATTTTTTTAAAATACTGAACAACCAAAATAGCATAATGTGATAGCTCAAAAAAGTATGTGAAATTATTGTTATACCAGACTTTTAAAACTAAAATCCACTAATAGAACAAAAAAGCTCCTAGGAAAAAAAAAATTGCTTAACTGGAATCCCAATCCAAAATTATATTGCCATTTTTATAAAACATGAAATCTAAAGCAAATAGTAAAGTATGAAACTGGGTTCTTCGTTTAAAGGTTTGTGACTTTTTTACTTTCTGTTGAACTTTACTCAAATCACAGAGAAAATGTAATTTTCTGCTAGAAAATACTTTAACATCTAAATAAATTTTGATAAAGCTTAATGAAAGACTGAGCATTGCAGTATAAAATACACAATATGCTTCAGCAAGGCAATTTTTCTATGCCAGTGGATCTCTAAACACTCTGCATTTTGTCATGGCTTAAATCCTAGTTCCAATTTTTCATCTTAGTTTATAAAACATACAAGCTGCAACTTGTTAAGACATGAATTATGGACAAGTATAACTGAGTTATGGAATAATTCCCTGACCCACTTCCTGAATCTCCTGGTGTTCTTTAGATCCAGCCTGGCAGTACGTAAACCATATAGATTTATATAAATAAAGCCAGTGGAAAATCACAGGCATCACAACATTTCAAAACATTCACACTGGACTACAACAATGCACAGAAGCTGCACTGTTTTAGTTGCAGATTAATACCTTGACCCTGACCCAACACAGTGGCAGAAGTGACATATATGTCATGACCCAGATACAGTGAGTTTAAATTGTCATATTTTATGAAATTGAAAATAAATGGGTTTCCAAACAAAAGAACGTCTCTTATTTTCTTCATGAACCAGGAGGTTTTGTTAGGCAGGCATTGATTCCCTCTTAAAAACTCTTCCAAGACATGTATCCATTCTGTTAGCTTTGCTTTTTTGATTCATAGAAATCGGATTCTATTATAGAGGAGGTAAGAATCTAATGGTTCATGTGCAAACATATGAACTTTTACTTCCTTGGACTGGCAATAATAAAATATTTTCCTAGTAACTTCTTAAACCTCAGACTTGGAAAGAAGTGAAATGGTGACCCCAAAACCACAGAAAACTTGGCCAAGATAATATATAATATCTTAACAGTGCAAGTTTATCTTCTACTCCGTTGTGAAATTTTCAGTTTAGGAGTGTATTTCTTCCCCAGATGTATCCTTACAATTTTGTAAGGACACTTCATCAGAGGAAAATAAAGCATGTATGTGTTTTAAAAGAATATGTAGGAATTAGAAGCAAATAGGATTGAATGGGAAAGGGAAAAGGGTCTAGGATTAAATTTAAAAAAGAAAAAACCCTACACAAACAGCACTACTGTTAACAGTAATTTAACATTGTAAACCCTGAATGGAAACTTGGAGATGAGACATTTGCTGACTACAACACAGATGGGCTACTGACCTTGTGTGATGCTGTTGGACCTGCCTAAGCAATAATGCTATTACAGTCATTTCAATTTTATGTATCCAACTAATTTAGGAAACCAGTGAATGTGAATCTGAGGAGAAAAGTTAATGAGTTTAGACTAGGAAGGACTGTTGCCTCTGCACATTGCTGGAGAGGCTGTGTACTGTTGAAGCTTTATAAGCACTGAACAGACAGAAGAGGCAGTGTCATTTGAAACTAGCCAAAAAAATTTTTGCAAGGAAAATAAAATTATAGCAATAGTTTAAGAAAAACTAAAAGACAGGTGTTCTCTGGAGGAATAAAACAAACTTAGAAACGGCACTTACTGAGAGCATAGGAAAAACAAATACGGGTGAAGACATGGCTGAAGCACAGGCATGCTTCAGGAGTAAGTGGGTAGAGTGAGCTGTGATTAAATTGAGCCTAGATCAATGTGGAACACTTAAAAACAATGCACAATGTTGCTCTCACTACTTAAAAGTCTTGCTGCCTTTCAGACACAATCACATTCTAATTATTTGGGAAACATAACAATTTGATTATCTACTTCATGAATATAAAATCTGAAGTCATACTGAGACAACTGTGGCAATTTACTACTATTTTAGAGGTATTACAGTTATGGTGTCAAAACCAAAGGTCATTAATTTCATTACCTGCTTTCATCATAGAATACAACCCTGCAGAAAGAGGATAATCACACTTAAGTTATTTTGCATTCTTTTCCTCAGTCCTTTATTTTTCACATACTTCTTTCCCCCTTTTTAATGAATTTCATTTACTTTTTTTTTCTTTGCTTCTAGATTGTCTTTCAGCTTATCAGATATGAAACTCTAAGGAATGTGTGACCCTGTGAACATTAATTAAACCTTCACTACACAGAAATCAATCAGAGTTGGTATTGGTGTTAATGGTCGAAATTCAACCAGTTGTTATGAATTTTATTTGTCTCTTGGGATGAAGAATGATTGTATGGTTTTTGAGGAGGCAGCTCTTCCAGTGCTTCAAAGTTGCCAATTGTAATAATAATTTGAGAGCTCACCATTTGCCAAATACTTCCTACCTAGTAAAGTTATCATAAAAATATTTCTTTTTCATGATCAGCACTATCTCAGTTGTTAGAAAATACTTAACTATAAATTGAATTTTTCACATATTTTTATTTCCTTTTTTTTCCAGTGATCACACTCTTTACTGAATTTTAAAAAAAAAATCTTGGCTAATACTGGAAGACAGGAGCAAGAGAGGTTCAAGAACAGTAGAAAAGAGAGTGATATGAAGACTAACAGGTTTGCCAAGGTTGATGGGTGAGCCAAACACACCAGGAAACACTAGCAGGTAGCACACGATTATGTCACATATATCTGGTATCTTCTGAAAAACAACAGTCCTGGCCAAACTAAAGCTAAAAAAGTTAAAAGCTTATTTTTCATCTTTACATTTCCATCCAAATGAAAACCTCCTTCAGATTACCCCAACATAATACTTTCATAAGGAAGGGAAAAGATCTGTTGTTAGACATTCTACTAATAAGGTGAGTTGGTCAAAGTGGCCAGTCCTGAAGAAGGGCCTCATACAAAGTTACTACATGTACAATAATATTTTACATCACTTACATATGTTTATTATGTATTTACTAGCTAAAACATAATCTCATGCAAATCTTGCCAATACAATATAATAAAGAAAAAAACATTTCACTCTCATCCACAGATTGTAGAAAAAGCTTTGATGTGCAAAATGTGCCCTACACAGATTAGGGACTTTTACTCCTGCTATTAGATCCTAACATTTGCATCTATCATATATATAGGGGTAGATCTTAAGACAACAAGAACATCCATAAACAACAGAGATTTTAGACTTTTCACTTTAAACAATTAGTATTTGAAGACCCATTTTATTCATTAGGGTGGGATGTTCATGTCTTTATCTGAGGTTCTGCACATCAGAACAAAATATAATTACTTTGATGCTAATTCAAAAATGTAATTGATTTCTTAATACATGGCTCATTAAACTCATTTAAATTTTTATAATGAACACTAGTGTAATCTTAATAATATGTCATGTTTCCAACTATTTCCAATAACTTACGAAAGCTATACTTTTCCATTATGCAGTTCAGCAATCTGTCTGTCCTCTATTGCATGTAAACTTTGAGAAAAATCTACAAGACACATCAATGCCTTCACAAGTGTCATAAATTTAAAATTGGTTCTTACAAAATAGTTGCTGTATACATCAGCTGCTAAACCACACAATTCTCATTTGCACATGGGCAGTTGGGAGCTTCTGCTCAAGGCCACACTCAGGGAACATCCTCCTGGCTCCTGTGCAGGGCCATAGCCTTTCTCCAGCTCCTGGGCCTGGCACAGGGCACAAGCAGCTGAGGAGAGACAGCAGATTTGTCCATCATTCCAAAGTAAAAAAGAAACACAATGCTGTTCTGGGAACAAGGTCTTTTGCACTGGAGTAATTCCAAGCAGATATGAAATTAAAGGATCTATTACATGAAGTGTGAGATTTGACTGGTTTCACTATATTTCCTGAAATACAGCCAAAAGTAGAATGACTTTCCACACAAGAAACTGAAAGATGAATTCTGTAACTGACATGGTCTTACAGAACTCTATTCATCCTCATCCTGGCATAGGTGTACATCTAAATCATGCCATTACAGGGAACCAAAGTCAAACAGCACAAGGGCTTAAGGCATTAAATATTTTTTCTAGATATTGTTGTTATTCCTGGCGCAGTCACCAGCACAATTCACCTATCAACATCTCAGTTTTATCATAAAACTGGCAATAGTCAGTGCTCAGCTGTGGGCAACACAAAGACCGGCTCTCAACATTTCTTTTCTTCTTTTTTTTTTTTTTTTCAGTGAACAGCCCCAGATCTACCACAAAGAAGATTCTGCATTTCTACAAGATGTTCCCTGTTTCTAGTAAAAGGAAAATTGAAAAAGATGACCCCTTCATCCTACTCCTAAAATTCTTCAGATGTAAAATGTAGCCCTTCCTCTAGAAATCCAATTCTTCAGAAGTACCAATTTAATAAATAATATCAAATCTGAAGCAGGCTGGGTGAATCTCACTGTTATAAACATCAACAGAGCACCTCATTCCCATTTTATCTACTCTGGCTTCAAAGGATGCCTGACACAAAGCCACCACCAAGCTCACTGGTCTATTTTGCTGCCCATTGTTAAGTTGATGGGGAAGCATGGCAGGAACACACATGCTCCATCTCCTGCTTCACAGCTCTGGAAAGCTTGAAGGTAGGACAAGGAGCCAGACCACAGAAGCAGCTGCTTCCCAGCGGAACAATTCCAACATGGATACTCTTTCCCAGAAAGGAAAGGGAGTGGAGAAGGGCAAAAAGTCAGAAGGGAATTTCCCCAGCACTGGAATTTTCTCTCCATGAAGAGGAATACCAGTACAGACACTACAGGCACAACTCACAGGATCTCGCAAGTTTGTTTTATACAAATAGCAACTGTCTTTTTAACATTTAATAACAGCATTATATAAAAACTGTGTTTTTCAGGTTTTATGGGAATTTATCGTTAGCAAATAGATTTTTTACAAAGTCTTGCTTTATTGCAATTCACATTAACTTAAGCAGACATTCAAAAAAATCATTTAATCTACAAATTACTCAATTTTCTTTGTATCTCAATCATCTATTATTTAAGGCATTTTATTATTTTTTTCAGATGGGCATACAACACAAGCCCTTTGAAATTTGTGCTTCTACATAAATATGCTTGTAGATACTTAAATAACACAGTCATAAATTTATTTTCTCTGACGTTGCATGTGTCATGAACATTTGCCTACATGAACAACAAGAATGCCAAAAAATCTCCCAAGTCTGGCCAGAAGTGCAGTATTTATACTTGAATTAAAATGAATTCCATGTGCAAGCTAAAGTAGCACTCCATCAATAAAACATTTCAACCACTGTCTGTGGTATGGCACTGAGGCATCTCTATTCGGCTTTATCTGACACTAGGGAGTTCTTGTTTTATGCAGCTAAGAATGAACACAGAACTATTTTAAGTACATCTTCAAACACTTAGTTTAATTTACATCTAACTTAAAGAACTTTGGAAGACTCAGGTGTGCATGAATACATAAAGAAGTATATATTTGAATTTTCACAACAAAACTTTTATTGAATTTTATATTATAAACTTCTTGCTGTCCTGTCATTTCCTAGTTCTAAACCATTATGTAATTTTGTTTGCTGACAGCTGAAACAAAATTTTTAAAATAGAGATGCATGAAATATATACTTTCTTATTTGTCATTCTCACTCTTCTTTCAGAATGGTTTTACACAAATGTAGATATGAATTTCAATACTGATTTAAGTTCAGTACTAAAATCTAAGCACAACTATATGAAGGATCTAGAGAGGAAAGGGAGTTTGAGAATTAAGTAACCAGGAGGGTGGTACATAAATTGGCCAATTAAAAGATTAGTGGGAATTCATCAATGTAATGATAAAAATCAGTAATGAATTTCAAGTATCTTCTCCACGAGGGACTTGTGTCTTTAAAAAAAAGTAACATGGTTACTTCTCTGAGCTCTCAGAAAAGTACAGAGTTCCTTCATAACACAGACAGAAGCAAGCTATTAGCAAACTGAAAGGTTTGAAAATGACCTCTTGAGCTGTAATTACATGCAAGTATGAAGAATTCTAAAATGCAAAATGTGTACATGCTGTGTTCAGCATTAGGAATAGCTGAGCAAGTTACATGCTCAAAGTTACATTTGCAAAGGGTTATTTTACCACAGCCAAAATGACAAAAATATAGAGGTCCAACCTAGAAAAGATAAATGTAGACAGGCTTGTATTATCCATGTTTGTCTGTGTCTCTTTGCCAGGTCCTCTAGCAAGACCCCACAGACATTAACTGAAAACAAGCAGTGTGAGTACTCCAAATACATTTTAAAAGACTAAGTTACTCCTCTACAATAGTTAAAAGGACTGTGAGGAGCCAAAACATCATTTCCTCCACTCAAGTATTTAATTATAGAATCATACAATCATAAGGGTTGGAAAAGATCTTCAGGATCATCAAGTCCAGCCTTTGACTGAGCACCACCATGTCAACTAAACCACAGTACCAACAGCCACATCCAGCCATTTCTTGAACACTTCCAAGGATGGTGATTCCACCATTCCCCTGGGCAGCCTATTCCAATGCTTAACCACTCTTTCAGTGAAAAATTCTTCCTGATGTCCAGCCTGAACCTCCCTTGGCACATCTTGAGGCCATGTCTTCTTGTCCCATCTCTGGTTGCCTAGGAGAAGAGGCTGACCCCACCTGGCTACAACCTACTTTCAAGCAGTTGGAAGGAGTGACAAGATCAGTCCTGAGCCTCCTTTTCTCCAGGCTAAACAAGCCCAGCTCCCTCAGCTGCTCCTCATATGACTCGTTCCTTCACTGCACCAAAAGCCAGCACCATCATTTTATCTGTCGGATGTGTATACTCTGTAGTTGCACTCAGAAAAATAAATAAGCCAGCGCTTTTATTAGCAACTTAATAGAACATAAATTCCAGTACAAACTTGTAAAGGAACTTCTCCTGAGGGAAAAACATAATTAGAGCTTTCCAGAATAGTAAAGAGTTGTTGGGTTTTTGAACTGTTTCAGACATATTCAGAATTCTAACTATCTATATTTATAGGTTCCAAAAGATTTTCAACAAGTCTGTGTAAAAACGTTTTTTTGGTTCGTTTTAGAAGATGCCTGTTTATCATACATTTTCTTGTCCACTAAAGCATCTATCCAGACAGAAGACCATGTTAGAATTATTTCAGACATGCATTAATCATAGTTGATGAAAGACTTTAGGCAACTATTCAGTTTTAATAAAAACTCTTGAAAGTTATTATCCACATAAAGAAATCTCTTGGAAAGTTTCATACAAAAAGCAAAACAGAAACCAAATAATTAATAAAGAGGTTATGCCATCTTACATTTTAAATAACACTGAACAGATGGTTTAATCTAAAGGGCTATATAAGCCAAAAATAGCAGATTAAAGAGAAAGTGCATGATAGGAAAGTCCACAGTTCCAGGATTTGAAAATACTACTCTACAGGGCTATACTGAAGTATAATGAAAGCAGATAGGATAAGGAGCTGGTCTGGTCTCCTCAAATGTAACTTTTATATTTTTTATACAATTTATCAGTGCTTACTTACTTTTACATATTTTGCAAGCTTCTGAACTCCCCAGTATTCTGCTGACAAATCAGTGCTTCCTTCCTGACGACGTAGAGGCTGTTCATCTTCATCAGTCTCTGAGGAACTTTCACCAACATCTTCAGGGCTGCTTGATGCTTTACTAAAAAGAAATAAACAGAATCACCAATTTCAAATAGTTATAAACTCTAATATGGACAAGCATATTTCAAACAGGTCTGACAACACTGCCTAGTAACTACAAAAATACAACTGACATTATCAAATGGTAAGTATAGTGATAATAACTGTAGATAAGGAAAATAAAAAGTAAAAAATTGAGGGAGGAAAAAGTAAGTCACACATACCATTTTGAAGCTTCTTGAATTTTAACTGTTTTAGATTTGCCACTGGCTTTCTTTTTTGTAGTCAGAGATACAGTACTACTTTTCCCTTCTTCTTCAGAGTCTTTTTTTGGAGACTTGTCACTACTGGATTTGGGTTTATTTAAAAAAAAAAAAAGAACACAGAAATTATTTCTTCCAGAATAGTCTTCAACACACTGCGATTCAGAGAACTCCTGATTGTCCAAGCATTAACAGTTTTGGATGGATGAAAAGTTCAATGAATGTCTCTGGTTGCTTTTTGCACTCACATAAAGAAATGAATTTACTATCTTCTGGCAAAGAAGAGTGCTTAGCTATGTGGTGTTTGAAGACATACCTCCTTTGTTCTGAACTGATCTCACTGGCTCATTTTCATTTGATGCCCTTTATTTTTGTCCTAGGAAAGTCCTAGACAGTGACTATCTGTTCCCTATTTACCATCCCAGATATGAGTTTCTGTATCTTTCTTCTTCTCCTCTAGTCATCTTATTCCAGGCAGTTTTGGTCTGCCTAGCTCTTCCACACACTTAATGTTCCACAGCTTTGATCATACTGAATGCAATATATATATTACTTTCCTTGTATTACAAAAAAACTTCTAGCTCCAGCTGGCCACAATCTCTGGTGCTTTTTTTGTCCCTAAATGACAATGTTGTGAAAACAAAATGTCTTTTTGAGCCTAAGCTGGTCACTCTACCACAGTCACAAGAAAAAAAAGAGAGTATTACTTATGATTGCAGTCAATTTCACTACATCAAGACTTGAACAGTAACTGTGGAAAAAGGTTAGCTCTTGCTCTAGAAAGCAAATTTCTTTTTAGCTGATAAGCACAGGTCACATCTAAAATCTCTTAAAATGTTTCTTGCGACTTGTTAAATTGGTAGACTTGAGAAAAATACTATTTTTTGTAGGATGACATTGAAAGGCTTCTGCAGATAATCTTCTTCCTCCATTAACACAAAATCAGGAAACATGAAATCAAAACAGAATTCTGATTTCAGAAGACAAATTCAACAATATCCAATACATGTATACTCTATTTTGTGTGTTAAAACTTTGACATAACCTCATCAGTGAATATCATTGCTAAGCAGAGCTAGAGAAGTAGCTCATATACTATGAAATCATTACAAAGTGGCAGTAATAAAAATAATTCTGATTTTCCATCTTGATTTCCATTCCATTTACCTCTGTCAGAAAGTGTGGCTTAGACCAGGTTTTCTAATCAGTCTTTTTTTAAAAGGGATTTTACACTAAAGATATGATGGTATTACAGTCCTGGAGGACCAGTACTGCAGATGATTGCAAGTTCTTTCCCCGCCTTACTGTGGAAATGATGTAACAATATCAAAGTTGTTGCATGACAGAAAAAACCTGAGAACTCTCTTTGGTGGTCCAAATTCTCTCCTTAGAAATTAATATGTAGTGAGCTTTGCAATATTCCCCCTAACTTAAGACAATGGAAACCTGTAACATGCAGTCCTATCATTAGCACATTTTAGAGAGGTCTATAGGCAAATTCAGTTTTAAAGATAACTACTTATCTCTGGGAAGCAGAAAGTTCACTGTTCTTCCACTTCATACATGGTTTTAACCTCTGGCCAGGGGATCCCAGTGAAGAACTTTTCCCTCTTCCACATACAGTCATTCTTCTAAATTCATGAAAGCTCTGCAACTGCCCAAAAATCTCAGCATCTTCCACATGCTGATAATTCTCGTGTGCTGGTTCTTTAAAAAAACTATATTCCTAATTAAAGGAGACATGGTTTGTCACTCATATTGCTATGTGAATCATGACTATTAAACCAGTAAGTTATAAGCACAATTCTAGGACTCTGTGCTTAAAAACTGTATGCATTAAATGTAGAATTAGATTCTAAGCACAAAATTATATTGTCTTTAAAAGAACAAAACATTAATTTGGAAAGTAGCAGTTATCATGTGCAAATTTTTAAGTAAATCAAGCTGATAAATTTGGAACGTCTGGAACATTCTTGAATATTTGGTGTTCTTGGATTTCTAATACGTCAAATATCTGTGACACAAGCACTTTTATAGAAAATAGGTCCAAACAAGTTTTAAGATTTGGAATTGCAAAGTCAGCCAATCCGTTTTCAATGGATAATTTACATTAAAAATATTTCCCTGCATAAAGGATTTACAAAAAATTCCCACAAAAAAGTAATGAACATAAAACTGAAAATAGGCTATCATAAACTTCTAGACTTCAGTTCCAAGTAATTTCATTTGATATAGTTTAGAATTAATATAAACACATTCCATTTAATTTTTTTCATCTTCTGTCTCTCAGGACAAAACACTGTTGAACAAGTCACATACAAAAATGGAGCTGAATGGCACCTACCAATCCTTCAGCTGTCAGTGTCTAGTACCATGGCTGATCAATAATATACAGAACAGAAAGGACTGTTGTCAACTCTTATTCTCTATTGGAACACATTCAATTTTTCCAGGAAAGTCAACATACGATCATTACTTACTATTATTATTATTGTTATTGCAGCTGCCAGTACCAGATAGGTGAAGACATGCCTTTGTGTGCCTGATTCAAGGCAGTTTTAAGGAGACTGTCACAGCAGGGTCTGTTTTCGACTGGACCCTGATGAGAATCGGCTGTTGAAGCCTTGCCAGCTCAAGTGTCTAATTCCAAACTAACTCATGCTAATGCTCTCATTCTGAAAGTGTACTCTAGACAAGACAATTTAGCACATGATAAACTAGATAAATCACAGGGGAATTGGTGCTGTAGCTTGTTCAGTTAAGCATACTTTAAAAAGTATGTTTGCACTATATGCCAACACAGCAATTCTGAACTTTAGCTTAAAGAAGGCCAGGCAGATATTATAAAAGTTAATTGGTTTTGCAATATATGTGTACGTAATGAACTTTTTGAAGCTCTCCTCTCCTCAGAAAATAAATCAGAATTATTTCCATTCATATTTTACTTAATTTGGGCAAACTTGGAAATACAGCTATCCTCTGCATTTCATAGTTCTAGAGCAGAGAAGATTTTCCTTCAGCTACAAATGCTCTGCAGCTCTACAGTATTAACTTGTTTAAATTCTAGTTTAGAAATCAGAATGTACTAAACCAGCTCTTCTGCAAGGCAAGATGATATGAAATTCCTAAACCATTAAAAAGGTATAATGCATACTCTTCTGCATAAACTTATTTACACAGCCAGGGAATAATGAGTGTATGATTTACATTAAAATTAAAGGAGAACAGCATAAATTCTTTATTTATTTGCTCTAAATATTTGCATTATTTGCTCTTATTTAGTAAGTGCAACTTATTAAGTGTAGCTTAAAAAGTTACAATATGTTCATAAGGGCAGAAAACTAGTAAAGAAAGGCATGTTATTATCAACAGTAACATTATTCTATATTAACATTTAGGATTAGATCTGAAAAAATGGTAAAATGTTACCATGTTTTACCTTACATGATCATCAAATGAAGCCAAATCACTGCAAATAAATTAAACCAATGTCTAAAAACATTCATATGTTGTCCTATTTATGAAGTGTAAACCAATACATAGGTATAACATTAAAAAAATACTTGCCTATGAGCTAAATAAAAAATGTGGAACTTTCAAACAGAACAAGTCACAAATCTAATTCTAATACTGTTAATGTAAGCTACTATATTTATGTGTACAACTTGGAATGCTCTGTTCTTTCAAAACTCTCAAATATCTGTATTTCAAAAAAATAAATATCAGCCCTACATCCCAGAAAATCAGAATTAGAGGATAAGGAAATGTTGCTGTTAATTACCTCCTTCTTGAAATAATTAAAATTGCATAAAAAAACCCACAATGAAAATCCTGACAGATTTTGGCCTGCAAGGAATTTTACCACCAAGTTATCTGTTAAAACCACACTAGAAATCTAAAATAAAAATAGTTTTATCAGGAACAATGAAACAACTAAAATTGTATTGGTACTGTTTGATTCTAGCTAGTTTAGAGCATTAAATAAAAGCCAAAACCCTGGCATTTTACAGTGTCTGAAGCAAGACAAAGTGTAAGCTGGAAACTTAACTCTCAGCTCTGATATTTAAATCAGGCAGTTCTCATAAAAAAACCTGGGCAATTATTTATGTTTGGGTTACAAAGAATGAAAATAAAAATTCAAGTGGTTTTCATCACAGAAAAATATTGTAATAAAAAGCTGACCTTTTCCATACAGATATCACATTTTCCTGCTGTAACATTTCCACTGCTCCATAAAGAACAAGACCAGAAGACAGACAAAACATTTCATGAAAAATTAGAAGCTGACCTCACGTGTTGGATGAAGCCCCACCAAAAAGTATGATGAACAAGACATGAAATGGTTTATTACTTGCTATTTACAAAAGAAACACATTTTTTAGAAATGGAAATAAATAATAACTTAAAAAAACACTCCACTCTTTAAAATTCTTCATTTAATTACAGATTTATCTTGATAAAGAATATAAACATTCAGTCAGGTTTATAATGTTTACCAATGTACATTTGCACAAAGAAATACACCAAATATCAATAAATACATACCTGTTTAGCCATATTTTCTACAAATCTAGGTGATCTCTCCCTTAAAAATGTGACTATGTCTTTATACAGATTACTTTTTCTTTCATAGTCAATTTCTTTACCCTTTAGCTGACCCTTAAAAATAGAATACAAATAATAAATAATAGAATAATAGAATAAAAATAATTAATAATTATGCCTTAACAGGTAATTTAATCTGCATCATAAAATAGTGTAAAAGAGCACCAAGGTCTTATTGTAATGAATTAGATAAAGAAGTCTCTTGCTCAGCAGAGTTCACCAATCTTCAAAAATGCTTTGTAAAGACACATGGTTCATCTCCATGGACCCCAACAGATGATCAAGATCTTAGACAGGATTTTTTCAGGCAATAACCCATCAGTTAACTGTACCCTGTGTAGTTCCACTGAAAAGAATTTATGGCTTATGGCAAACAATCAAGTAAATGTGAGCTTCCCATGCAGTATGGCAGATGTCTAAAAGGCACCAAAAATAACGTGACCTGGCTGCCTGAGCTTTATGAGCTTCATCTATTAAAAATGTGCCAAGTCAAAATTTCCCTGGATTTTTCAACTGTTAGGAAATTAATTTGTGGAGTTTTGCCTGACAGACATCAGTCTCTCTTCAAAATGAATGTAAGAGATCTGGTCACCACTTAATACATGTAAAGGTCTAAAGAAAACCCATCAGAGTAGCCAAAATGAAAAGAAGGAGAAATGAGAGAAGTAATTTTAAAAAGTTTCTGCTAAAAGAAGAAGATACTTCTTATAATTCATAAAAAGACCAAAGAAAGCTCTACCAGCCCCACATAAAATACTGCACTAGGAGTAAGATCAGAGGCACTAGGGAGGCATTGAGTGCCACAGTACATTTAAATAGGAACAGTGTGAAGAACTGTTATTTAAAGACTAATCAAACACTGCTAGCAAAGAGTGCAGAATACACTCCCAGTATAAGACTTACAGAAAAAGCACTTAAAACATTGGGGAAAAGTAGCATACATTTATTACTGTGGCTTTTCCTTCTGTACCAAAACACTAGCTCTGCAGATCTTACAGCCCCAATACAACTACCCTAAACATGACTGAGTTTTGATTCTGGCACATAAAAATATTCATTACTCAATGGTATCCTTTATTATTACTTACTCCATTTAAAAACACTCCTGCTGTGCTGCAAGTGATATACAAAGGATCAGTGTCATGTGGTTTGACGACTAAATAACAAATTTCTCCATGCACTTGTCTCCAGGGAGGAGCTCGGCATCCATTAGGGAACATGTAATCTGCAATCAATTAGCATTATTGTTTGTATCCAGTTTAAAAATATTTTAATAGTTATGCTTGATGATTAATATTTCACGTATTCAAATCAAATTTCAAAAACTTTGTCCTTAAGAATTCATACTGTCAAGTATTTATCATCCAAAACTCCGTGACCCATGGCCCAATACAATCAAGAACTATAACTGTGCTTAGCACTTTTCAGGATTAGGGACTCATTTCCCTTCCTCTGCTTCCATTGAAAATATTAATATAATTGGGAAATAATATCTGTATGTAAAGGCTGAGGAACGCCATTGTATATTGTAAAATACTTTTTATTTTACATTATAACTTTAGGGTAGAAATAAACACTTCAAATGTATTATTGAAATTAATTCAGAAAATTTCACAAAGAATTCAAGTACTTTAATAAAGGTCTATGTAAATGTGAGATAAGATCAGATTTCTACCTGATGTATATTCCAGTGATTCCAGTACAGTATCTTCTCCTTGCCCACAGAAATTCTTGAGAAGATTCACTTCATCATTTACAGCAGCTGGATTTAGTCTTACATCTCTGCAATTAATAGAAAATGGTCCAATATGTATTCATCCAAAAGGATGTACTCAGTGAATTGGAGAGAATATTACACAGTTTTTTTTTTCTTTTACTTTGTCTTAAAAGAAGCAACAAAAATACAAAAATGGGTTACCTTCCATCTTCTTAATTTTATCCATAGGTTAGGGAATTTTTAGATCCATACCTTTTGCGAAGTCCTTGTAACTATGAAACAGACTCAGTGTAATACTTAATACAGTTCCCTGAAGAAGCAAACAGTTCCTTGAGAATATTTAACTGTGACTTTGTTGTTTGTACAAATGACTTCAGTTTGCTAACAAAATGCAAAACATATGCAATAAAACCTCCACACTTGTGGGTACACACTTGCATATCCACACCTATACAGAAAACTTCAGAAAAAAATGTTTTTTCATTAATTCAGTGAACAGTGGAAGTTATTTCAATAAATTTCTTTGGCACACCACAAACACATGTTGGGAGTTGAAACCAATCTGATTTAACAATAAAACAAAAAAATGCATTGGCTGAGATGCTTAGCTTCTATTTGAAATGCACTTACTGTGAAATCTGTTTCAAAGAACTATTAAGCAGTTGCAAATCCAGCTGATGAAGAAGAAGAATTATTTTCATTTTCAACTCTGTTTCAAGATCAGATTCTTTTTTCACTTTGTCAAATAAATGCAAGATGGATTTGTCTTCTCCTTCAACAGTCCCATATTCAGGGCCAAGAATTTTCACTATAGGATCTCGGTTAGCTGTAAACATGAAACAGAATCATGTCATGTGCTGCTTTGTTTAAAACGATCAGGTAAGACAAACTCTTTTTATTTCAATTGAAAAATCAAATTATTTTGAGGCTATTAATTTATAATAAAAAGTTTATAATGTGCATAGCTATTCATAAAACATTACTGTATGATGTATTTTTTCATATCACTCTTCTGTAACATAAATGTACTGCTAAGACTATGAAAACATTAAGAACAACAAGATTTTTTTCTTAACAAATGTTGCTTTTCAAAGCAAACATTAATATTCACTCAACCAAGGGGTGAATATTAAATAGTTCCCTTTATCAAAAGTCCCCTTATCCAAAAATGCCTGGCTGAATTCCAAAGCAGGAAATCAATGGGCTTAACTCACGGAAAATTGATCATTTTGGAAATACGATTTAGTGTTAATAACATCTTTAAGCTTTTCTAGGAGCGTTCCCAATGGTCCCATAACATCCTCAGCTATGCCAGCTGTTCTTCTTGGTAAACAGTGACATAATTGCATATCAATGTGTTTTACAAAACCATTTTGCTCTGTTACTGGAAGTGAAGTCCCATGCATCTGTGAATGGCTCTGCATGATACACTGTCCATGTTATTCTTCCCTAATATTCATGGTTGATCAGTGACAGAGCCCATGATTAGATGGCTCTGAAACTTGATCCAATAATGAGCATTAATATTTTATTAAGGCAGATGCAATTCATACTAATACTATCAAAGAATATCACTGATTTCATCTACCTCCAGGTAGGAGAAGGATACCCAGTTTAGCCTATCAAGAGCCTTTTCAATTTGAAAAGGACTTGAAGATGACACAGTGGAAGTACTCATATCTGTATTTTTAAGCCATTGTGAGAAGGAATTTGGAAGTGCTCACAGTGAACCTTGTACAGGTAAGAATGCTTTAAGCATATTATTTTTTCTTTAAAGCATGTAACACTTTAAAGAAGTATTAAACTACATACATAGAAAAACCTGCTATTAGACTAAGATAAAACATTTTTTCTTCCAAAACTTAAGCCTATTGTCTGTTGCAATAGCTGGGACATTATTCAGTATACATAAATTTGTATATGAGATTCAACAGTAATATTTTAATTTTGTTCCAAGTTTCTGGGCTACCAATTTCTGTGTAAATAAAAGAAAAAAACCAGAAACCTCACTACCTTCTGGGATCAGCACCTTTAACCACCTTCATGAATTAACACCTCATATACTTAAAATTAAGGTACACCTTCCTTTCTGGACATTATATAAACATGAATTGGAGAAGACATACATTTCTTAATTCTGAGAGAAAGAGAAGAGATGAAAAAACAAAGCAAGAAAACCTTCAAGGCATGCCTGTGTTTCCTTTAACTTTTTTTCCATAGCAATATGTAGCAAACGGGACAGCTGGTCAAAACTGCGAACTCTGAGAGTTGATGCCGAGAGGACAAACAGTGGTTGGCCATCTTTATCTTTGGCTTTAGACTGAACAGTTGCTTCACTAGAAAAATTAAATTAGATATTTTTAAAATAAGAACTTTAATTGAGAAGAATCTTGAATGTTATTCAAGCATCACATGATAACACATGATTAACAATTTATTTAAACTGTGTTTCAGAAAACTTCCAAGGTAAACCAATTTATTCACAGCACATCAGCAGGTAAATAGGCCCAAAGGAGACTGTGACTCCATGGAAGCCCACACTGGAGCAGGCTCCTAGAAGGAACCATGGATCTATAGAGAAAGGAAACCACGCTGGAGCAAGTTTGCTGGCAGAACTTGGGACCCTGAGGGACACCCACACTGGAGCAGCCTGTTCCTGATGGACTGCACACCATGAAAGGGAGCACACCGGAGCAGGTTGTGAAGATCTGCAGCCTTTGGGAAGCACTCACCTTGCAGAAGTTCGTAAGGGACTGTCCTGTGGGAGGGACCCCCACGATGGAGCAGAGGAGTGTGAGGAGGAAGAAACAACTGAGAAAAACATGTAATGAACTGACATCTAGCTTCATTCCCTGTCCCCATGAGCCACTTGGGGGTAAGGAAGTAGAGAAAATCAGGACTGAAGTTGAGCTGGGGAAGAGGTAGGTGTGGGAGGAAGGTAGGTTTTAAGATTTGCTTTATTTCTCATTATCCTACTCTGACTTTTGATTTGCAGTAGATTAAATTAATTTCCATGACTCAAGTCCAGTTTGCTGATGACAGTAACTGGTAAGTGATCTCTCCCTGTCCTTATCTCAACCCATGGGCCTTTCAATGTACTTTTCTCCCCCATTCAGAGTAGGAGGGAGAGCAGCTTATTGGACACCTGGCAACCAGCCAAGGTCAACCCATCAAACAGGAGCAACTCCTAACACCCAGAGAAATGACACAGCTAATCACTGTTGGACACATGTAAAAATCTTGGGAATAGACAGGGCATGTTGCATAGATCACTGGCTAAACAGGCCTGCAACACAAACAAGACAGAATTGTCTCAAACTCTCAAAAAGCGAGTTTTTACTCTACAAATTTTAACTCAAAATTTTCAATATGTATCAACAAAACCCCCACCTGTTTCAGCCTCCCAAATACATTGCAGTTTTGTTTATGTTTTGTTTATGCTAAATGAGGACAATAGCTCACCATCTGCATTTGAAAACACACTGCAATTCAGACTTACTTGATCTCATAACCCTCCCCAAATACTGAAGAGTCCAACTGCGTTTTCCATTCAAGGGGCTCTCTGAAGACAAATGCTGCTTCCTGAGGATGCTTAGTGCTGAAGTCCTCTGCAAACTTAATGATTTGATTTAAAAGGGATTCGTTCAAAGGGGTGATTCCAAGTGTACCAGTTCCAGAGCCAGCAGCAGTCCACTGAGCCGCTCTCGCCAATGCCACTCCCATGGTCTCGGTCAGTGTCACCGGAGCCCACCTCGGCAACGAGGCCCTGTCACAGAATGACCACACCGAGCTCTCAAATGGTTAAATGCGCTGTGGCTGCTATGACTTGAATTAAACCTATCTAGGAACGGTTAGATTATTTTAACTCATTTAAATCCCTGAAGAGGGGAAGGGGGACTTGATGAAGAGAACTTGCAAATTTTAAAGAAATGGGGAAATCAGGTGCAAACACTGATTATTTCATCTTAATTCCCGCTGCTATTAGAAATTCTGGCAGCCGACAGCAGGAGGCCTCTGTTGAGGCTGTAGCAAAAGGATCCTCCTGTCCAAAGCCTCCTGTGCAGACGGACAGACACGGCCCCGTGCCCCCGGCGCTCTCTCCGAATGGCGGCCAGAGGGGCTCGGCCGGTCAGCGCCGCCCGCCCAGCCCGGGGAGGCCGAGGCCGCCCGAGGCCGCCCGAGTGCGCCAGGCCCGGGGCGGCCGAGGCCGTGTGGGGAGCGTGGGGCAGGGTCTGGGGTGGGAGCGGGAGGAAGCCGGGAACCGAGGGCCCGGAGCGGGGACACAGCGGAGCCCGGGGGTCGCACGCAGCCCGCCCGCCGTTCGGCCCTCACCTCGCCCCGGGCCAGCCGCGCCGCGCCCCGCCATGGCCGGCGGCGTTGCCGTGGGGACGGGCCGGCGTTACCGGGACAGCGGGAACAGCCGCGGCCCCGGCCGGCATTCCTCATCGGAAGGCAAGGGGAGCGACATTTGATCTCCTAAAGCAGGCTCTGTGCTTTCGGTGTAGGGTTAAATAATGCAGTAACTAGAGTTACCTTGCACCAGAAGTTAAAGGAAGACCACCGAATGGTTTTTAGCTTGAATTTTAGCCAGTACAGCTTAAACCTTTCCCTGGCCATCAGCGGTTACAGGAAAACAGTTTTAATTAATAAAGGTTGAGGTTGACCACTTTTAGTTCTTGAGGCAGTGTGACAGATCGTGCTTGAAATGCTTATTGTTAAAGGAAATGTAATGTATAATTTGTGTTTCTTGAAGGAAGTGAAGGATATAGGTATGGGCAGTGCTAGTGAATAAGGTCCTTTCACATACTGAGGACAACACAGCACTGTACACGCACAAATAGCTCCAAACACAGAATGGAAATCTACACTACTCCCCAAATTCTATTATCAATCCATATGTTGTTGAACAAGCCATTGCTCTGGATAAATTTTTGCTACAAGATCCTACTGAACTCATCACACATTGTCTCATCTTTCACACCACTGAGCCAAAAAGAATTATATTCTCGGACTTCCCACTTGTAAATTACCCCTCCAGTTCTGTTATTTGTCTCCATCAAAATCCCTATAAGATGATAAAAATTGGACTTAGATTTGATTAGGAAGGAATGGCTACCGGCTGTACACTGACTGGAGTTAGGAAGCCCTGGTCAGCACTCCAGTGTATGTGCCCTTATGGAGGCACAGGAAAATAATCCTCTTGAGGACAGTCCAGCAGAGGTACCCAGCTTCCAACACCACAGAGACAACATAGCCAAGAGTTATTTTACCAAATGAGAAATCAGCCAGGTAAGAAACTTCTAATAATGAGGAATGTCATGGAATGTATGTGGGGTGTATCTCAAAGAATAACAGTAAGGGATTAATTCACTTTTTTGCATGGAGATGATTGTCCACATTCATTTTACTTACTGAAACTTTCAAGCAGTGACTGTGTATAAGTACATGCAGTCTGCACTGTAATGGTTTAAGAATAGCGTTGGCTTCTCTTGTTTTACTTGTTTAACTTAGAGAAGATAGAAAATTACTAATTTTATTAGGTGAATTTTTTATTTAAAAGCCTGGTTGAAGACTTAATGCATTTTCTTTTCCGTAAGGAATACTACGTATGAATGCATTTCCAGAAGGGATTAAATCTCTTATTTTTACTGAAGTAATGACTCTTTAAAAATTGATTTTCAGGGCAGAAGGTGCAAGAAACAAAATGTGAAAGGGAATAAAAGTATCCCTGCCATGGGTGGTGGGGAGTGAAGACAGTGAGTTTTCACACAAAGCTGAGTATTTTAAGCAAGAAGTCGGTGGAGTAAGAAATAGAATTCCTAAATGAGATCACTCTCTTCCACTGAAATGCAAGGAGAAAAGATATTTCAATGGCACAGAGAGATGGGATGGCGTGCCCTCAGTGCATTTGCACTGGCCATAAAAGGAGCTTTGGTAGCTAGCTCAGGTTTAGTTACCAGTGGAACTTTCTGTGGGAACAGGTAAGTCAGAAAATAAAAAAGCAGAACTGATTCTGCAAGCCAGCAGTGAGGAATGCTTCTGGGATCTGATATTAGAAGTAATGCCTGTGGATGCTCAAGAGTCAGAGGTTTTCTGCTTTTTCCTTTGTGGCTGGCAAATGCAGAGTTAGTAGTGTAGCAGTTCTCCTAGGAAGACTGCTCAAACTCTTTTGAAGCCTAGAAACCATCTGATTTAATTTATAATCTCATTTTTTTATGACTAGTTTTTGTGTATTTTTTCTTGTGCAAACTTTGGTTCTTTACCTTATTTTCAACAGCTACTTTTCCTCCACAGATTTTATAACCATTTTCTGAGTTAGAATATTTTCACCTATATTTAACTTTGTTTGGTTGAATCAGTTCCTCTAAACTCAGACTGCAAGTTCTTAATTTCTTTTACCATCTTAGTATCCCTTATTGCTCTGTGTTCCAGTCTGAGCTTTTTTTATAAAACAGATTCAACACTGTTTCTAAAGATCCTTTCACCAAGTTCCATTACAATGGCATTAACAGTCTTCATCTCTTTTGGAAGCTCCTCAGCTACTACATTCTAGGATTACATTTGTTTTTCACATTTGGGGATTGTTGTCACCATGTAATTGAATAAATCAACCGATTTTAAAGCCATTACTTTTATTTTCAGCTGATGATTTTGCAGCTTTCTGCAGGATTTGACCATATAATTGTGCAGTTTGCACTCATAAAAAAAAATCCACTTTTAAAGAAAATAAATACTTATAGTATGTGGTCTCTATATTTTGGTCCCCTTCCTCTTCCTCTTTTACAAAGTAGTTTTTGAATCTAATATTGAATTTGAAATATATTTCACAGGGAGTTGTGGTCTTGAAAATAATTAATTGATATGAACAATATCTGTTCCTGCTTGTAGTTTCTGTGCTCAGTAGTTTTTTTGCATGTTTTCAGACATGTATCAGCTGTAGCAAGTCGTGACTGCAGTTACTGCACTGGTATTTGAGCTCTGGCTTATTCCCTTGGTTACATTCAGGCATATCTTGCTGTATGACAAGGAATCTTGCCTTGTTACATCAGCTATCACTGAAAAACAAGTATTTAGGTACTCCCTCATTCACCTAGAACAAGAGAACAAATGGGTACCTTGGAAGAAAATTTTGCCTGAGAGCTAAAATGTTAAGTAATCGCTTAAAGAAATATGAAAGTACCCTCTTGGTGCCCCAAAATCAGTGTGCAAAAATTTCCAGGCAATAAAGCTGCAATGTGTTCTCAAAAACAGCTCACTCAGGAACTGCATCCACCCAGAGATGGCATTTGCACCCTGTTTGGCTAATTCTGTAAACTAGTAGTAGTACATTTATGTAGGAGATTTTTTTTCTCTGTTATTTTTACATTTTGAATGTAAAAGACATTTTATAAAACAGTAGGTGAGATGTTTGCCAGTAACAAAAGATGAGATCATTTCTTACTGGCACAAAGAAATGGGGAATATGAAGAATTTGTTAACATGGAGAGTAAGGCAATTGGAAATTTTTTTTACAATCTCAAAGTTGCAGCCAGAAAGTGCAAGCAATTTTTCATGTATATTTTTCCTCACATTATTATAGAGGAGGGTGTAAATTATTACTGTTGAAGCAGAACAGTAACACCCATTGTAAAAAAAATTGTAGAGGCTTATGTAAAATAAAAAAGGTCAATCATACCAGCTAGTCCTTCTGTTAAATAGCAGTTTAGCAGATCAGCTTCATAGTCAGTTTGTCAGACAGGCTGAAAATCAGCAGAAAACAATATAATACTATATTATAATATATATATATATATATAATTTGTCAATTTATTTTTATTATTCATTAGCTTGCCTTTCATGGGAAATTTACATATTTTTTGGCATTCCCAAAACAAACTGAAGTCTTGTGGCTTTGATGTAAAGGATTTAACAATGCTTTTATTTAATTTTGTATCAGTACGAAGGTACCGCTAAGGTGCCTGGAGTTCTTAACAAACATTTTTATGCATCTTATTTTCTGGTAATCCAGTGTTGTTTGTTGTTGTGTTTTGGTTTTTTTCTGTGTTTGTTTTAACTGGGGAGTAGTGCTTTGTGGAAAGGAAGGGTTTCAGCTCAAGAGGTGACATACGTGAAAATGTAAAATGAAGCAGAGGACATGATGAATCTCTTGATGTCTTTAAGCAAGATTTTATGGAAAACAGTGTTTAAAACCTAATCTTCAGAACGAAAAAGGCTACTGATTTTTCACACAGTCTCTGATTTTTGTGTTATGATCTCCTACTTACCTCTTGTTTTCTGAGTAATTGCTGCTTCAAATAATGACTGTTTACAGAGAGGATTTTTCAGGCATGGACATTGTGCAATACACACTCTTGGGCCTAGAAATTAAGAAACAGAAAAGGCAGCTTTTCAAATGGGACTTGATTCAAGGGGCAGAGGTGTGGAAGGGTGCATATGGGTGTCTGGCAAAGAAAGAGTTACTCAAAAGGCTTGAAAGAAAATAAGGAAGGACAATATTTTGGTTAATGAGTGATAGATTGACAATATCTGCACAGTTATTTTCTGAACAATGACAATAACAGAGATTCTGCTGCTCATTTTTAGAAATGGCTTCCAGATGGGATTCATGTTTTACAGTCCAAGATTGAATGTGATTTAATCAGTTTCTATCAATAAAAATATTTCAGAATATGAACTGTGTTGCTAGACTTTGCTCTATTTGTAGATAGCTATTTATTCCCTTTTGTTAATTTCTGTTTACTACAGAATTTTTGAAGATTTTTAAGTGTAATTTGAAAAAAAATATCAATCTGGTGTAATAACTAGGTGACTGTAACTGTGTCATAGTAATATTCTGAATACTAGGTTTGAAGACTGAGGTGTTGGAAGATACAGCAAATTCATTCATTCGTTTTCTTTGTAGCACTGGAAAAAAAAAAACAGGTCAAGTTATAAGGAGCCTTAAGATGGTGGTATGCTGCTTCAGTGAAACTTAGGTTGTTTTTCCTGGGTTTGTAATTCTTTAATGGGGAATAATTACATTCAAAGATTTTACTTTTTAATCCCTACACTATCTTTTTGCA
The DNA here is from genome assembly GCF_971803275.1 of Cyanistes caeruleus. Classification (NCBI taxonomy): domain Eukaryota; kingdom Metazoa; phylum Chordata; class Aves; order Passeriformes; family Paridae; genus Cyanistes; species Cyanistes caeruleus. The sequence goes on from NC_141701.1 coordinate 136,894,678, forward strand.
TCGTTAACTTCAATTCCCTCTTCATGTAATATTTTGCCTTGAAATTTCTGAAAAAAATATGTGTGCCTAATAATGCTGAAAGAGAAAGCTTTGGAGAAAGCTATTCTGAAGCAGGTTTTCTAAGTATATGAATAAATTTGGGTTTTAAAATGGTGATTTTTACAGGTGGGGTCACTAAAGTATTGACTCAATGACCCACCTTAATTCGTTCATAAACTGGTGCAACGCTTACACCCAGAATGCATTAATGGCTAATTCTCTTTATTTTCACAATTGATCCTTCCCTGAAAAAAAAAAAAACCCCAATATATTTTGCCTGTATTTTTCCAGGGAGAAAGAACATCTTTGACTTTCGATGTACAGATAAAATGCTTTTCCTAGAACTAGTTAATTGTTCTTTAATAGTTTAGCAATTTAGTATCAATGGAAACTACACAGTGTCTTTTAAAACTTGCTCATTTGTGAGTTGAATTTTCTTTTTGAGTGGATTATAACTACAAAGTTAATACAGTTTCTGTGCAGCAATCAGAAGGATATAGCAGCCTCTTCATGCTTCAGTGTAAATCAGGCATTTTAATATAGACTATAAAAATCAATGGAACTTCAGCAGTGATACTTTTCTCCAAAGTACTAGAGATTCAATTAAAACAAAGCAAAACAAAACAAAATAAAAACAAGAATATGTACCCAAAACAGTGTGTGCCAAGTATAATGGAGTAAGTAATAAACCTGCAAATTACTCTAAGTTAGGTGTATCCAGAAACACTTCCCACCTTTGCAATTTTGAAAGGAATTCAACTTTCTGGCAGGTAAGAATAAAAATTGAGACTTATTTTTAAATGTATGCAGAAAAATTGCTAGCTATACTTCTTAGTTATAGGTTTAGCTTATGGTGCTAGACATGAAATAATTTGATATTAAAAGCAATACTACAGATAGTGTGTCTTGCGCTGTATTCGAGAATAGCGTTTTTAGCTTTCAAACATAAAACCTTTGCAAGTGAACGCTACTGATGTGCTCAAATGCCTTTTGCTTTCTCAGTAGTTTCTATAAATTGCCTCCTTTTTCAAGGGGAAAAAGGGAAAAAGGATTGGGCTGTTTGTTTTGTGGTGGGAGTGTGAAAAGGAGATTGTTTTAAAATTAGAAATAGAATGTCATAAGTAATCTCCAGTCATGAATTTCTTTTCCTAGAGAAAAAAATGAGAAGTATTGATGGAAAGTATTTTGGACTGTAATGTGCGGATATTAATCGGGAGAGAGAGTTTGACTCTTTCTTGAGGAGCAGATTCTTGCACAAGGTGTGAATATGAACACAAAAATTCACTACATGGAGAAAGTTAAAATACTTCCCCATTACTCAGATCCCAGTTATTACTGTGCTATTACCCCATCTCCTTAGGTAATCACCACTAATAATTCTGGATGTTTCCCTGCACGGTTTTTACAAAACTAACATAAAAATAAAGGTAAAAAAAAAGATGTATCATTTTCCCCTGTTACATAATTAGAAAGAAAGCCAAGACTGACATCAGGGCGTTTTCTCTTCTTTGTAGGTCATTTCAAGGCAGAAATTCAAGCACCTTGGAGCAATCACTGGTTTTGAAGAGACTGCTTCTATCATTTATGGTGGTATGGTAATATTATATGGGAAAATGTGAAATTGTGAGAGAAGTGGAGATGAGAATAAAGCCAGATCGCTACAGGGTTTGAGCAGCAATTGGCTGTAAAATTAATATGAAGCAACAGTTGGATGTTGCAAGGTTGAGCATTAATCCCAGTAGTGCCTGGTAGAAAAATAATGTATTTATCTAAATTTCTGCTTCATAGTGATTGCACTGTGTGAGCTGTTAAACAAAGCAGAATAAAAACCCAACTCTACGTCCACAGAATATGTTTGATGAATATGACATCTTCACTCAACTTGGATGAAAACAAAGTCCTGCATGGATGAGAACAGGGATTTATAGCTCCATTCCAAAAATCTTTTACAGTAGAGCTTCAATTTGGGGAGGGAAGTTGCCTTTTTATCAAAATTATTTTTATTGAGAGAAGCAGAAATGCGTGTTGCATATACATGTCTTTTTGCATAGCGTACATTCTGATACAGTTCATTCAGCCAATTTTCTGGTATTGTTCTCAAGATCTGTGCCATGGATATTAGAGTCCTCCATATGGGTACATTTTTCCTCTGATTATTTCCGTTTCTCTTTCTGGTAATAACTGCATACATTCAAGTATTTTCATTTAAATTTAGGATCATTAAGGTTCTCGTATAGGATCTGGAGCTCTGCCACAGTTAAGTAGTTAGTTATTTAATTGTAGAAGGAGTTGCACGTAGCTCTTACATCTTTATATTTTAGCTCAAGCAGAGACAGAGATTAAAATTACCTAGTTTTTAGAATTTTTACTTTTCTATCCAATTTATGCATAAATTAATGTTTCAGCTTATTACAAGAGCTGTTGATTTTCAGCAAGCCTTCAACTCTGAATGTAAAATTTGGGGGCTGAAGCAGGCCACCTTTTCAGAATGCATGTATATGTACTCTGTTTAGATTTGGGAAGAATAACATTGAATAGTTTGAACGTCATTTTTTCCTGGAATATCAAGTTAGCATTGTACTGCTTTTGTATTGAAAAGGTTGCTGATTATGATGCCAAAAGCCTGTCTTACTGGAAAGCTTGAAATAATTTCTGAGAGATGAAGAGGGATTCTGCCCCTCCTGCAAAATTGTATATGGCAAGACTTTAGTATCTGCACCCATTGTCAATCCAATAGGTGGATTTCTGTCATTGATTTCATGGAAGGATTTGGTCTATCAACAATACAGGCAATAAAAGTTCATTTTTCCAGCGTATTTTAAAAAATGTAGGTCCTGTGACATTCTAAAACATACCTTAGTTATATTAATGACATTTTTCTTCTGAGATTTCAGTGTGAAAGGTTTGTGATCTGTTAGGATTTTGGTAAAGCCTTTCACGCTGGAAACAAGAATGCCAAAGTTCAGTAGAAATTAGACTTAAGAATCTGAATAAATCTACTACCAATTAGCAGTTTGCTAGTGCTGTCAGTAAATAAATAAAATAAATAATAAAAGCATATTTGACTATGGCAAGCCTGAACTTATGCTTTAGTGATTCATATATTGTAGTCTTTTGATATTCTGGTTCTGTAATACCACTGAATTTTAAGCAGTGACATTTAAGAATTAAAAATGTTTTATGCCATTAAAATGAATAAGTGCAGAATAAAATTCGGGGATCTGAATCTGCACATTTTTATGCATGCAGTCTTTTGCATCTACTACTAGCTGTGCTGTGCTGTACTGCACAGTAAGTCCAATGTAGAAATTGGTGCCAGAGCTGGCTCATGGACTGGGAGCAGGGTAGCCTATTTGTGCAGTGCTTTGTCAAAGCTAATTTACTTTGCTAAAAACCAGGGTAAATTAGACAGTGTGCAGCATTAAGCAATGTGGTTAAACTACTTCCAGTTACCCGAGCTGGCTCCTTTTGAGCTGCTCTGGGTATCACTCCACAGCACCATGTTGTGCAGCACAGATAGGCCCTGACTAAAACTGATGTGTGTGAAATTTTATTCATGTAAGGAAGGATTGATGAATCATACCCATCCTCTCTTCTGCAGAAATTCAGTCCTCAAATACAGGCAGAATGTACAACTAAGCATGTTTTCAAATAACTGCAGTATAACTGTCATTCCATTTGACCTCAGAAATGTGATTCTCTGGGTAAACACAGAAAATGGAGGCCACAACTGATTGTAATTAAATATAAGTAGCTAAGCACAGATCTGTGGTATAAATAGATGTGTTACGGCTGACAGTTAAAGTTTGAGTTCAGTTTACGTGTGAGCCTTTGCATTACTCATGTAAATCAATGTTCTCACTTACAAGAGAAACCTCATAATTTACCACTACCCATAAAGTAGCCTTGCTGTAATCAATAGTGATTCCTATATGGAATTACTGTGCAGAGCAACGTTTCTTCCATCCATATCCTCAGTATGATTACTGTATGGTTTGGCACCATGACAGAAGAATATTCAGTGAGCTCAGTAGTTTTCTGCGTGGAAGGACTTAGTTGTCCTAATTTGGTACAAAAATTCCGTTCAGTTTAAAGTAAGCAAAACTGGAATTAAATACTCCACATGGGGAAGGACTGAGTAGAATCTTCAGGGGGGCAAATTGTTTGCAATCTCACTCTACTGAGACTTTACAATTAAACATAGCTTTATTTCATTCTCTGTAGAAGTAGATTACAGTAATTAGAAATACTTGATGTTGTCTGCTATACTGGTAAGTGTGAAGGATGATCTGGTGATATCCACATAATTATATATGCTATGTTTGAGACAAAATACATCTCAAAACATTTTACAGCTTTCAGATTCTGTGAACATGCTGCACTGCACACACAGATATGCTGTACTCAGCTCTTGAGGTTTGCCTAACAGGACTGGGGAGTGTGGAGGGGTTTCTGAACCCCCTCTACTTCTTTTTGGAGCCTGGGGGTGCCTGTGTGTCTGTGGGGCTCTAAGGCAGTCTTCCAAGTCTTCTCATGGAGCCCCAGTCCCTGTCCAGTGGGATTTATTTCTATAAAACATGCTGAAGTTTTGCACAGTCAGGCAGGGACTCTGGAGCATGCAGGAACCCAGGTCTGCTCTAACTCACCACTTTACTGGACGACTCCACAAGGTCATGGGCTAAGTACTCACGAGCCCAGGACATGAGTGGGATCCATCCTGGAAGCAGCCAGTGGTGTCAGTAAGTGGTAGGTGTGCTCAGGGCATCTGGACTGCCTCAAGGAACCAAGTCCAGACTTGTCTTTTAGTGGGGTTAAAAGAAGCTGAAGGTAGAAATTGAGAGTTTGATGTACTTACAGATACCTGAGCTTTGAACTTAGCAGACTGACAGGACCAAAACAATGGAGCCAAGTGAATTCAGATTTTACAGTCAGTAAAGCAGAGGTTTTCTGAATCACTTTTGTGGATTTGGATTGCCTGAATTCCACTTTTGGTGCCTTGCATGTGGCCTGAGTGTATAATCTGTGTTCCAACAAAAATACAGGTTACATCTCAGATAAACAAAATTTAGAAAATAGCTGAGTTTCCACTGTAGTATGGAAGTAGTAGCAGTATGTAGTATGTAGTGTTTCTGATTACTAAAGCAAAAAAAAAATCCTATAATTTTCTAGTCACCTATGTAACTAACACCTCTGGTGGAATGGAGCGTACTTCTTCCAGTTACATAAAACAGGCACTCCCAAAGGTATTCCTTTAAAAATCTGTGATTAACCGGTGAGGGAATAGAAGAATTTTCTAATAAAATACGGTGAATATGCAAAATAAATAGCACTCCTAAAGAGCAAATTGTAATTGTCCTTGGCACTGGATTACAACGTCAAAGAATGACAATATTTAAGCTGACAAAACTACAGTACAGAACATGCTTTTTTGTTCTCATTGTTCCATTTCACATATGCCTTTGCCCATCTTAATAGAGGGATGGCTTCCATACAAAATTCATTTTTTCATGTAATGAAAATGTAATGATGCATAAGATCCACAAAACAAACCATCATTCTTTATTTTGTGCGTAAGCAGAAGAGTAACTCTTCACTTCAAGAAGTATCTTCCCATAAAGTCTCCTATTGTCCTTTTCAACTTTTAACAAAAGAACAGTGTAGTATTTTTATTCCTTTTAGCTGTACTGTAAGCTTTTGTTTTGCACCTTAAAACTATGGGAAAACACAAGCTACGGAATTTCTAATTTTGCATATGGCCAGTAAAAGCTTACAGGTATTCACAGTATTGCTTTAATAGGGACTTCTTCAGGGACTGCTCAGTGATGCAATAACATTTCCATTTAAAAAGATAACGATAGACAAGTGCTAAACAGTAACTACTACTTCTCAGCTTAGTAGATATACCTGAAACCCAGCAATTGCTCACAAATACTGCACTTGTATGTAACTAGAAATATAACTCTTATTTTAGACACAAAAAAAGACAAGTTGAAGAAGGACAAACCCCTTCAAGCTGTTCTTCAGCCACACAAAGATTTATCTTTGTAATTGCTGTCTCTGCTTTGCTTGCCTGCCTTGTTAGGATGGAAAGTGCCTGCTTTCTCAGTGTTGAGCACAGCACAGCTCCCACTGCCTACAGCTTGCAGCAGCACTTCTACAAATTACACTCCTCCATACCAAGCACCACGAAAAACAGAGTTAACAACCATGTGTGCAAAGTGACTTGTATCACACAGGGAATCTGTGGCAAAGGCAGGGATACGATTTGGTTCCCCAGAGCTGCACTCATGCTTTAATCATGAAAACATGTTCTCTTCTCTGCAGTTGTCTGCTTCATTCACTGTGTCCTTCCAACAGCTGCAACAAAGTACAGGTTGTACAGAGCACATTCACTTTTATTATGTGTGATTCGTCCTCCAGCACGGGTCCTTTCTGTGCGCTACACAACACAGGAGGCCACGGAACACTCCTGCTCAAAAGAATCACACAGAGGAACAGATCCCTCTGCCTCCCCATTGGCATAATCCACCAGGGCCCTTGTCCCTTTTTCTGCCTCTTCTGCCACCAGGAGAGTTGGGTGCATGGGAGTGATGGGATTCCTGATCCAATTACTGCGTGTAATCAGGCTCGACTGCAGCTGCAGTGAGCGGCAGGATCAGGGAAAACTGTTTTGAACGCCAGTAGCCCCAGGGCTGGAGCGTGCCCAGATGTTTCATGGAATGGCTCTGGCAGACCAGTCACACACAGGTGTTTATTGGCTTGAAGTAAAAGTCAGCAATACCAGGAATAATTCATCCACCACTTGGCTCTTCAAACAGAACAGGAACGAGCACAACGTGCAAATCTAAACGGCAGATAACGGCGGCTCTTAGCTGACACAGACACACACACACGCTTCACCCATGGAGCTGCTTGTGGGATGAACTTTTTATTTTCCTGGAACGAACCCATTTTAGGTATGAAAACTGATTATGCATATTGTGAAAGGCATGCAGCCAAGCAACTGTACAACTCTCTTTTTCACTAATATCTATCATTTTTAGGAACAAAGCATGCTGCTGCTAAATGCAAGTACAAGTCTGCTTAGACACATGATTGACAATTTACTTTCTCTTCATGTTTAAAAGCTATTCCAAAGCAAAACAGGCCTAACCAGATCAGAAGTAGCATTGTGTACTTAGCTTAAATATACTGATTTTCATACTAAAATTACTTTGAAGTGCAAAGACTTGCTGTATGTGGCAAATCAAAGAAGAAATGTAAGAAACTATCGCAGAGAGGTTCACTACTCCGCACAGCAAAAGCTCTGCTCAGCCTCTCCGTGACCTGGGCTCCACACGATTTATTGGTTATCTTTAATAAAGCAAAATCCAAGTGCCTTTTCTGTTTTGTTACTTCCATTTTAACACCAGCAGTAGCAGACAGACAGGCAAAGTTTAGTTTTAGCCTGGGAGCTAAAAGAAATACTTCTAACATACATATGTACTGTTACAGTCTGACTTATAAATGCTTAGTAGTAAAGTCAGCAGGAATTGAGCACTAAAACTGGAGAAGAGTAAATGGAAAGAGATCCTGCTGCATTTGCAGACTCGTGGTAATAAGGAAAGCACTCCTGACTGCTCTTGGAAACTTGTCATGTAAGTGAGTAAGGGGAGAGGTCAGGCAGTGACAGACTGCTCTGCCAGCCTGAAATGGGGGGGTTGCACCAAATCTAAAAAAACTAAAACATGCATTTAACTTAAAATGAATGTTATTAAAACAAATTATACCCATCATTCAGAAATGTAATCTGAAAGTACCATAACTCCTGGCTTCTGTTCAGATGATATCTGGCAGTTTGCTGTGTATCATCCACAAAGTATCTTCCTGAATCCCCAGCACTCTGGCTTCAGGAACCGCTCTAAATCTCACCAAATTCTGATGATTCTGATGTCATTTTCTAAGCATAAAGTATTCTTGCAAGTGACATCAATCATGACTCAACCTGGCCTCTCTTGCCATATATGACAAAGGCTTCTATTTTTAATTTTTCAGACAAATACAGCTTGTATAACTTGTTTTGTTTTGTTTTGTTTTTTGCCAAAAATATGTCAGTTCAGATCTTGCTATTCTAAGCATATTCTGTTCTTTTGGGATACTTGTCAGCTGGCCTATTTATATCAGGTTCATAAGAAATTAAATGTTTTTCTAGAAGCAAAATAAAAGACTTGGAGAACAGAGCTTCCACCTTGCATTATTAATAGAATTTGTGAAAATCTGTGGTTATATTGTCAAGAAGTACAGAGACTAATTGCCCAGAGCCAACAATTCACTCAGCATGGTGGTTAAAGTGCATAAATGGATAAAAATGATTTGTATTAGTGCCTGTAGTCTCTTGTAAATGTCAAATACTTTCTTGACATTCTGAAACCCAGGCTGTACAGTGAAAGTGGGAGAGTAGCATTTCATATTAGTTTAAAAATGTATAAAACTGATTATTACCCCTTCTAGCACTCAGTATTTCACTGCTTCATGAAGACCTTAAATGCTGATTGTAACTGGCTCTACTCTTTCAACTCATCATGGCTCTAATTTTTCTTCCAGCAGAGCAGAGAATATTTTACCTGAGATAAGTAAGATTTTACCTGCTGTGAAAGAAGATACTTAAAGAGATTCCCCACAACCAGATTTCCCACTTGGAGAAAGTTGCAAATGTTCATTTCCCCTATTTTCCATGCATGGCAGTCTTGCCATTCCTGTGAACTTGCTGTTCCTCTTTCGTAACTCTCCATCCCATTCATTTATCTCCATGTATGTCAGTACAGTCACTTCAGCTTTATACTGTTCACTTTAATCACCTTGCAGGGTTCAAAGGACACCTGGACATATCCCCATCTCCCAGTCTTTAAACACTCACTGAAAGTTCTAGTATAAAGGATTTATGATGTTTCCTTGGATCAAAACATTTGTGTCCTTACCATACATTCGACTTTACTTTTTTACTCTTCTAAAGTAGAACAATCCACAGGTGTAATTGAACTGACAGAAATGTATTTTTTTATAATAGATCACTTATATTTTGTACAACTGACATTTTACTCACTGTTCTCATTAGCACCCACGTTAATTTCCAGAGAATTGTGAAATTAAATCATTAAAAAGCTACCAGCTGCACAAGTCTTCTGAAGCCTCTGAGTCTGTCTTACACATTACAAAAACATGCAAGGCTGAGGGCTTAGAGATAGTCTGAAGAAAAAAAAAAAAAAAAAGAATTGAAAAGGAATATCCAGGTTTTTTTTAACTGCAAAATACAATAAAGTAGAGTTTGGAAAGTATTACACAGAAATATAATAACAAAAACCCCAAGATACGCCATTTACAAGTTGAGCTGTACAGTGCTGTGCCTTTGTGAGAGCTGAAATCAATAAAGCAGACAGAGCTCACTCAACAGGGTTTGTGAACTTGTGACAGCTCGGAATGTACAAATGTACAACTGGCAGCTTACAGGCTGCTGAGCAGCACTAGAAAATCTTAAGAAGGTTAACTAAGGTTAATTTTTCAGAAACAATGTTTTGTAGATTTCAGTAATAATTGCCTAAAGTGACAGCAATTAATTTCTGCCTCCCTTTTGAGATCACTTGGGAAATGACTTAAAAGCGTGTAGATTTATCGTGACCACACTGTAGGTGTAAAATAAATGAAACGCTGAAAGGACAGCTGAGCAGCAAAGGGCAGGGCCATCTAAAGCAGTCCCAAAATTTCCATTAAATAATTTAGACAAAGAGTCAATAGATTTATCAGCCACACATATTTACTACCACATTTGATGGGACTCTGATGCATTTGCATTGAAGTCTGCTCTCAGATACTAATCCAAAGATAATAACCAGACAACTCTCACACATTTGATTACTTGCTGAAATATTTATCATTTTTCCTGATTGCATCTTATCTCAAAGCCAGACCCTGAGCTCAGGGAAGTAATCAGCTTGGTTCCTGAGTAAGAGCTGCCAACCCCATTTTGAGGAGTGTTACAGAAGTCAGAGACCACACATGAAACAAGGCACTAAGATTCAACTGTAAAAGTCAGCAAGACCTGGCATTAGATTACAAGGTCTTGAGAGCAAAGGCATTCCTGATTTCCCAGGCACGGAAAGACAAGAGGTAAAACTCTGATACTGTTAAAATAAAAATGAAACTTTTCTAACTTCACTTGCACTGCATGTTTATTGTGTTCATCCACTGCCCTCTCATCTGTGCCATGCTGTTAAACTGCAGGAACAATCCTGTGCGCTCAGATGGTACAGATGAAAGTCATTTGAGGCTAACTACAGGAGGAGTTCCTACTATCTCTCCTTCAGGGATTGAAGTGGTGTCAGCTCTCTGCTGGTATTTCACCCTCGTCCCAAGCACATGATAGAGAAAGCAGCAGCAGCCATTAGGTACTCACAGTGAAGCAATCCAGACTAAGCACTTTCCAATAGCACAAAATGAGGCAATTTACCAGGAAGAAGGGGAGTTGCATTAGCATGAAAAAATTCTAAGTTATTCACAAGATGCTAAGAGAGAAGAAAGAATCATCAATCCTGAGCACTGGAACCATGAGGATCCATAAGGATTTTACATGATGCTCATGACCCCAAGCCAAGTAACCACTGCTGTAAGCGGAGCTGAGAGGGGAGCAGAGCAGTAGCACCGGCTCCCTGCAGAGCTCACTCAGATTTAGAGAGAATCTGGCCTCTTGCATCTTCCACTTACACTTTGTGACAGACAAATTAGCATAGCTGGGAGCAACCCAGGAGTTCTTACAGAAAATCTGAGCATGAGTGTCTCACCGTGGGTACTTAAATGGGGTCGCAGGGACAATAACAAACACCAAATGTATAAATGCACCACATTCTGACAGTGGCAGCAGAGTTAATACCAGCCATCTTTGTACCCCTCTGGTACAAAGTAGGTGAACGTGAAGGAGGCTCAGGATTAAAAGTTCAACCACCTTGTCAGCGATACACAGACACTTCAACCACACCCGTCTCGGGACTTGTTGGACTCAAACACACTCAGGTGTAGGCAGGTTTTAATACCACTTTCAGAAGATGATTTCTCGAGACCACAAAGAGCTCCATTCAGTGACACTGTGAAGGGGAAGCACATGCAGCGTCTGCCATGAGGTAGTCAAGAACCACACACTGGAATGTGTTACCTGACACAGGGGTAACGCAACTGCTCCCTGCTAAGTGCGGGTAAGTGAAGGGCCCAGAGCTGGTGACAGCCTCTTCTTGTAGTGCAGAGGGAGTGAATGACACCTTGCTGCTCAAATCATCTTCCCATGCTGTTTTCACCCATAGGTTGCTCATTTTTGTGCAGACTTGGAGACTTGCCGGTGTTCAGAGTCCAGCAGTGTCCCAGCTTCTTCCTTCCAACAGTTCCTGGCCAGCCTCTCCTTTCTGCTTCACATTGCCTTTGTTAAACTATTGGCCCCTGACATGGAGAGGCTTTTTGAGAAGACTGGTTAGGAAGAAAGGAAACGAGATTAAACAGAATAGGTCACTTGAGAACACTTGCAGAAATTTTGTCTTTATTTGCTTGGTCTGGTAGCTCTGGAAGATAGGAACTCCACATGTTTTATGGTTACGTTTTATATAACAAATAAAGTCTTTAATTACAGCAGCCCTTGCTTTCAAGGAGGCAGTAGGGAAGCCAAAGAAAAACAGAAGACTTTGCAGTCAAGTAATAATGTCTGATAATCAGAAGTGTCACATAATCCTCTGAAAATTAAAAATGGAATAATAAAATATTTTCCTCATTTACTTAGTTACCGTGTAATCTTATCAGGGATACCATCCCTCATTTCAAACACTGGTGTTACCTATGGCAGTCTCTCCTGTGGCAAAGAGTGGCACCTCCTGCTTTGCTTGGAACAGCTTCCCTGCAGCTCCCCTGCCGTGCTGCAGCATCCCCCGAGCCCACGCGCTGGCTGACACTCATGGAGAGCGCGGTGTCAGGAGCAGGGTACGAATGGAGTTGGATTTTTGAAGGGAAAATAGAATTCGATACTTCAGTTCCCACAGGGTACCACCACAGAGACTATTTTCTGTAAAATGAAACCAGTGGAGTGATGTTTTACACCACAGTATCACATAAAAGGCAAGACAGTTGGCCCAGTGATACTCCTACACAGACAAATTCCTGTGTCTCTGGACAGGTTCACATTTCTTTATCTGGCAAGCATAAAATTGTAGTCTGTGTGCAAAGTGGCTTTTTTATTTAAGGAACAATTAAACCAATCCCACAAGATTTCATGTTTAACTAGGTTTGTAGTGAACAAGTTTGTAGTCTGCATTCAATCAAGCTTTTTTGACTTTCAGAAAATAGGGGCAAACCAGTATATAAGAAATGTAAAATTCTAAGTTTCCTGAGATGTGTGAGTCCTGCTGGAGTAAAACTATATATCGATTTGCTAAAACTTTGGTATTCCAGAAGGAGACTTCTTTAGTCTGCCCTTAATCTTCCAATTATGCAATATAAACCTGCATTTTTCATTAAAATAAACCAGTGTACACTAAAGCACTTGATAAATACATAACAATATGTACATGTGCACACATGCTTAGTAAAAGCTGCTGTTGGCTTGAAGGTAACATCAGCTGCACTCATGACAAGATGCAGGCTCTTGGCCTTCAAAGTCTCACCTACTCAAAAGTGTGGTCAGGCTCTGTGCTTTTTTCGCTGTGGTTTGAGCTGGGGTTGAATCCAGCTGTGGCCAATGATGATCTGAATTCAATGAAGTCAAGAGAAGACAATAATTCAGATTCAGTTCTGGTTTTTGACAAAACAATGGTTCAAATCAATCTTTGGTTTTGGTTCTACTTCCTGCTTAACAGCTTTGTAAAGAAAAACATCTGGAATAATAACCCAGCAGGGCCAATAAGTGAGGCTGCTCTTTCATACTGTCCAGATAGCACCAATAATAACAAAGCCTTCAAGCCAGTTTTCAACAACAATGGAAAAACCACAACCAAACAAGAAAACTCATTTTGTTTTTTACAGTCAGCAGTGACCAGGACTGCACATGGAACTTGGAGGATTCCTGCCTCTGTTGGCACCAGGCAGGGAAATGGGCCAAGACCAGCCCTGCCGTTCCGGCTCTGCAGGAAGGTGGCACAGCCCATGCACATGCCTGATTACCTCCTGCAGTCAAGTTGACTGCACGGCTGCCAGGGCCAGGCTTCTGTGAGCCCTCAGCAGTGCCTGGGCACTGCCCAGCATGGGCTGAAGCCCTGCCAGGGAGCTCCAGCCACCTGATCTTCCTGTGAGATGCTGAATCTTAGATCTGACAGCCCCCTTAGGCCAGCACTGCCTCTGTGCCAGCTGGTAGGAGGAGCTGCGCCCACTGCATCTCCTTACACCTTCCCACTGCTTTGCCATCTCTCCCACTTCTTTTAGTGAGCTCCTCTGAACCTGGGACTACATCTTTGCTCCACTTTCATTTAGTGCATGAAACATGCCAGCCTGAGCAGGGCTCCAGAAGCTGCATCAAAGTAGGTTTAGTGGGGAAGTATAAACCATACAGAGCACGCAAAACTGTAGAGTGGTCTCAACCCATGCTCACATCTGCCTCACCACGCATGTCAGCCTTGATAGTGTAACATGACTGAAGTTAAGACCAATTTTTTATAGTTAGCTAAAAACAAGCCACTAATGGAAGTCTAGGAAAGGAAGAGGACACACCAGAGGAAACATCCACAGGTCACAGAAAACAAGCAGAACTGCTGCCAATGGCCATTGCCTTAAACAAGAGCCCCTGAAGCCAACACTGGCTGCATAAAATTTACAATTGCTCCTGGTCTTTTTTACCACACGCTGCTCTCATGCATCAAACAGGCCACAGGGACCTCTCAGAGCAATTCTGTTTTCAAGGGACAAAACACTGTTCAGGTGTTCTCCATCTGGAAAAAACACTAGCTCTTCACTTCTGTTTCAGGAACATACCACGCCTGAGTCCATTGGGAAGGAGGTAAAAAATGTCCTTGTATCAAATTTTTGATGTCTGTTTTTCAAGATCAGTTAATTGTCTCTTTTCTCCCCCTTATATGACTGAAATACTAAATTGAAACTGTACAAGGGGGAAGAGGAAAACAAAGAATGAAATTGCCAATGACTAAACACAGTTTGGTAATTTTGAGTTAGAGCTGTGATTGCTGTACTCTTGTTGTAAAAGTTAATGAAGTTAGAAGAAAGTAAAGCAGCATCTTGGCCAACATCACCAGGATCTGGAATACTCCTCCTTCTGAATACTACATTTCAGCTCCATAATTTGGACAATTTTAGCTTTGTTTACCAATGAAGATTTACTGGTGCTTATTTGTATTTACCAAGGAAGGAACAGAAACCACAGCACATTTGCAGCCAGGTCTCTGCCCTCCTGTTCACTGATTTACTAAACCGAAGATGCATTTGTAACATTCCTAGTCCATCTCTGCCATGACCACAGATGGTCCCCAAAGTTTTTATGAGCCATTGTATAATCCTACAGAAAGTTTTTAATATCTTTGTTAAAACACAAATCTAAATTTCACTTAAGAATTATCGGATTCTTTCTGGGGTTTTTTTTAGCATATTCAAGTTCTGAATATTAACACAGCAACAGAAAAGAGATCTAATTACAAAAGGAATTTTGACCTAATTTTCTCTATTTCTTATCAACAGGTTTTCAGATACTGTTTGAGCCATTTGAACCCTCTTGAAAATTCTGAGGATATTTTTCTCCACATATTGAAATGTGTAGCTGGCAGCTTTTGCCACTGAGTCCTTAAAAATTCGTTTAAACAGATGTAAGTGTACAATTGAAACAGAAGCAAAACAAAGTCTAAATAATCACACAGATTTACCTTCTTTGTTCAAATGTTGGATTTCAGCTACAGAAAATACCATCGTATTTTATTATAGAGAGGTAAAATCATTCCATAGAGTCTTCCAAATATCCAACTTGTATTTCAGACAGAGGTATCAAGAAAGGAAAATTCTCCAGCTGTCTAGAACTCCAAATTCTCTCATTTGTACTGCCATTTAACATAGGACAAAATTTAAGACCAGACTTTAACTGTTTCCAAATGTTTTGTGTGTTTTTCTGCTGAAACCTTTAACTGTTATCTATCATCAGAATTCATAAACAACAAATACACCTACAGTCTCCCTTTAATTTTGTGTTCAGACATTTTTCTGTTGAATGCTTGGTATCACACATTAATCATGGTAATATATGATAAATACTTACTGACTGAGAGCAGGAGGATCTTGGGCAGATTTCAAGTACAAATGACTTTAAGCACTAATACACAGAAATCCTGTGGGGAAATGACTGTAGAGAGAGCAGCAGCAAAAATAGACTAGATTTAACTTCAAATCTCTGAAGAAACTACTCATCCTTTGAAACAATCTCACAAAAGCTCAATATGAAAAAATTCTCCACACACAGTAGAAACCTGAACTGAAGTACATGTGGGAAATGCAGAGTAGTGCAATGAAACAAAACAGAAGGTGCTTAACAGTCTTCTCTCTAACCCTAGTATGTGTTGGGCTACTTTTTTTTTTTTTTCCTGGAAAAGGCATAATACAGAGCAAAAAGTAACTGAGTTCATGCATTACTTTCTTTGAGTCCTACAAATGAGCACAATCTCCCATGGGACTTGTGCGTGGCCTAGAAGCTTATGTGTCTGGTGAAACACTCCGAGTCAACAACTCGGATAACACTCCGAGACTTTGCAAGCCCAGACGAGATGATATTTCAGTTTGATCCCCTGATGTAAGCTTTTCCCTCAGAAATAAAATGTTTCATTATGGGGTGGGCTACAGGAAAGGGTAAACATCAATTCTGAAGAAGAGTTTGACAAAAATGAAATATTATGAGCTGTTATCCTTGTTCTAGGGTGCTTTGTTTTTCTGTTTAAGATAATTGGAGCATTAAAGTTAATAGAGTCCCATGAAATAACTTATTACTTAGGCATTTTACCTTTTGAAGTAATTTTGCTCATCTTGAGAAAAGAAGGCTCTGAGGAGACCTTATAGCACCTAAAGGGGCTACAGGAGAGCTGGAGAGGGACTTTTTACAAGTCTGTGTAGCAACAGAACAAGGGGGAATGGCTTTAAGATGAAGGATGGTGGGTTTAGATTAGGTATTAGGAAGAAATTCATTACTGTGAGGGAGGTAAGACACCTGTTTCAACAGGTTGTCCAGAGATGATGTAGATGCCACATCCCTGGCAGAGTTCAAGGCCAGGCTGGATGGGGCCCAGAGTAACATGGTCTAGTGAGTGATTCTGACAATTCCAGGGGGTTGGAACGAGATGATCTTTGAGGTCCCTTCCAACACAAACCGTTCTATGAGTCTATGATATGTTATGGTGCAATTTACAATAAAGAAAAAAACACCTTCAGTGGTATATCAATAATTTATTGTGTTGCATAAGAAGGTATGATCAGATTTCAGGTAAGACATCAACCAAGGACCTGATGGTGAATTCAAGTATAGAGCTTGGTACAATATTAAAAAATACTACCCTTTGTTTGATTACAGCAAACAGCTAGAACACAATAAAAACATATGGACTTGACTGTCAAAACATACATTTGTCTAAAAAACCCACACAGCACAACTTGAATATGTGGAATATTGGAAACATGTTTAGTTGTCTTCCTTCCCAAATTCTTATGAGTCAAAGGAACAATCCACCTCCCTGTTCCCCTTGGTATCCCAGAACAGTTCAGCACACAGGCTCAGCATGCACCCTGATAAGCAGGCTCCTGTCCCGTTGAAACTGTTTGACTAAGACATTTTTTTCTGCCTACTATTGTCATCTCTGCCTGCCCATGGAGGGCTTTGATTTTTAGCTTTTGAAGCTAACTAATGTAATAATGTTGATTTTTAAAGAGCAATTTAGTAATGTAATTAAAAACATTTCTGACTCGTCGAAGACTGTGCACGTTTTACTCTGTTATTTGGATCTATGTTTTTGAGATTCCCTTTCTTATGCAGGTGTTACTATTCAGGAATTAGCTCCTGGCTCAGAGATGGGGCAGGCAGCCATCGGTCTGGGATACTCCTGCCAGGATGTGCTGAGGATCAGAGGGTCAGTGGCTCTGGGAATGCAGCAGAGCACCACGCTGCTTACTGCTGCCCAGGACAGCAGAGCTGTGCACAAGATCCTCCCAGACCACACCGACCCAGGAATGGGAATTAAATTAATTTCAAAAAGACAGGACAACAGCCTGCAGGACCACCAGAACGGTCTGTACCAGGGATTTTGCAGATTATTCTAGTGTCTACTTCACAAAGAGAAAAGCAGGTCCCTTATGCAAGCGTGACTGTAGCCCGGTGTTCCAAGACAGCCCAGGTTAGAAGCAATGTTAATATTGTTTTAGTGAGGACTAAAGCCCTCCTGTTGGAAATGGCCAGATCCTGAGAGATGCCATGTGTCCTCTCCATTTCAAGAGATGGTGAAGGCATTTGGCATCTTGCAGGCAAAGGCAAACTGGCCTGCTAAATTCCATATCCCCTGAGAAATAGTTTGATTTTCAGTAATTTAAAAAAAAGAGAAAATGTTTTCTCAACTCAGATAATCTCTATGCAATTAATTTAATAAACAAATTCCTATTTATGTTACAAACAAGTTTAAGTCTGCCAGAAAAATGGTGAAATTTGACAGAAGTTACAGTAGAGCTGTTCAAGCAGAGCACGTATCCGCACTGGGATTCAGTACATCTGTAACTCTTGCATAAACATTTCCAGACTCACAGGGATTTTGCTGTTGTTTCTTGCATTTCATTTGTTTTATAAGACTCTAAACTAAATGCAATGGCCCACAGATTAAATACATATTTAGAATAAAACTGCAAAACCTCATGGCTTTTTCAGCATATGAACTGAAATAAAATATTTACATGGAATGTTGAGCTCCATTTACAGAGACTGTTTCAAATTACAGACTTAGTAATCTCTTTAATAAATGATCACATTGACAAGAAATTTAAAAACTTAACATCCCTTTTCAACCCTTTCATAAATATATAAAGTTTCACTAAATTATTTTTTCTTTAAACAAGAGAGCTATATTCTCTTTACAGATTAACATGAAATAATGGTTTCCTGTTTGAATGCCACAGATGGGATGATCTGAAGTCAGCAAGCTCCTATACACATTCTGTACTTACAAGACATATTCACAACACAACACACAGGTGTTACTTGGTCTTTACATATGTACTCATTTCCTGCATATCAGTAGTAAGTAAAGAAAAATACCAAATTATCTATATTAAAAATACATCCTCTAATATACATTTGCATACACTGACACAACAAATCGTAAAATGGGGTTTCCAACTATCTGACCAGTGACAAGGATGTTTTTTTACAGTGAACTCTACAGCTTTTTTTTTTTTTGAGTGGAGACAAAATACATGTTACACTACTAAAAAGTATCACTACATACTCAACAATAAAAAGAATTAATATCTTTCAACTGCTTCTCAGATGTCCAAGCATTCCTCACTGTTTGAAAATTTCTGATGAGAAAATTGTTCTAAAGTGTGCCAAAAACATTTAAAATCAATTTAAAGGGGGAAAAAATTATTCTCTACTTTGTTGCTATTCATATCACTTTGCCACTGATTTTAAAGAAGTTTAATCCCAAAGACTTTGAAGTTATACACACACTAACTCACATTTTTTCCTATTTAAATAATTATTCCCATGACTTTCCTTTGTTGTGCCATAGAGCATGCGTGAAAGTATTTTCAATCCATGCATGCTCGCAGCTGAGTGTTTCACTATTAAGCCACTGAATACATCTTTCTTTCCATGATTATGTAATTGCAAAGGAATACTTAAGTCAGTCTGTACATGTAAGACGAAGTTCACATCTAGAAATGTAAAAACACATTGTGGTGTCTTCCTTGTAAAAATGTTGGTCATTTTTGCCTGTTTCAGTTCTCTCAAGCACTTAAAGGGCAATAACTTCCAAGTGCTGATGTGCTCTTTTATGGGAACAGTTATGTTTAAAACCACTGAAATGCTGACTCCAACATCAATTTGTATCTTCTGCAAACTCTGTGTTAAAAACACTCACCTTGGAAACACACAGATGATGATAAAGAGGTGTTTGGCAGTTTTGCTGTACTAGTATTAGCTCACTTTACGGAGCACAGTAAATCTCTGGTTTAATCTGACTGTTCTGCCCCCAAACTGTGGGCAGCAGAAATGAAGACATGAGAAAACAAGACCAGTTTCAAGTGCATGAAGAGTATACCTGCTGCTCAGTAGAGTTAAAAGCCCTCCTCCCAAGAAAATGGCCATCGGATAAAGCCTAACCATGCCCAAGGTTTAGAAGCTGATACAACAGCAGAGGTTTTGTCTATTTAAAACGTTACTATGAGTGTAGCCAGCTGACAGGAACCCAGAAGGTCTCGGTCTCCAACCTGTCAAAAGTTGTTTTAAGCTCACTGTAAGCTGTAGCAAGGTCATCGTTGACTATCACCTTGTCAAAAAGGTGGCCATACTGGCTCTCCATCACATGGGCAGATTTAATCATTTCGTGAAAATCTTCTTCCTAGTAAGAGCAGTGCAATAAAGATCAGTGCACAGCCAGTCCATAGCAACACCGCGTGAACTCTTTCTGTATTAAACATGGTCTAATTGCTTATTGCTTATCTCATCAGGAGATGGAAACTTTACTTCTAATTAAAAAAAAATAGAGATTACCATTACAAGTGATCTCAGAGAGTATTCTGAGTTGGCTCAGTTCAATAGGCAATTCTTTCATCTCTCCCTTTGTAGTGACACACTTAGTCACTGCACGGTAATTAAGGAGACATTTTCTGTTAGTAGCACCAGTAGAAAATGTTTTAGCTGTTTACTTTGATGATACATTTAAAGTTTCATTATGTTAATCTCAGCTTGCTATTAGCACACCATGAATTACAGCACAGCTCTTTTTCTTTTAAGAGCTATGCAGGAGTCATCATTCTATGCCTTGTTTGATCTGGCTTAGTGGATTTCTCTTCATGTTTAGGGACGGAACAAATATTAGCAATTTGTTTTAATGACTTTGAGAGATGAAACCTGTCCTAACTAAGCAATGGCCTGAAGGTTGCTCTTAAGAAGAAACTCCTCTTACTTTTTATATACCACAAATCAACATTTTCTTATAGAATGTTATTTCCAAACTATTCCAAACACACATTCTACACAGATACAGTCTGTGACTATATCCCTGACTCACTTGGAAACAAAACCTAAAAAAATCTTAACACCTGAATGAGGAAAAATGATACACACTGTAAATACAGATAAACAGTCAGATAAACAGATGATCAACTTTGCTGTAGATTCAATTAAAATATGATTTCATTATATTTCATTATACCACAAGGAAGCAAGTATGTTAATATCGGGTAATCTATTTTTTTTTTCTGATTACTGACAAAAACCAGCATTTATTCCTTGCTTAACTATCTCTTCTTCTTTCTTACAATGTTAATTTTCCTGTAGCATTTAAAAGACCCTCTATTTCTCTTACTTTTTCAATTAGTTCTTTATATTTGCATTTTCTGCTAAATTTAGACCCCTTTATACAGCTGATAAAACAAATAAATTCTTATATTTGAACAGAAACACCTAAGCCCAGGTGCAAATTTTTAAAAGAAAATCAACAGCATTATCTCTCATAAAGATATGTCTGCACTGTGGGGGTTCTTTAATGACATAAAGTCAGAGGACCATGGAAACTGTAAATACCCATGAGCATATCAAACAATGAAAACACCTCAGTAAGTGTGTAATGTGAGAGAGGTTGAAAAACAGCAAGATGCTCGTGTAACCCCTGACAAGTGCTGTCAATAAGAACCAGTGACCACCTTTATTTTCAAGGTAAACTGCTACAACAAAACTCTTAACAGGTTCTTATGTTTTACCATATCTAATTATACTTACTGTAAAGGGTTTTGCAGTTCCCTTATCATCTTTACTTGAAATAATCTTGGCATTTTTTCTGGTTTCTCTCAAACGGTCAAGTGATGGAGGTTTTATAAATATAACAAATGGTTTAAACTCATATGTCCGCAAGTGTTTCACTGTCTGGGAAGAGGAAAGATTTTAATTAATTAGTTTATTTTGCACAATGGAATTTACTGTAATAAAAGAAACTCCCCACTGACCAGAATAAACCCATACAGCATTTCTAGGCAGGTATTTTTCATTTATTGGCTGACCAGCATTGTTTCATGTAGGGAGAATTTTCAGAATGGAAAGAAAACCCTTTCTCTGAGGGTGACCACTGGTCTTAATTTGCACATGGCTGTTGGTAAACCCCATGAAGTCTGACAAAACTTGAGTTGTGCACATCAGTACCACTGCAGCAAGAGGATGGAGGGGAACAGCAGGTATTCAGGGGAGAAAGAGGAAAAATTTAACCCATTTTAGAAAGAATAACCCTTTCCGTACCCATGGAAATTAGCAGAAAGAGGTGTCTGTGATACTTGTTCACAAAACGTCAATGATTTTTCTCTTCAGTACTGTGCGCCCACCACACAAGTCCCTGCCCTTCATTTTTCCCAAGTAAGCAGTGTGGTGTTAGAGGCAGGTGTATGATTCAGTTGCAGCAGAGGGTGGTAGCATGGATGGTCAGAAGCTTTCTATCCTCTCCACACTGCCATGGTCCATGGGAAAATCCCATGTTGGAGAGTGGGATCCCAGAATGGTTCACAAGCTTGGGTCCCCAAGAGAATTTAGTGCATTGCAGGAACACAGGCTTTTGTGAGACAGACAATGGTCTCATCAGCTCCCACTCTCCCCTGGCAGGGGCTATGGCTTCCCCAGCCACTCCTCTGCCAGTGCAGGCCCTGCCCTGCTCCCAGGGCACAGCCCCACATCCGAAACTGCCCCAGGAGCTGCACACAAGCTGCCAGGGTTCAGAAGCCATGTGCTGGCCACCCTTGGAGAAGAGATGGCTTGGCTGGGTTTAAACAAACTAGTCCAGCTCCTAGAAGCACTGTGGTTATTAGGAGCAAAAAAAATTCCCATTGGAGCTATTCATCAGGGTTAAGAGACAAGGTCAGTGCAAGAAAAAAATGGTTTAGAGAGAAATATTCTTAACAATTATCCAGCCAACATCACATTTAGTGCATTCCTTGACTCATGTCCACCCTGCATGGAAACCCTTGGCATGAACAGTCTAGTGAAACGTGAGAGAGAGAGTTGCTGGACTCAGTGATAACTCAAAACTATTCTGAAATTAAAGTTTCAGAGACAATATCTTGCCCAAACTAACAGAAAGATAAATGGAAATATAGGAGCATTTTAATTAAATTTTGGTATTATGCTGCAGGCTTCCAATTCCCTTATTTATTGGCTGTATATTTATCTCCTTACAGAAAGTCTTGCTGAGATGAAGGTAGCCAGCAAACCCACTCGACAGTCATTCAGTGTGGGATAAAGTACACTTTCTAGAAATATTTTTTTCCCAGAATTCCAATATGAAGTATATCAAGAGTTCAGAAGACATGCTTACTTACATGAGGTTGCACATCCAACAAACAAACTTTGTTTTTAGCTAGAACTGATCGAACAGAGTCTAAACTTGTACCATAGTAGTTGTTCTTATACTCGCCATACTCGATAAACCTGTGGCAGAAGGTGAAAACAACGGGAGTAATTTCCATTTTCTCCAGAAAAAAAGCTTACCAGTTTGCTTTATAAGATTTAATTCAGAAGCAAAAATATTTTACTTTACATGAGAGTTCTACCGTGTTTTATAAAGGAAATGCTGTCAAGTACTTCAGCATGTCAATTTTAAGAAATCTTCTACTTCACCGCTTTCAAATCAGTAACACCTGCTTGTATTACAGTTAAAGAGAAAAAAGCACTGTAGTCCAACAGCCCACTAATGTTTTCCATCACCTCTTTTTCTGAACTAATGCAATGCAATAAAACAGTGGATAAGCTAAACAATAGAAACTACTGAAATTTCATTGCACACTACAGTATATCCATATTCTGTGTCTCAGAAGAGGAGTGATGACGGTGCTGGTGGAACCAAGGCGGCTGGTTATTTGCTATAAAAGTACAAGCACTATTTGCCAGAAAAGCAAAGCACAGTTTGAAGTTTCAATAAAACCCACAGCTTTGTGTCTAATACACTTTTGCCCTCAGAAACCGGGGCAGAATTTCAAGCTACAGAATTTTACAGTCTACTGGAGAGCATGATGCTACCATTGTCTCTTCATTTTGGTTTACTTTTTGGAGGGTGTACAGGCAGGGGGCTTCACTGTAGATCTCTAAATTCAAAAGCAGAGGAAGTGCCTGGCCTGAAAGAGAGCAGAACTATGCAAACATTGACTCAGGCACGTCTGCAGCACTTCCACACCCCCTCCTTCCCTAGAGCTGCAATGCTTTACTGCTAAGACAGAAGATGCTCTATTAAAAGAATGCTTTCCCCATCCTAAGCACCTATAATTTCAGTGTCTCCTTGAGGAGCTGAGGTACTGAAACTACTTGTAAGCTTAGAAACGGTTGTGTTTGCACATCCTGCTTTTTTTTCACTCTGTGTTTTTCCCCAGCTGCTTATATAACAAAATGTAATTTTAATACATCTTCAAATCACTGCAACTTATATCCACTTTGACTTATTATCTAAAATAACAACCAGCCACATTTTATAATAAACCATTGTTTTAACTGCAGTTCTAGTTAAAAATCTCTTCAACATACTTGTTATTCTGTACGTCTGTCTCAAACAAGTGCTTGGAAATGAAAATGTATTCAACACCATCACTTTCTTGGCTTCTCCTTGGACGGGTAGTGTCTGCAGTTTCATCATATGAAAAAAAATAAAAAGGAAAATATGCACAAAATAATATAATGCAAACCAGTTTAGGAAAAAATAAAAGCACAAACTCTTTGTGCAATACTAAGCCTAGCACTACCCTCACTTCTAAAGTACATAAGGCTGTTCTGGATCTGGTAAGCAGCACACAAGCACATGACAGGACTGAGCTTTAAATGCATACAGGAAAAGCAGGAAAAAACCTATTGGACAAGTATCAGATTATCATTTTTTATTAACTAGTGGAAAAATCCAATAAAAGGAGGACAGCCGAATAATAAAAGGAACAGCAGTCCATAACAATTACCCCAGCCTTGCCTCTTGTTAAACTTATTAGCATATGAGTCCATAAAGGGAAACAAAGCACACTATCCTGATTTATAAAATGTTATGTTCATTAACAGCTCTTGTAGCTATGGTATGTGAAGCACGGTAATAACAAAATGGGGTGTGAACTTTATGTTTTAGTGCTTTTCTTTATCTGGTGATCAAAATAGAATTCCGTTTTCTTTCAGTAGTCTTGTATTATTCACACTTCTTACTTTCCCCCAAGTAGGTTTTTGCTTATAAATGAAACTTATGATTAATGAACCCATTAAAACATCCTATTTCGAACAAGTTGAATACTACAGCATCATGTATTCTCAATCATATATGGATGTACAAAACCTGCTTGCAGAAACACAGTCTTAAATGCCATTTGATGTATCACTCTTCTTCTTAGGCTGACACAATGAGGAACATTTCCAAGACAGGAACCTCAGTTCTCTCTCCAAGTCCTGACTTACTGAATTTCAGGGAGAGGGATTCCTTTACATGTTTGTTTTAACTTATAACCTCAAATTTGGAAAAGAGAGAAGGCAGCTTGATGAATACTGGCAACTTTCAGAGAAATATTTTTGGGCAAAAGTACATTGCATATACTTCAATGTGTTAAATATTTTGGGAACATCTAGCTTTTTTGTTGTTGCTTTCAATACCCAGTTGAAGCAAATATATGCAAAAGAAATGACTTGCCAAACTAAATGCATTATTTTTTCTACTTAGCAAATTAATTCATATATATAAACACATCACAGAATATCTGCACTTGCAAAAAGTCTGTGGCAGAATCTCCCAAATTCAGAATGTTGGAGGATCCTTAGAGAAGGTACAGGTAGAAAGCAAACCAAGAAATCAAAGTCTAAAACTGTTGAGTTCTCCATATTAAAGAAAACCCAGTAAAGTGTAGACGTTAATAGAGCACAATGTCACTCAATTTTATAAAAATCACACTACTTGGTCAGAGAGGGGAAAGAGGGGAAAAACATCCCCAAATCAACTCTTCTAAAGGTAATCAGAGGGATTTAATTCATTTATTCACTGGGCTAAACGGATTATTATCCATCTTCATTTTTCAGCCTAATAAAAAAAGGCCGGTTTGCTGAATGCAAGCACTGGTAGCATTTCACTTCTTTACAGCCAAATCCAGGGTGTTCTTCAGCTGAGTTTCATTTACTAAACCTCACTGACATCAATCATGCTAAACTTGTACTGAAAGTGTACTGCAATGCCTCTGAGCCAAAAAGCTCTATCTGCTTAATCAATGCTATTTAATACAGAACTGCAGCAGCACTTCTAAAAATTAGAAAAGTAATTTGGATGCCAAGCATGCATTTAGAGACCCAAATTTGAAAGTACCTTAAAGGTAATACAAAGGCTAATAATGCAAGTATATCATTAGAGAATAGAAGTGCATTTTTACTTACGTGGCACTGTTACCCCGTAGTGCTGGGTATCACTGATTAGCAATTTCCGTTTAAGTTCATTCAGTCCAACCCCTACAGGACCTGAAAGAAAAAAGTGGTCCTGTTTCCCAACAGCCAGCTGTCTCTTGTATTCAGATGCAAGTATGCTCCAAGCCAACATAGCCTATAGCTGTGACATTACTGCCTTTTAATCGATGATTTGGAAACGCCCATGGTTCCAGCCTCTCCTAGAATATACAGAGCTGACAAATTTCAGGGTATGCAATTGGCAGTTACTCTTTTCTGACTTTATTACTGAGAAAAAAAAAGTTGTCAGCAAAGCTGACTTTTTTTTCTGCAGCAACTACCCTCAGCTTGCACCCACCTCCATCTCAGCCCTACTACAAACCCCTGCATCATAACATGCAGCTTTCCATAACAAAAACTGATCTGATTTGGCTGTTTATTTTGCCAGAATACTGCCAACTTGCAATTTAGAGGACCCCAGATGGCATGTGCAAAGTGCCCCAAAAGCCTCTGCACTCTGTGTGTCAGTACAGCCTCACTCCATCCTGCTGCTGCATCCCTTGCCTGCACCAGATGCCCCTGGGGACAATTGCTTCCACCTTCTCATGCCCTGGGAGCACTGCTCCTTCCAGCCCCTGCTGCAGGCAGGAACACTGCCCAGCTCCTGGCTGCCTGTAGCTGTCACCATCCACCTTTCGACGGCATGAGGGTGGCATTGCATGAAGAAAGGAAGGAAGGGCAGCATTTGCCAGGTCACAACCCACTTGGGATGTTTGGATTTCTTTCTTTGTTGTTGATTTTCTTTTAAACTGTGCTTGTCTCCCGCCTGCTGTCTGAACAGGTCCAAAACAAATGTTTCCTTCTTCATGTGACTGCCAAAGAGAGACCACTCTTGGAAAGAGGATGGCAGGAAGAAACAAAGACTGCACGGAATTTTTTGACCCGTCTCCTCCACCTCCACTTGAGTAGTGCTGTACTAGAAGCTACTGAGTAAGACATTCCTCTTGGCTTTCAAGCTGTCCCTAATTCTTAGCTGTTTGCCAGTGATGCCTTAAGTCTCTGTGAGGGCACTCTGTCCTGTGAGGTCTCAAAGGCTCCACAGGCACTTGCTGCCTGTCCCCAGTAGCCCTTCATGCAGAGTTCCAGCCTTGCCTGCCCACTTTGGTGACAGGGCCATGGTGCTGTGTGTGAAGGGAGCTCAGCTCTACATGTTCTTATGTTTCTGAC
Organism: Cyanistes caeruleus; assembly: GCF_971803275.1. Taxonomy (NCBI): domain Eukaryota; kingdom Metazoa; phylum Chordata; class Aves; order Passeriformes; family Paridae; genus Cyanistes; species Cyanistes caeruleus. Next base: position 136,921,556 of record NC_141701.1, read on the forward strand.
AGTGGAGAGCATTCATTTCTACAAAGCCAAGTCAACAGCAGAAGGAAAAGGAGAATGACTCATTGGAACCATATCCCAAATAATGCAAATATAATACTTGTGGTTTTAAGGAAAATTCTTGCACATCTAGTAAAAGTGACACATTTATATATGCAGTGCTTCTTAACAAAGAAATTTTAAACACTGTAAAAAGAACGCCTAATGAACATTTCAATTAAATAGTGTTGTAACCACTACTTACTAGTCAGAGTCCAAAAACAGACTGATGCTTCAGTGCCTTCAGGTGCCTATCTGTAAAAATGATCATACACCCTGTCTGGAGCTGAAACACATGATGAAAAGCAAGTGCTTCCTACTTTGCTGCTACCCCCGGACTATGGTCCTGCTGTAAAATCTTAGGAGTTTCTACATTTAAAGTTTCTAGGTGTTCACATCAGTTAAACACACAACTACATTTCAAGTTCCATCTCTGACCTTCCTGTAAATTAATCTATCAGTATGTATAAATGTATATTTAATATGGTGTACAGCAGCCTCTACTGGTACATGTCTGCAGAGGACAGCAATGTGTTATGTAGATAATGGCATTACTTTTGTTATAATTTTTTTTCCTTTTTATAATAGTTTAGCTATTTAAGGCAAATATGGACTTTTATAGGAAAAATAATTACAACTCTTAATATAGCCTAGCAATGTAAACTAAACCAAATGGAATTCAGTCTTTAAAAATCACTCTATTACTTTTAAGCAAAAAATATTTCCCATCAAATCCACACAAACATTATTTCCTTACTCTACATGATGTCAAATCAACAGTATGCTTTAAGCTTTATTCATATATATGAAGAGTTCAGGCTTCACTTCCTACAATACGTGCTTTGGAAACTTAGCTTAACTCTGTTTCCAGACCACAACTTCACTACTACTCTCTCCCTTTCCAGATTAACATTTAAAAATAATCTTTAAATTGAACTACTGAAAAGTGTAGATTCTTCTTTCGCAGTGCTGTCTTCACAGAGTTCTCATAACTGTAGCATATGGACATTGAAGGCTGATTCCAGCTCAGCGAAGCCATCCATTATGCAGATTTTTATACTGTCTCTCCCAAGTGTAATACTGTTCCTTTCTAAATATTATTTTCGTTTTGATGCAGCAGAGAATGTCAGTTTTTAATAGTTATGAATCTGAACACCATTTGAACTCAAAAAGAGAATAAAATGTCAGGTTTTAAAAGGATAATCCTGATTCTTATAGTCAAATATAAGGCATGCAGGATCCATGTCTGTAGTGTAGTTTTGGTTTACTATAAATCACTCCAGGCAGCAATATTTACAGTTATGCTGACAGATACAGATACTTTGCTTACTTTTTAAAAGGAACATTTGTGCTGCTTGCTGTTGCATGTTAAGTCATGTTAACGGTCAAATCCTGCACAAGTGGACTGCAGTGCCTACCTCATTTTATTAAGAGATGTCTGCAGAATTAAACTACCAATCACTAAAACTTGCATAAAATTTTGTACCACTTAGACATGTCTGAAGAAAATCTGAAAAAACTGTAAGTTTAGGCCTTGGGAGGGTTAAGCCAACCAGCCATTCTTCACCCATAGACACATAGTGAGCACTTAGTAGTCTTTTGAAAAGAAAAGTGATCTTTCAGAAAAGATTTTGTGAGTTAGATGACAATATCCCTGCTGGGATCACAAGAACCCAGCAGGAGCCATGCCTTGAGAGAGGCACTGTGGCTCAGTTTCTAGTACACTATAATGCAGTGCCTGCACATGCATGTCTGACTGCAGCTCAGTGTGGTAAGAAAGGAGAGGCTCATTATTTTGTGTCTCAGTACATTTTAACAAGCAGTGGAAGCATACTGTGAGATCTGCTGTTCACTGAAGTAGGATCTGTGAGTTCATACTGGTCTTCTCATTGCAAGGCTAGGCACTATGTTATATTCTATGTATTTGTTCCTGAACCTTGCTGACCTTCCCATGCCTTCAATCAGGAAGTTTTAATGAAGATAGTAATTACAGGTCTCTTTCTTCATTGTCTAGTTAGTTTACTAGAACTAGCATGGCCATAGTAGGCCATTTTCCTGCACTATTGCTGTAGATCAATTAAATCTCTGCAAGATACTATGGAACATGTTAAAGCTAAGTCAATTAAAAGGGTCTTCCATTTCATCCTCTGCTCTGAAATAGATTTGGCCTCATCATAACTCCTCCACAATAAAACCAGAGGAGATGGATTTAAAAAAAAAAATAATAATCTAGAGCAATACAACAAATAGAGAGGTTTCCAGTCCCAGATTCCTGTTCTTTGCAGTAGCAACCAGAAGCACGTCTTTGTGGGAAGTACCGACAGCCTCATTCAGAGGCAGAGGCTTTTCTGATCATGTCAGACACCAATAACAACTTCTCCTTTATGGTTACACACCTCTGGTCTTTGCTTCCAACACTGCCCATGCTGGACAGAGGCATCACCATGGGTGACCACAGCACCTGAAAGGCTCTGCACACCTCCTGTGATCATACTGCATGCCCAGAACAGTGTGTGTTCTGGGGGCAAGTCCTTATGGTTTGTTACTGACAACTTAGCTTTATTCTACCCCTCCAGAAAGCTCTGACTTAGCTGAAACTATGCCAGATAAAGTTACTGCATGTGGCACATTCATTCTAACTCTAAGGAAATAAAATTTATGCTACTCTGGCTCTGAAAATTAACTACAGCAGAAGAATTTGTGAGACTTTTCCCTCATTAATATAAATGAAAATTCTAAATAATACATGTCATATTAAAATATTCTACCTTTGTCTGATAGGGCTGTGAGGTATGCACTTAGGATGCAAGCAATATTTGTGATCGAAGACTTTAAGGATTTCTTGTCAGTTTGGGAACAGTAAGTTACTAGAAGCAGACTGATGATATAATATTGGATAATTTTGTTTTTAACAGATGCATCACAATCCTAATAATTAAAAGCACACAAAAATGTCTGTATCATTGCTGCTTCAGATGATTTTATTTTAGCCCCAGGAATTTGTAGGGCTTTATTAATGAACTGACATTTGCAGACAAGGTAAAATCTTTGCAAACTGGTACATTGAGCTAAACCTGAGAGTAGTGTGTATCACACAACAGGACACTGAAATTACTGTGTGTGCAATGCGTGTTCTTTGAATTAGACTAGACCAAATCAAAATGAAGTAAAATTTGTGTCGAAGTCGTCAAACTCCCTCCCCCTAAAAGAAAGGCAAACCCAAACCTAAATGTCCCCTTTTAAACAATAAATTACATATTTAGACCTAGCATAGCATAACAGACATCTAGTGCCTCCACCAATTACAGCTATAAATTAATTACATGTTGCTTTCTTTCCTGGTACTATACAAATTATATTTGATGTATTATGTTGAACACTGCTACTGGCTCACAAAAAGCTTTTAAAATGTGTTTGCTTCTACTATACTTGTATTGCTTAGCTCTGCTAGTTTTTCCACGTTTTGCCCAAGACATTTTTATGGTATTGGCCAGACTTAAGCTGCTCTTAATATTCAGAGAAAAAACATTAGAATTACTGAAGTCCGCAATAAATTTATGAATTGCTTTTGTTACTGAAAAAGCACTCTTTCTTCATTTGATTTATTACAGTAAAAATCAAATGGAATCTCTAGGCATTCCTTAGATCAGACATATGCAATTTGTTATAAAAAGTCTACTTATCACACTTTTGCACTACACTCTGTTGATGTAACTGTAAAATCAACTCAACCATGTTATTACATGTTGTATATAACCCACAATCTCACAGTGATCACACTAGTAGGTGGCTGATTTTTAGTGCTGGAGAGTGACAAAACTGTTTATTAAAAACTCAATTTAATGTTCCCTTGGATATGAGCAATATAAAAACACAGCTATTCAACAGTTCCTAACAGTCCCTGACAGAGGGTCGTATTTCTCTGCTCTGCTGCTTTCAGAACGGAGGAAATTTTACTAATGAAGCATTAGCCTATGTGTTACTGCCAAGGAAACAATAATCAATGAGACATTACTCACTCGTAGCGATGGTTACTCATTGCTCTTTGGTACTCCAACTGTTACCTTTGAAAAGCTTAAGATAATGTACTTAAAGATAATGTACTCTCTTTTTGGGAGACTGAAGCAATGCATTTTGATTATATAGTAAATGCTGTAAGGAAGCCTTGGCAGTGACAGATTCCAGAAGAACAGAAAGCTGACTAAGGATAATATGTTGAGTCTTCTGCAGCTATGCTTACATTCATCCATGGCCTACAGAGCTCCATCTTGCATCCACCTTTCTTAGTACTTGTCCATTTAGTTTTAATAACGCAGTAGGTGGTTTTGTTTCTTTCCACTTTTACTGTCTGTCTTCATTGATCTCAGATATTTATCATGGATTTTTTTTTTCTTTTTGTTTTTTCCACACACATATATTGATTGATCTCTAAGTGTGGAATATCAACATAATTCTTTTGAGTTTTAGTACAGCTTGACTGCCATGTTCAGACTTGTGAGCATGATAACTGTATTTTAAAGTCATCTTCCCTTGGTTTAGGAAAGCTTTAAACACAATCTCCTACAGCAGACTGTCTAGACTGTCAGAACTTCATGAAACTTGATGAGGACAAAGCTCTGCATTACAGGCTGGGGACTGACTGGCTGGATGACAAGGACCTTGTGGTTCAGGTGGGCAGAACTAAGCATGATTCCCCAGCCCTTGCTAGCAGCAATGAAGGGTAACAGGAGACTGAGCTGTATTAGCAAGAGCCTGGCCCATAGATAGAGGGACTGATTCTTCCCCTTCACTGAGCACTTGCCAGTCTCTTGTGAGGAATACTCTGTCCACAATAAGCCCTGCACTAAAATACTCTTGATAAACTGGATCAAAGAGAACAGAGGGTTTTGAAGATGGTCAGGAGCTGAACCACATGACCTCTCCAAGAGACTGAGGGAATTGGGCTTGCCTAGGTTGGGGAAGAGATGTCTTCAGGGGGACCCACCAGCACCCTTCTGACACCGAAAAGACGGACACCTCTTTGTTGAGGTGTGAGGTAAGACAGAGAAGACATGATGGGAAGACAGGTTCACAAAGTTGCTGCCATCAGCAACCTGCTGACAACCTGGTGTTAATCTCGCTCAGTTGGAGGCTGGACCAGGTGAACTCCTGAGATCCCTTCCAATCTAAATTACTTTCTAGTAAGCATTGTGCTAATCAGCAGATCTCTGTTTTACCAGGTCAAAAATAAAGAAAACAACTTACCAACCAAAACAACAAGCCTGTATTTGTCACTAGGTTGTCGTCTATATTTTGCGACTTCTTCATAGGTTGGGATATCTGCTGTATCATACTGATCACTCTTCTTGCACTCATACATGGACTTGTTTGTTTTTTTATCTTTTCTGCTAAGACGAAAGCTTCTTCTAAAACCAGCTGCAGTAAGAAGAGGGTTTTTTCAAAGTAAGAAAATAAGTCTTCTTAAAACATTCGAAAACAGTCTCTTCCAAACATTCAAGGATTGGAGCATGGAATAAAAAGTGTATTATATGTTTAATAAGCCAGGTCATTACAATGACATTTCCCATGTTTTTAAACTATATCAGGTACCTATTTAAATTGCAAAATTAAGATTATCAATAAAAATATAACCTTTGCAACAACAAACTGCAAAATATAATTGCAATAACTTGTTAATATATTTAGATTATTTAGACAATTTGAATATCTTATAAATTGATATATATACACAAAGAAATAAATGAAAGCTGGAGTCTCATACCACCTCTAATGCATGTCTATTAAATCACCATGGCACACAGACATCAAATACAACATGGGATAGAAATACATCTGGTGGTTGAAAAGGTTAATGTGAATTAATTCCTTGAACAATTCTGTTGTCCTTAGCTCCATGCTGATAAGATATTTTAAAAGTGCATTAAACCTCTCTTAAGTATGTTTAAGTCAATCCAAGCACTCATGCTTAAATTTCAAAATACTAGAAACATCTTAGACAATACAGTACCCATATTATGAAATGAAAAGTTAATATTGTTATTAAATCTATATTTATAATTGCATCTATTATGTGTGATATCTATCGTGCCTTCAAGAGAAGAACTGAAATTTCACATAGCTTTTAAGCACTCTCAAAGGAGAAAATCATAGGCATTTTCAAGCAGAATAGGACAAAAAGTCCGTTTTATACTACATGTTAAAAACTAATTTAAATTAAATTAAAAACTAATTTATTCCTCTGTTAATGATTACCTTAGAGTTTTTCAAATAAATCCTTTATATTGCATTAGATTAAATTTTACTGGTAGCTCTACAACACCACTTTTTTCTATAAGGAAGTGTAAGAAAGATTGCAAAGACTGCAAAGCTGATTTCACTATCTGGTGGTAGTAGAGTAAAACACAAGCTATACTTAAAATATTGGAAAAGTTGTTGGTTTTTTTTCCCAGAACACTTCATAGGACAGTAAAGTAAAGTAAATTTTGGTAACCCCAGATTTTCAGCAACATGTTTCATATTCTCATAATCACACTTATGTTTAGGTGTTTGGGAAGTAATCATATTACAATTTCTTCTTCAAAGGTAATATCATGCAAGTTCAAGATTCAGTTCTGAAAATATTTTGCACCAGACCTGAAGAGAAATACCACAAGGTTTAGTTAAAGGCTTAGCATTTTGCACACATACAGTTTAACTGAGCATAAATCATCATAGAACCAGGACCACAGAGGATGTTAACCAGGTTATTTAATTGATGTGAGCCCCTAAACCTCTGGGAATCTACAGCACAAGCATACACACAGAAGATGAAGAAAAATTTCTTTGAGAATACCATGATGTCAACTCATTTATATTCAAAATACGAATACGTAAACTGAAAATATATGACAAAGGAGAAGAGCTAGCATCCACGGAAAGGGCAGATGATATTTTTAAGATGTACAGAATAGTCTAGACTAAATAGGAGATGGGCTGGCATAGAAAAAAGATCAAAATATGAGATATGAAAACATAATGAAAGAGACAGGGTTACATTATTTTATTATTTAAATAACACTAACATTGAAGTGAGTGCACTCAGAAACAGAAATGTTCTACTGGAGAGCTTACACACCCACAATAGGGCCTGGGAGATCTTGCTGGCCCTATGGTGAAGTCCATCATGACACAAGGATGTTCTCTTGATCAGAACTATGCCTAAGTGTATAGACAGCTATATAAAGCAAAGTTAAAAGTAGCTTTACCAATACAGACTACAGACTTACAAGTTCCCTGAGGCTTCATTTAAAATGCTCCTGATTAAAAAAACCCCTAAAACAACATAAAAATTTGCCCCAAACCCTGAAAATTATTCCGTTTGTTGCATTTTTTTCCTTTCTAATCACTTAATGGAAAAACAAAAAAATATAGAGAAAAAATAAAGAAAAATTCTTCACTGTTGACTACTAAATGGCTTAAAAAATTAAGAGCTTTGTTACAAGACCATGAATCCATGTATCTGAAAAAGGTAAATAGTAAAGATAATAATCAAATGAAGCTATATCAATGATCCCAACTGCAGTTTGGTGTTAACCTTACAATTAACAGCAGCTCCATGCCCCCTGATCAGCTGTCTCAAAATGCCATTAGAACAGCTTCTCAACCTACACTTAAATGCTGAACAGTGCAATCTTTACGAAAAGCATTTTTTCTGCAAAATCTTCCTATCAATTCAATCCCCACTTTTAGGTTTTGGTAAGAACATTTATAACTTGTTCTTCTTTTCTCCAACCAACTTATTTAGATCTCATTAGCAAACTATCAGGAGGTTAATTATTTAAGAATTTTAATTTCTTTAACTCCTTGAAAAAGGAGAAAATATTTCTGCTCTGTCTTCAGGCTGATTTGTCCCTTGTTACATTTACAGGCTCCACAAAAAGCATAACAAAGACTCAAGTGATATGATTCCACTGCTAACATGTGTTTCCTTGAAAAAAGAATTGATATTCCTGACACTGAAAATCACTGGTAAAATGCAAATAGTAATATTGTTTGTATATTAAGAAAGCTCAACAAGAAGTTCAACCGAAACTTAGACATTACAGAAAATAAAATATATTAATAAAAAGAACAAACCTGAGATAAAGATAAAAACCAGAGCAAGCCTGACTTCTCTGCAGTGTGCTGGTGAAGATGCTCTGTAACACTACTGACTATTAAGTTTGTGATATGAGGTTTGCTTCACCAATTCATGACTATTGTCAATTTGAAAGTTTTTTAAACCATTCTTCAAAGTCCATCTGAAAAGCCACATACAGAATCTCAAGAAGGTTTACTTTAGCATTCAAGGTAATCATACAGTTCCAGGAGTTTGTTTCAAATATATCCAACACTTTTACGATACTGCTGCTGCATTCCTGAAAGCATCTTCATTCTTCATCACTCATCATCTGCCATTATATGTCCTCATATATATGGCTTAACTTCCCTGTGACCTAGAAGCTGTTTTACAGAAATGCTAATAAATATTTTCTATTGAATGTCTGCATTTCTAATTGCATTTTATGTTGGGAACTATGGCTGTGCAAAAATATTAAGCTAACTGAAAGAATATTGTACATTTAAGGAATAAAAACATTTATGAAAAGGCAAAAAATATTCTACTAATGTTTGTTTGCATATTTTATCGTTTTGAAAACATGAAAACCAAACTTCATATATATAAATTTCCAATAGAGTATCATTAAAAATATAGTAATGATTGCTACAGACAACCAAACCCAATACTAATATGCAATAGAAAAGATTTCTGTAAAATTATTTAGGTTAAAAGTAAATTTCTATAAAGAACAAAAGAAAAATTTATTGTTTGCCTAGAATATTTGATAATATAAACCTTGATGAATATGAAAGGAGCTGCAGACTATACTGTCTGTGGAATATAGGTATCAGCAGAGATTAGCCTTAGTTGCCAAGTATGCAGACTGTAAAATAAAAAGGGGAAATTCTGTCATTAAAGCAACATAATCTCCTGAACTGAGAAGCTTGCACCAGCTTACTGGTTACAGCTGCACCACTAGAAGCTTACTGAACATGCAAACCCATAAACTACTGCTGGAATGTAACAGATTTGGAGAAATAAGAGCAGGCTTTGGGAAGAAAATATTAAGAACAAATGTTCTCAAACTACTGATGTCTTCAAAACTTATACTTCTCAATATGAAATAAAAATAAAAAAATCATTACTAATAAACTTAATTAATGCCCAACAATCAAAGAGAAATCACTTAGATCTCTAAGAATGAAAAAAAACACCTAGCAGAAAAGTTTGATTATTCTTTTAACCATTAGCAGTGTAATTTAGTCATCTCAGAACATCCTTACACAGAGAAATCCACTGGGGCCTCACACAGAAATGCAAACTGAAAACAGGCACTGCGTGAACCTGCCTGCCTTGCCGTGTTTTAAAAGGATGAAGATGTAAATAGCTGTGCTCATTTATATTTAATGACATAATTCTGAAGAAGTAGATTGCAACTATGTTGTGTAAATTTCAGTCCAAATATACTAATAAAACCAGAAAGTTAATTTCTCAAATTCAGATGGACTACACTAACAGGAAATAATAAAATATAAATTCATGCATGCTTCACAAATTCACAAGTAAGACTCCAGAATGCTATAAAGCACTTAGCTGTGCTTTTGTTAATTTTCATTCATAAAATAAGTGCTTAAGTACATGTTTAAATTATATATGTTTTTCACAGAATTTAATTTCATCTTAGAGTAAACAACTTATATTTAAATGTAAATGCATTTAAAACCACCCTTTGTGTTCATATTACTGGTAAAAAGTAAGTTTGGTACCATGGTCATTATCTATGTTTGTATGAACATAGTATTTTAACTAGATATTTATGGATATTATTTTCCCCCAAAAAAATTGTTTGTTTTTTTTTTTATACTGGCTCATATACTGAGGATTTCTATTGTTATACAGGAACTACACAAACACAGAGCAGACTTCTTACTCTGTTTGCTTCTGGACTCATTCCCAGCTTGCACATTTAGACGGGGTTAATAAAAATTTAGATTATGTCTGGATTTTAAAGATGAAATTGAGAATAGTAAACAGATGATATTCATCTATATTTACTGTATGTTCATAAAGGTTCAAGCAATGTAACCAGAATTTAAACTTGGCAAAGGCAAACTCCTAACGTTTTCCTCAGCAGTTCCTCAGGAAATTACAGCAGAAACATACGATACCATACTGTGGCTTAAATATTAGAATTTGGTGAAAATAATTAAATTTATCAGAGTCACTTTAGAAGAGAGAGTTCAAAATAATAGCAATATAGCCTTGGATATAAAAGATTTGACTCCAAATGATTCAGACATTCTGCCTTCTGAACACTCTTTTCCTGTGCTCTTCATGACCACCTTTTATGTGTCTGAAGTACATATCCTTTCAGAGAGGGTCGGGTGTTCACAGAGTAATCTGCTTCATGGATTGAAGTGCCAGAGCCATATATATGGTTTGTGAAACAAGGAGACACTGGAGTACATGAGACAATTTGAATTGTATATCACTGTGTTCTGCATACAAAAGAATGGTAACATCAACTTTCAAAAGCCTACCTGCTTGTTCTTAAGATAGGAACATTTTAAACGAATGAGTCTTAGTGAAGAGTTCCAAGAAACCTCTTATTTCTAAACCAAAAAGCTACTTATTCACAATCAGTGAATATACTTGTGTCCTTACCCCAAAACTGGTCCTAACATTAGTTTTTCTGCCTTCTGACTCTCCTGTCTGACATCTCATTCCAAAACCACATTCCCAGCATGAGATGGCTGAAGGTACCGCCTCTGGACTGCTGACAACATTCCAATACATGGAAGCTCTCAAGAAAGAAACCATTGCCTGAACTGCACTTAGCAATTCTGAATAATTTTTGTGAAGTTTTGCCTAAGTAAACTACAACCCATCTTGATTTTTTTCTCTTTGCTTCTGGGACAACAGTAGCTTCTTTCTCAAGACACCTCCCTCATAAGATGGCCATGTCTTTTTGTTAACTATGGACCAAAATGTTTCAGTGAAGAAGGCTAGAGCACCTAGAAAAGGTGGATTCTGTTTGCTCGCTAATAAAGCAGCATCCCACTAAGATCTGATTGCAAAACCTTTATAGTCTCACCCTAAGAATTAATGCAGTATATATTTGCATACAGAAAGAAAAGATGGAGGGGGGGGATGTTGTTCCTGTTTCAAAGAAATTTTTTGATAAGGAAAACGTATTTCATCTGGAATCACATCCAAATTATCATTTTCCAAACATACCAAATATTTCAATACAATTACAATCCAACACTAACTTAGTTGATTACTTAAAAAAGGTAAGAAGTCTATTTTCAGCATGATCACATAATCACAAGTTCCACAAGCACAGGATGGAATTACACCACACTAAGGTTTTGTGAAAAGGTCAAAATTTTTTCAATTATATACTTTGTGTGTACCTGATGTAGTTTATATACCACATTTAAAACCATTAAAGCACAATGTGAAAACAACTCCAATTTACAGTATTGGTCTAGGATGTTTCAGTGAGCCCACTGCCTTGGAAGGTACTTTGACAAGTTTCTCCCCACTCCTCTTGTAGTAGGAGGATGAAAGTCTTGGGAAGAGGGCTGGTTGCCATAAAATCTGCTCCAGCCAGCCTTTGGCTGGCAGGAATTCTGGATAGTTTCAACTAAAATATTTTTACATAGGTTTCAAAATGGCACAAACTAAAAAGTTGAAACATATAATGGAACATTCACCTTTTTTAAATGTTACTTTTGTTTGAAATTTGGAATCTTGAGAATGAAGCCAAAGGACTCTTGCCCCTCCTCTTCCCTCTTCCCCGCAATGATACATTGAGCTCAGACTAGCTTTAAAGCTAAATTTAAGCTACTGAGTTATTATGACTGATACTTTGTAATGTGGAAAAACGAACTGGTGCCTGCAAATTTGCTCTCTATTCTCACTGAATCCTCCCAAAATGGTTAGATAGACATGTACAAAGAAAAAATGTATACACAAAACTAGAATAAAATCTTGAGAGTGTCTTTAAACAATTACTCAAAATTTTCATGATACAGTAACCTTGTTGTTTCATTAAACACATAGCTTGCTTCATGTACTTTAAAAATTTTGACTCTAAAATCAAACCAGTATTTTAGTAGCCTATGTTTAACCAGGTAAAGGCATACTACATAAACCCTTTATGTCAAATCCAATGAGCCATGTTTAAAACCTTAATATTCATGCATTTGTCATGCAGAGTAAGGACACTTGTATGCAGATTACCCCAAAAGCAAAGTGGACACAATAGCTCCAGGGATAAAAAAAGCTGAAAGGAAAAAAATTGTCTTTTGTAACCAATTGCTCACCTAGATAGGATCCACTGTTGTGACCAGCACATTCAGCATCTTCTGGACGAAGGGTAAAAGCATACAGAATAAGAGCCAAGAAATAAAGCAGAATAGTTAGAAGCCCAGCAAAAAATACAGAATAACTTATTTTAAAAATGACAACTGTACAAAGCATAGCATTAAAAAGCCTTTAATAAGCCATTTTCTTAAAATCATAAAACAATATTTATTGTTTTATATTTTAGCTGGAGATATTGGATTTTGCAGCATGCACACCGACCTTTTTGCCTTTTCAAGCAAAAGTTGTGATGACAACAAACATTCTAAAAAAATTCTAAAACTGTATTATTTACATTTTATCAGTTAATAGAAAATATGCCACTTAAAAGAAAGCAAAATGATTTGATGTAAATCAAGCTTTTTTGTTGAACTATACATTATCAGACTTTAGCTTTATGTTTTGGCTCACTGGATTAGACAGAAAGGTTTTTGATCAAAAACACATCCTCTCATTTAATATAAAATAGCTATAATGTATATTTTTTACATGCCAGAGGCCCTCTGATCAAAAATATGAGCTACAATTTCTAATGCTTTTATAAACAAAAGCTTCTTAAGTAAAAGAAAGAAAAAAAAAACAAACAAAAAACCACAAGAGATCAACTGCTATTACTTTAACATATGCTGCAAACGTAACAATAACCAGCTACACTCAGAAGGAAGCTCAGAGGGAAAACAGTAACGATGATACCACATAGACAAACCTTCTACCATCTCAGAGAAGTAGTCTGTCAGTATTAATTAGAAACGCAAGACCTCTCATGGCCATGTAATTAACTCGGAACCATCTCTCTCCATCCCAGCCCACCCAAGTGCTGCCAATATTATTCTGTCATACTGCTTTTCTATACATATCTTGCAGAAGTTCAAGAGAGAGAAAGGACTTTAAAACAACTGTTCAAATTACTCATCATCAAATGTTTCAACTAGAAATATTCTGGTATTTTTATCTACTTTAAAACAAGATTCATTGTATTTGGTGGCAATGTAAAAGCATCATATGTATAACATCTCTTAGAAACACTGGACTATATTCAATTTAATTCTAAACATATGTTCTCTAAATAAAATTATTAGGCTATTCAGGGAAACTTTTATACATGTACCTTCAATTTCCTCTGAGAAGCACAAAGGAGAAATAGGAAAGGAAATCATTAAATGGAGTGAAAACATAACTTAAGAAAGAAAAGTTAAATCGAAGAAGAAAAATGCACCTACCACACTCAACCGCTTCCTCATCTTAGAACAGCCAAAAAGACAAAGCATTATTGTTTAATACTTCACAAATAGGAAAAAATTCAGGTATGTAAACTACTCTCAAATTCTCTTGAGAGCACCTATTATATACCAACATACCAGTAGTGAATTTAACTACACTCAGAAAAGGATGTAAAACAGTACTGAAATACTATGTGCACATTAAACCTCCCATGTGTGATTATTCCACTATTTAATTTGGTAGAAATGACTTTACCCCGTTGTCGTGGAAGATCCGTTTGGTATTAAATACAAAGTTTGTTAATTCCAATTAATCAGTCTTAACCTAGAATTTCTAAGAATCACTCCCATGAACGTGATCTCAGTATTTTCCTGCACTTACAGTAACAGTTGGGACTGCCCTTCGAGTGGATTTTGAAAAGGTTTCTTGGTTATGGCTTTTTTTTTTTTTTTTTTAAAGTCTACAATTGCAGCTGAAAACATGATGAAAGAATCCATATACTCTTGTAATATTTTCTCTGACATTATCCTAATATAATAGATCTACTTAGGACTTTCTCCTTACCTATAGGAATTCAATAATTTTCTGCTGCCTTGATATAGAAAACATACATTTTTGTAACCATCTTTGGGGTTATGCAGAAAAGCAAGATAAATATAATGAATTTTTGTTCACAAAGATATTATACACTAAGGTTAAGATTTATAGAAAGATTTAACAACCTACTTCTCATTCAAATTTCCTTTAGAATGTGGACAAATAGGCCTAAAATATAATAATTTCAAACACTTTCCATGAAGCATGTATTTTCTCAGAATGTGAAAAATTATTCAAGAGCTATTTTACAATCTTTTATGCATAACTAATGTACAAAACCACATGGAAGAGCTCTTCTCATTTCATGTCATGAAATGGACATAAGAGTCTCTTCTGCAGGAAAAATATTATTCTGTACAATCATTTCTTGGTACCATTTTTCTTGAGGACTTACATTTTAAAATAATAATTTGAAGACTTTTCTGAATCTTATTTAAAGTTTATTTCTATGGTCAAAGCAACCATATAGTTTAAGTTGGCTGGGAAGTCCTCTAAGTTCTAACCAACTCCTTTGTTGACCACATCTGGTGCCTTAAAAGAATGTAGACAGTTTTGTGAGTCAAAGGTGAAAGCATTGGATCCATTTTCCTCTCTTGACCTTAAAAAGCTCACAGTTATTGACAAATGGCCTAAAGATGGATCTAGAATGGCAGGCTGGCTTCCAGGTACTAACTTGTTTCTCCTTCTCTGTGATGTATGACAATTTTTTTTGTATTGCCATTTCCATGACTTTCAATAGACTGCAATGTATCTCCTAAAAACAAGTCACTAATGCTCAAGGCCAAGTCACATAAAGTTTTTAAAAAATTTTAGACGTCTCCTGAATTCAACAAAGTTATTTGACTTAACTAATGAGTGTGCATTTTTAAATACTGTCTGGTATTTTAACACTGGTAACAGGTTAACACCTGTAACTGGTTACTGTTAACTGGTAACAGCCCTCATTAATGAACGTGAAAACCCAGACCAGGAGCAAAGGAGGTCGGTACATACACATGGACAGAGGTCTGTACAGCTGTACACTTGCTCAACCCTAAACACTGCAGACCTCACAGGAGTCCTGCAGGCGTGGCAGATGGTGGAGTTACAGTATCAGGGCTGAAAACACTGAAAGGAATCCAGGCTTCTGGGCTACCCTTGCCAGGAAAGGGAACACGCTTATCCATAAATGAAAGGCATTAGGATTCCCAAGTTAGTCAGCTGATCCCAGAAAGCACAAGCCAAAACAGCTACAAGCTGAGGTTTAATGTTGAGACAAAGGCATTCTGAACTTCTTATGTTCTGTTAAAAATCTTCCTTCTCAATACTGCTCTTAACTTTCTTGGGCTACTCTTAAGGTTGAAAATAACAATCAGTAATGAAAAGATCTTGGAAATCACAGGATTTTCATAGCTTAATGTAGCTATAAACAGTCATCAACATCTAGCTCCCCATCTGAACTTTACAAGGAACTTTACCAGAGCTATTGCCTGTCCCTAGTAAAGTCAGAGGTTACTTGCCAGGAAACATTGTATTGTGATTCACTACTAAATACAGCTCAGTGCATCTGAAGCAGCTGTATGCATGCAGCAAGTATGTGCCCAAAGCTCCTAAGTTTTGTGACATGAAAAACTGGGACCAATATAGATTCACTAAACTCAAGTGGGCTGAGAATGGAAAGGTCCTCAGCTGGAAGGGACAAATTAAAGACTAAAAGAGGTCAAAGACTAAAACAGAGGAAATCTGATGGGAAGTAGGAAAACAAAAGCAGTAACAAAATGAAAAAAAAACCAAAAACCCCAAACCCCAAACCATAAGGCAACATGGAATATATAAAATGCTGAGAAAAGAAGAAAAACAATCAATTAAATGTATTGTGGTAAGAAGGGAGAGGAAGTTCCAAAGAAAATAGTCATGAAACAAGTTTATGAAATGACTAAAAAGCTGTAACAAGACAAATGGGAAAAAAGAAATAGGAAACAAGCACAATGGAAGCTTAAGTGTTTTTATTCATTTTAGAAAGATTTCAGCATAGCCAATAATGCTAAACTATAACAATGAAAACCAGTATCATATACACTGTGTTTTTGTATGTATTTTAACTGAAATGTAATCAAGATTTGGTTTTTGGGGGCCTCACCTAAACTGTACTACTTAGGAAGCTCAAAACCAGGGCCACTTCCAGGAACATTCTCATCTCTTTGGAACGGTTCAGCACCAGATTAAGATATTTAGCTTTTGTTGACTTTCTTTCAAAAATATTTCCACCAAGCCATTTTACTTAAATGCTTCTCATCTAAAATTTGACCCAGCAGCTCTGTTCTAGTTTCTTATCACAAACAAGTTGCATTATTTGTTAAACTAAACTTTACTTTAGTAAGCAAGAAATTGTGATGTACAGTGGTCGGCATTACAGTGAATATATTTCACTCTTGATTTTTTAGTGATTAACAGTCCCACATAGCAATCAATGTTTATCCTGTTTTTATGCTATGGAGTTTTGTAGATTGAAAGATACATTATGTTCATGGAATAGGAAATTTAAGATGACCAAATTTAATTATTTCATAAAACCATCAGATAACAGTATCTCTATGAAGATAATTTGGAAAATGAAGAAGGATAGTCTTGCTGTGAAGGACAGATTCATTTCCAGTTCTGTCTCACGTGACCTTGATTCAAATGTCATCCAGCTTCAGTTTTCCTTAATTTCTCTGTGGTAGCAGGAAGTTAAGATTTGTAAGGACAAGAGACTTCTGAACAAAAATGCTAATATGCTAATTTAACTCTATAGGTCTGGCTTATTTTTTGTTTATACTCATAATTACCTGCAGGTGGGCAATCAAGTTTCAAATATGAACACAGAAAAATACTGAGAAGAACGGCAGAGTTAAGATTGTGCAGCAATTATAAAAAGCAGAATAATCATACCATATATTTATCCTAAATGTTTGGTCTTCAAATATGAGTAGTACAAGGCATTTATTCTTTTAGCCTGTTTAAAAATTTTTGTTGGCAGAACATAATCTTCAATTCAAAAGACACTCAACTATGGGTAAACTGGGTTACATCTTGTTTGAATGAACACCATTTGGCTGCAGTTAAGTCTTTCCTCTTGCTCACACAATGCCAATCACATACTGTAAATCAAAATTGGAAGTAAAATGGATTTTAAGCCTTAGAAAAACTACATGGCGATGCCTTTATCACAGTAAGTATTTACATTTAGCATTAAGTACACAGAACAAATGTATTTTCATGGAAAAGACATCTCTGAACACTGTCATATATGCTACACATATATATTAAACTGTATACACAGGGTATGGGTATACACATATACATATGAACACAGTGCACAAGCTGACAGAGCTTGCAAGCTACACTAGTATAAAATATAATGTTACCAGTAATTTTCATCAGAGACAACACGTACATAACATAAGAATAAACACAGTAAGCACTGTGAAAGCAAAATTATGCTGAAGGAGTATGATTTCTTGCCTGATTATTTCAGTTCATATCAACTGCAGAATAGTAAGTTATTTGGTTGTTACTCAAATAATTATTTTCCTTAAAAATACAGGTTATCACTTTTGCTTACAAATTAAAGTAAGTTACACGTGCATAAACGACCAAACCTGTTGACAATATCTATTACAGTCAGAGCATGAGCAGTCTTTGTACTGAAGTTAACAGACTGGGAGCTATTAAACAAATAATTCTCCCCTCTACAGTCTCATGTCACTCCAATTTAGCCAACATGCAGCAACAGCAGAATTCACAGAGGCAACACTGGCTGATGAGCTATCCAAGCTAAGATGACCATCTAAAGCCAGGAATGCTGTTAAGTATCACTGAGGAATACCAGGTGAGCAAGTTTCCTTGGAGCTGGCATTGAGCAGTGGCTCACAAGCTCAGACAGATGAAAGCCGATTGCACATAGGCAGACACATCTACAGACTCTCCCTCTGTATCCCAGAGAGTTCCCTCACACCCACTCAGGTATATGGCTCATTCACCATTCCAGCACATGCAGGGTTAGTCCTACTCAAATAATCTCATGCAACTCTGTTCCTTTACTTTCATTCCATTTTCCTACTTTTTTTCCTATGCAGCTTGTTCTTACCGTTTTTTCCCCAGTATACCATTTCCCACAGTATTAATATACAAAACTGCTTTTTGCTGAAAAGTCACTGCTGTTAAGTATGGAAAAGACAGCTGAAAATACTTCAGTGGTTTGTTACTCCTCCATCATTTCTGCACTAACCCTAAGCCTGGGAATTAACATATCAATCTCATCAGCAGGTCAGAACACCTAACAGCCACAACAGCAAAACAAATCAGGTCAGAGTTCCTGTCAGTAATTTTTGCATTCACCGTTTCAAAGACTTTTACAAGTCTATTTACAAAGTAAATATATTAGTATTTTATTTAAACAGAATCAACAAACAACTGAACCATTGCACAAATAGTGACTATAGCATTGCTTCTACATAAAACTGTTAATTGCATTAATCTAAGAATTTCAAAGCCCATCCTCTGTGGGATTTTGCTTAATGGGCAGCTTTTACCCATATGTTTTTCCATTGCTCTTGCTGTAATACTTTCTCATTTGCTTCACCCTAAATACAAAATTTTACCTCCTCTCTTTTCCCTTTATTTTTTTATTCCTACTTCTATATCTTCCTCTTGTCAGCACAGGCTCCAGCTACACTGCCAATTTTCTTCAACTTCAGTCCCAGATACCATCAAACTGTGTATCCTCTCCATTTGCACATGAGAAAGTGTGATTTCACTTACCTTTCAATATGGAGTATACACTGTTCTACCCCCTCCTCCAGTGTACACATGACATGTAAAATGTTTTTCATTTTAACAGGTACAATGTGAGAGTGATTCTGTTTTATCTTTCAAGAAAAGGGCTAAATGCTGGCATAGGCATGTGTATTTACACATAGACACAATGGAACAGTTCACTTGGCTTATAAAGTGAAAATAAAAATTGGCATTTCCATTAAAAGGATATAAAAATATCCTTTTAATAAGTTAGAACTAGTTGGGTTTGTTTATTTCAGTGCAAATAATTCTTGCAGAAAGAAGTTATGCAGAAAGTATTTTTTACTCTTTCCTCAATATGGGTATGCATACGATCATCACCAAAAAAGCCCACTTCTATTTTGCTTCCAAATGCATGATACACAAATATGTGCAAAGATTATTATGCATTGCTATGCTGAAAAGAGTGAAAAATTGAAAATAGGAAACATAAAGAAGGCTTCCCAAAGGTAATCCAATCTATCTTCTTTCGGGTTTTAAAAC
This sequence comes from Cyanistes caeruleus, assembly GCF_971803275.1. Taxonomy (NCBI): domain Eukaryota; kingdom Metazoa; phylum Chordata; class Aves; order Passeriformes; family Paridae; genus Cyanistes; species Cyanistes caeruleus. The sequence continues at coordinate 136,941,162 of NC_141701.1, forward strand.
AACTTAATTATCAAAGCAAAACCAGTTGTTGACTATTTCAGAGAGCTCTTTGTATAGATAAATATAACAGTCCTTTCCAGTTTCAGGACTGGCTTGAGAAGAAAGGAAAAAAAGAAGTTATAGGATACTTCTTGCATATTATATGATTTGAACTGATTTTTAGAATAATTTTCAAGTAGAAGGACACTACCACCCTGGAATCCCACCTAAGAAACCAGAGCTGACTCACATTTTTTGGGTATTCAGGAAAACAGAGTATTTTTTCTCAATTCTCCTTATTAAAAACAAAGGTATGTATCAAGGTTTGTTCCTCATTACAAAACATGGGCTTTGTGGAATGAGTTGACTGGATAGAGCCGACCAACATCCATGGCTACATGCCATGAGTCAAGAAAGCTTCATGGTGCAACTCCCAGTCGTGTCAGGAAAGGGACATCTCTCAGCAGCTCTCCTAAAGTCAATAGGTTTTCATCTCTTTTGGAAGCCATAAAAATATCAACTGGCAAATTGCCCATTTTTCTCCAAACTGCTAATAAAATTCAGGTCACATGACTGGATGATCCCATCCACTGCAATAGCAAGCAGCCTCTCAATATACAGCAAGTTCAGGATGACCTACAAAACATGTCTCTCCCACATAATTACCCTTCCAAGCACTGGAAAACCCTATATTAAGATGAAGGATTAAAAAAAAACCCTGAAGAAATCAAGCATTATCAATTTCCCACCTTCATACAGGGCTAAAAAAACTGTAAAATTCAACCCAGCAGTTCTTTCCAATTTTCTGTTCTCTATGTCACCTTGTTTACACGTTCCTGTGTCAGAATGCTGCGTGTTCAGCTTGTTCAGCTGGGAATGCATGGTTTTCCAGCATCTCTCAGTTTTGGCAAGGTGATTGCTATACACAAATACAGATATGGCCTCCATATCTCACAGCTTCACTGCTATGCTTAGTAACACAAAAAAATGCTGATTAACTTTATAAAGATCATAAAGGTGCAGAGTTTCCCAGCAGAATTCTGAAAATCCAAGCAAGGGGTAGATTCTCCTGAGAGCAATTTAAGCAACATCCTAGATACAAGGTTTTTTTCTACTGCTGAATTCTGATTTTTAAAATGTCTTCTCTATGAAGGACTGAAATCCCCTCCCAGCACTAAAAACATGTTTAGTCTTTGAACGAAGGGGTAAATTGCTACTCAGAACAGCATTTCCCCTGTTCCCATGAAAATCTGGCAGACACAGCAGCAGACTGTCTTAAGAAAAAAGGAAGAGAGAGAATGACAAACCTACATTACTCTGCAGTCTTTCCTCCTTCAAGAGGCACCACTGACTTCTAGATGGTGTTTAGTTGGGACTTTGTTCAAAGAAATTCCGAGAGAGAACAGTAATAGGCATACTGCTTGACCTTCATGCTCTGTCATGTTTTAAAGGCAAGAGAAGGAAGAGGGAAACTCTTCTCCCTGTTCAAGCTAGTAAAGGCAGTCAGTGGGAAAAGCAGAGACAACAGCAGACATTGTACTCTGGGTCTTCTTTGGGCTGTAATTTTGGCAATTCCCAATCAAGTTCAGGCTGCCTATTTGGAAGGGGGAGATGCATCTTGTAAAACCTTTCACTTGAAGGTCACTAGAAAGATGCAGTCCATTATAAAAGGATTCATGCGGTGTTGCTGCAGCAGCTGATTTACCTCTTCAAAAGCACCAGTGCCACCTTAATTGAAGGCTCTTGTTGAATGTATTATCCAGATTCAAGAACAGTGGGCAGAGAGAAATAGCTATACCCTGGGATCAGACACTTTTCCAAAACTGGGGCAGAGCAACTTGACCTAGAACCTAGAAAAACAACAGATTTACTACAAGCTGGAGAAACTCCTCTTGTTTCTAAGATTTATGTAAATAGAAAAGCTGTAGTGTAAGGTCTGTTACTATAATTACAAAGCTAATCAAGGGCTTTGGAGTTAACAATAGCATTAGGAAACACAATCAAACAGTGAAATGGAATGAAAGATAGAAAATGCAGATTATCAGAAAAGTAGCAGTTATTGTCAAGCTTCAGAACACAACAATCATAGCAAGAAGTTAGGAAAATTGCAACAGAAACACTGGTGAGGAGTTTTAAAGTTAAAAGCATTTAGTTTGGCACTTAGTGTGCCAGCATCCACTGTTTGCCATGGTATCCATACTTCTTTCATTGTTAGATAATGAAAGATGGTTGGAAATATTAGACCACTTTCTGAATACTTCTAGTTGAATTCGGAATCATGTTTGTATTCCAGATTTAGATCCTACTGTAGTGTGATAGTTTCTTACATTGCTCACTTTGTTATGAGTCTGAACAACTGAAAGAAATAACAGGTCAAGTAAAATATGCAATGATACTTAAAACAGATGTTGATGTAAATTCCAGTAAAGAGAAAATATTTGTTTCAAGGTATGTGCTTTCTTAGAGGTTATTTTTCTTATATTGTGCAACTACCATATTTAAAAACAGAGACTATTAAGGATGAGTTTGTTTAAAAAACAGTATGAAGTGATTCTGTGAATGTATCAATGAACTGAATGTTAGATAGCCTTTTAAAAAACAGTTTTAAAAAATTCTGCTCCTTCATGGGACACAAAAAATTAACAAGCATATGGGGAAGAGAGGGGAAGACTATCAGACCTTTTACCTTACTCTCAACATAAATTTCAGTGTTGATGCAGTCCAAATTACATAAACTATTGAGTCAATTCTGTACTGTTTCAACAGGAAAAGAATACTCCTCAACCTTTGAAACATTACATATCAAAATATTAATTGGGCCCAGTACTTCAAAAATAAAGTCAGAGGGCTAGGGATGTTTCTAGCTGTTTTTAAAGCTTTTCATTACATTATTTATATTTATTTTCCTACTGATACAATGGACTCAAGAAGCTGTTGTGCCTGGGAAAAATGCATCCTGTAGTTGAAACAAACTGCTATTTTACAAGGTTAGAGATGTGGAATATTATTTCTATTCCAGATTAACAGACTTACATGATTTTCTGTTGGAAATTTTCAGGGGCTGAACCTGCACTTCTGGTCTTCTTAATGCAAATCTCCTATAAAATGGGAGGTGGTGGGGAAAAGACACAAACTCCTCAGTTTTCACTGCAAATTTGGGATTAATAAACACTCAATATAATGAGAATATTGCAAAATAGCCAGAAGATTTTATAAGAAATTAACTTAAACAATGCAATCTATTAACAATCTAAAAAAATTAAATCTTGCCTGAAATTTTTATAAGCTCTCCAAAACCTGCTGCAGTTCTTATTCCTGCATAGTACATCAGTGAATGCTGTGCTATTTTCCATATGTTTTTTCTTTCAGTCTGGATCAGTGTTATCCTATCAGTTTTTGTCATTAATTCTAGCTAGAGAAATATGGAAATCCAGAGTATTTCAGCAATATGTTTCCAAGTTCAGTTGTCCTGCTTCAAATGCACATTCATTATACCCATGTAATCTATGAGCATTACGCATGCCAACTATGCTAACTTAAAAACTCAGAAAGAAGTCTCATCTCTTACTGCAAAAAATAATGGAATTATGCTTCTCAGTAGCTCACCTCTCCTGGAAATGCTTTGAAGGGATCAAGCCTGCTCTGGGATTGGCATCACCTTCATGTTTGGCTTGCCACCAGGTTGCATCATCCTGGCTCATGATCTGAAGGATATCTCCTTTTCTGAAAGCAAGTCCAGCTTCTTTACAAGGAATTGCTTTATCTTCATTAGGATCATAATCAAATAAGGCTCTGATAAACATCTGAAACAAGCAGTGTTTGACCTTTATAATCAAATATGAAATGCAAAACAAAGATATATTCTTTTTCCGTTTCTACTGTTCAAAACCATTGAACTAAATAACATAAATATTTACTGCTGCAAAACATCCTTATGGATGTCTAGCATGGGAAATTCATATGGGAATGTTCAACTCATGGCTTCTGCAACTACAGTCTCAATGGAGCCAAGGCTCTGTGACTCAAGGCAAGCAGGATTTTGCAGGTGTACGGGGTGCCCATAAGAGGAACAGAGGAGAAAATACTGTTGAATGAAGTAACTATCAAGTGTCTTCTACCTAGTGAACAATGGAAGGAGTACTTGGAACCAAGCCAGGTCCTTGCAGAAGGTGGAAGATTACCTGCACAGCTGAGAGTTAAGGCTCAAGAACCATGTTACACCCACTCATAAATTCAGCACCTGTATATTGAAGTGTACAATGTGCTATATACTGTCATGTTACAAAAACTGAGTCCACAAGTATAAATCACATTCTTGGTACTGTCATCCAAGCAAAAAATACATATCCTCAGCATAACAGTTAATGTGATGGCTTCTGAAATAGTCTTGCTTACCTTGCCTTCCTTCATTGGCATCTCTTCCTTCACACTGGGTATAATTTTAAATGTAATGGCTCCTTGAGACTGAGCCTGGTGAACATTTGAAAAGAAAATACACCGAGAATTAAGCTATACAATTCAAAGAAATCTTAGATTTCTTAGAAATTTTTAGAAGATAAAGAAATCCAAATGAACTTAAAAGAATATAATGAACCTATCCTCTCCCAAACATGATCTCTAGAGTTTGACAGCTTCGCTTAACCAAACTTTGTATTACAAAAATTAAAATACCCACTTGAAATGCTTGGGTTTATTTGTTTCTCAGTGGGGCAGATGAACTGTTAAAAACTGGGACCTGCATAGTTCAGAGGTCCCACTCCTTTACTGAAGGCAGGAGAAAATGCTACAGCTTAAATGAATGCATATTAGAAGCAACTTCTGGACTCCTGGCACAGTTTGGACATCCCTGGAAAAATAGAACTAACATTTCATTTTTCAAAAAAAAAAATTATAGAAAAATTCAAACAGGCTTGTACCATATTTATCATACAGAGCTATTGGGGGGATTTATTCGCTTGGCAACTTTAAGGAAGTAGAAAAGAAAAACATATTTGAATAGACTATGTGTACTAAATGGAAAAAAAACCTCTGCTATAAATTTTGAAACAAGTTAGCCATCATCAACCACCTCATCCATTCATCTTTCCCTATATCCCACTTTAAAGTGTGTCTGGCTGCATTTTACTTATTAACCACAGTATATATTCCCACTGCCTCAGTGACATTTTGCTATTGAAGGAAGTGCTAATCAGTTGGAGGCTATGCTACTATTGCATTGCAGCCGACAAGTTTCATAAAACGAGTAGAGTGCAACAGACAGCCAACGATTTAAGCAAAATGGAAACAGGCCTGTCCACTACTAAGTGAGACATTCTTCTGCTGGCATGTCTGCAATCCAAGGCTCACTGTTTGACAGGCAGCAGCCAAAGTCTTATTTCACCCACCGTAGGACTGGAATCAATAATTTTGTTACTTTTGAAAAAAGCTCTAACTAGCTTTTGATGTTTATACTGTACCTCAAAAAGGTAAATGGGGAAATTGTTCACACCTTTTCTAGTGTATTTTGTTTCTAGACATTTTAAAATATTAATTTTTGACGGAAACTATGGTTCTGCAGGGAACATGAAACCATAAAGCAAGAATGCAAATCAGCAGGCTAGCACTTGAATGATCTTGGTTACTGAACCAGAACTGTGAGACAGCTGCCCAATTCAGCAGGACAGCAAGGGATTTATGTATATAGAAATGCCTACAGCATGAATGACAGAGCTGTCATGACCCTCATCAATGTCTTTGATGCAAAAATATTAAATATTTCTGAAAAAGTCTAAATTACTAAATTTGCAATAATGTTTCAGTAATGAGAAATCAGGCTAGCTTTAGAGACTGTACAGTTCAGAAGAGCACAGACAGAATAATATATATGGCTATATACTATAAATCTATGTCATACAAAATCTTCATATACCAGTTATACAGTCTATCTAGCACCTCTGTTATTAATTGTCACATGGAGTGACATGTATTAATGAATACATTTAAAATAGTTTGAATTCAACAGGTCAGGGTGGGCCTTAAAAACTGTAGATTATAAACTGAAGTCTGCAACATTCTGCTATTTATGGCAATATTACAGTCTTTAACTCTTTACAAGTAATCTATGATTGCCTATATATGTAATGCATAGAAAATTACTCTATGAGAAAGATTTGTAAATGATGGCACTGGAAGAAAAGCCATTATAGTAGAATATACTTTTTCTAAGAAATACAGTAGAAATCATAAGTCTCATTACTTTTCCTTGACTCTCCTAAATTAATTTTAAAATTTTTGGTATTTACCAAAATGTGTATTATTTCTTCAGGCTTTTTATCATCTACGGGAATCCCATTGACTTCCCTCAGTTCATCACCAACATGAATAAGCCCTACAGAAGAAAAAGAGAAGCTGTGAAATTGTAGCTATGTATTACAGAAAAACCTGGCATTAACATTCAGCTTGTTTCTCCCTTGTTCATATACATTTAGCTCAAATTTTCATAAACTTTAAGCTCTAAATTAGAAACAGGAATATATAGTGAACATAACAGATACTGTCCTCTCAGCCAAATTTGATAAATTGGTTGGTGAATTTAACTCCCTATCTTCCTTCTAAAAATCAGTACCACCTTCTCTACAACTTCTCCAGACTTTCATGCAGATGTTTGAAAAATATCCTGTGCCAATTCTTTTCCCACTCTTTTCTTACTGCTACACAGCTGCAAGTAGTTTAAAGAGCACTTAGGCTGGAAGTGCTAATTTGTGGTACAAATGCTTGCTAATCTGTCTATCTATCTATCTATCTATCTATCTATCTATCCATCCATCCATCCATCCATCCATCCATCATCTCTCTCTTTATCATCTCTCTCATCCCTCATTACTCCATTACTGCATTTCAGAGTGAAATACAGCTGTCTGAGACTTTCTTCAGTGAAAAGAGACACCTTAATGTATGATTCAGGACTTCTTGCTAAAGTTTTTGTAGACGCTGAGCATCCCAAAGTAAACAAGGATGTGCTGTTATTTTGAGAACTACCACCAGAAACTCCAAATGGATGTCCTAATATAAAATGATGTCAGCACCCCAAGTTCGTCCATCAGCAGGTTGGCATATGCCATCAAGGTGTGACTCTTGGGGTATCTGGCACAGGGACAGGAGTAGGACTTGATGATCTTGATGGGTCCCTTCCAACTGAGCATATTCTATGATTTATAAACAGATGTCATCAATTGGAAACAAACTATAATATATTAAAAAACTGCTCTGTATCCACTAACTCAAAGATACCTTGCTGCAACTGAACTGGGGAAAAAAAAAATCAGCATACTTTCAGCAATACTGAAATATCACTTTGGAAAACTGACCAGAGGCCAAATACTTCTGTTTGTGATAGTAGTGTATTTAATTTCTACAAAATATACCATTTTATCTCATCTATTTGTGAGTTCTTGAATGGCTAGTGCCAAACACCTTACCACTTCTATCTGCAGCTCCTCCACGCATTATCCTGGCCACCACAATTGCACCAGTATGTTCATCCCTTTTAATAGTAGCTCCCTTGGGTAAAAAAAAAAATAAGAAAAAAGAAAGTTATCTGGTTAATCTCAGCATAATTTTAATACACTGCACTAAAAAACATTTGCTACATAAAACTGCAAAAAGCTGACATATTAGTATGTGATTAAACCAGAAATGATACTTGCTTATGAAAAGAATATACAAAATATGTTGCTCTATTTCTGTCCTCTTAAAATGTGTCTTCTTTTTCAATCAGAAGTAGCTCATGCATTCTATGAGTACACAGGTTTAAAGAAAAAAGGACAATGATGGAAAAAGTTTGCTTTTCATAATTGCTGCACTTTATGCTCAGAACTGGCTGTGCACCTTTTTCCTTTACAGTATGATCAATAAAAAAATACACATTTGAGAAGTGCCCCTGAATGTTGGGGCTCACCTCAAACACTCATAGGACAGAAATGCAGAGGAAGGGAACATTTCCTGAGTTAGTCATGGCTGTTTTCATACATCACACATAGACAGCACAAGGCACTGAGGTAAAATGGCTTTGTGTAAATTTCCAGTGAACAGCTGTCCAGATGAGAAAAATGCCTTTGTAACAAGAACTGTGAGTGCGCACTGAAAAGAAGCACAAGGTGATGGGGAAGCAGCAGGCAGCAGCAGTGCCAAGTGAGAAGGGATGTGGAGGTGCAGAGCTGCTGCCTCAAAGGCAGTGCCAGTCCTTTCAGGCAAAACTGGAGGGGAGAGGGAGGAAATGCTGTCCCTGTTCTGGGAGACAGATCAACAATGGGGATTTTAACCAGGTAAGTCATACTGCATGATCCAAAAAGGTTACTTGATCCAGTATTTTTAAAGAACAACAGAAAAAAGCCACATGCCTTGTCTATCAGGTTTTTAACTGCATATGGTTATTTTCCCATATTAATCTAATTACTTACCTGCAATAGCTCTAACGTTGTTAATCAACAGAGATATTAAGGACTCTGTCAGGCAAGTCAACTTTCTGAAAATATTTTCATATTCCATATAAACATATTTACATATTTACAGTTAGTGAATGAACAGTATTACTTCACCTCTGAGTGCTACGTGCACTCTGCCATCACTGGTTAAAATTTCCTTCTATCAGAGAAGAGTTGTGCTTCTCTGCAGTAAGGTACATAAGTACTTTTTAAGGAAGTTCTTTGAATGATTTAATGGCTTTTATAGCTACCTTGCTATATTTGTTTAGAATAAACATGAACATTATATTTATCAGTACTTCAATTTTTAAGTGTTTCATTAACCTAAAGTTGAAAATTGTACAAATAACAGAGCTGAGATTTTTCTACAGTTAGCAATTTCACCAACTGTAAATAAACTCGTTTCCCTCTACCTCTAAGATGGAAATATAGCACAAGTCACAAAGACAAAAAAATGGGAGATTAATTTATATTTTCATATGCAAGTTGCATTTATTGCAAATAGAGAGAAATTAAAACAGTCACCACTCACTTTGGCTGAAACTTCAACAGCAGTCATCACTCCAAAGCAAAATTGATGTGCTATGTTTGTGCATTTCATTTTACTTTCTAAATACATGCATATGAAATTCTATCTATAAGTAAACTAATTCTGCAATTTGCCAGCCTTATTCTTAGGTAATGTTTATTATGTAATTATATCAGCATACACTTGTTTGCATTACAGTTTTGAATTAGTCTGAGAGTTTCAAAAATACACATTTAGCTGCATGCAATCTCACTTTAAAAACTAATTTCTAGACTTCTGTGCAGAAAAAACTGTACACCACTACAAATATATGAAACAGCCTTAACCCCCCTAACTTATATCTCAATATTAAGTTATGACCTTGCAGCAACAGCTACTAATTTGAAGTTCATAATAATAATACCTGGAATGTTTTAACTATTTTAAAGTAAAAAGGATGTTGGGATTTTTTTTCTGAATATATCCATAAAAAAAAAAAACAACGCAGCATTAGGATGCTAGAGGCAAATATAAATACAGGACATTTCCACTATACTGTCCATAGAAAACAGGCTCTCCTAATTAATCAAGGAAAAAGCCCTCATCAAAAAGGCTTTATGCCTTTTACCTACAAGTCAACACCATGAAATGCCACCAAATTCAAAAGGCAAGCAATGACTGACAGGCTTCCCCTGTGATCATCCACTACCCCAGCACCACACTGATGTCTGGGAAGTGTTACTTCACTTTGCCAGGCTTTTTAGACAGATGCTAGAAAAAAATCTGTGTGCAAAGACCACACTATTGACCTAGACAGCATCTGGATGTAAAAATAAGGCTCCAAGTGGAACTTCATGCTCTATGTGATTATCACTACTGGCACAAAATGAATTTTCCTAGCACAGATTAACTATCTGAAAGATGGCTCTACAAAGATAACAGGTAAAATGGAATTTTCATACAAAGGACAAAAACAAGCACAAAATGGCAGGAAAATTATTTAACCAAAGTTTGCTCACTGACAGCATCTCTTCTGTGGCAAACCCAAACTGAATAGGCAGGTCCATGAAAAACACTACTTGAGTTTATGTATTTGTACCTTTAGTACACAAATGAAAAAAGGGGTTCTATAAATTCTACTTTCCTCCCAATTTAGAACTCTTAAATCATCAAACACAAGTGGGTTTCTTTTTGAATACCTGAAGAGCTGATTTTCTGAAAAAGCAGCTTCTCTTGCACTGCTGCCAGCCCCGCTTAAACTACGAGGTATATATAATCTGGCAAGAAATTCTCCTTATATGATGTTCAGCTCCAGTACTTTCAGTTACATGTGCAGTGCAGCTCCTCATTTAGGGCTTTAAAAATGGAAGAAGGTTAGACTGGGCCTTGAGAGCTGGAAAATATTTTCAGTGTTGTGAGCCAAAAGTGTAAGTTACCCTAAATGAGACGTATACAGATGTAATAGCATAGCTCAGTTTAAAATACTTCTAAAGGGAAAAATAAGGAGTTTGGGAGCCATATGGTGATCAGACTGAGAAAATGCTTAAAGGTATACCATACAAAAGCACTAAAAATAATACAAGCTCCTCCAGCACAGCTCTTTCACTGTTTTTTAGTTGCTTTTTTCCCCCCTGTTTTTAATGTAGTACCACGCATGGGGAAGCATTGCTTAGGGTTTCACAATGTGAGCTTTATTAGTTCATCCATTTATCTGCTGGTTCCAGGCATTTTAAGTCTGTATTTTTAAGGAAAGAATATCTAGCCTGTAAAATAAATAACTAATAAGAGAATTTGAAACATCAGTAATATTGTTGCATATCTCTCTGTTAAACAAAAGCACATGCAGATGGATAAATGCAAATAAATACTTAAATAAACCTTATTTTAATTCATTCTCTATTGAAAGTGCAAATACAAGTATCAGTTACCTATCTTACAGTGAGGAGTTATTTAAAAGTTGATGTCCACTTATATGTAGACTATAGCTAACCCTACATCCAAATGAATCCAAAAAAACGGCTAGGTTCATCCACTGTTGTGAACTGAACTACAGGGACTAAGAGTGTGAGGTAAGTGAAAGCTGTTGCATCTGCATGGACAGAATGCAATAAATGTCTCCTTTAAGTCACTAAAATTAATTTCAACCAAGTTAAGCTATGGAAATCACAATACAGGGTTCAATTTAGGTGTCCAGGCTACTTCTGTAGCTACTTGTTTTCATTAAGTCAGGAAACTTAAACAGACGGCATGGGTCATTCTCTGGAGCTGACTATTTTTCTCTTGTCTATAGACATGGCATGACATAAAGGTTAGTTTTCAAATGACCAGACCTATGTGAAATGTGTTTTTGTGACAAAGAAACAACCATCCTAATGTGAAGAAGCATCCTATTCAGAGTAATAGCTGTAACAAACCTGGAGCATTACATTTGGAAGCTAGAAGTAGTAGGAGGACAGGCACTGAACTGCTGTAGTTATTCATCTCGGACATCAGGAATGTTAACTAGGAACAGGGCTGTGGATCAAAAAGCCTTGGAGAGGTAGGCATAAGTTAAAACTCTCCAAGCTCTCTGATAAAAAACCCAATCATGGTCAGGTGAATTTTGGAATGTCCCTGAAAAGAGATGTTTCTACTTCTCTTTATGTAAGGTTCAGAGATGTTCCAAATTTCTTTGTTAATACAAAACATCCTAAAACAATTTCACCTTGCTTGAGGGAGATCCTGTTGGAATAACATTTGCTAACAGACCATTAAAAACGCCCCAAGCCCAATACTACAGAAGGATTAACAAAAAGTTTAAAAGACTTCTCAAAAAACTGGGGGAAAGTTCAGCACCAACTTCTGAATTGATGAAATCTGGCAAACAGAAGGCCCTCCTACAACCATGTGTTTCTTTCTCTTTTGAAATGATTACTCCTGGGAACTCAGGCTTCATTAATACATGATTAACCCCAGCTAAGAACATTTGTGAGGTGCTTAACTCAGAGAAAAGCATGAACATGAGCATGAGCACAAGAGGAAACACGATGCAGTTTATGTAAAAATGGTCACTAGGTTTATTCCAAAGAAGTTAACAGTGCCTAATAGCTTCACAGTGAATACTGCTGAAAGTCGTCCAAAGGAAATGCAATTCAGAATGTCCAGGGTGTGCAACTGATGTAAAGCTCGTGGCTTTGCAGGAAAACAATCTCTACTGCTTGGGTACAAATAGAATATGAGCCTGTGTCTGGAGTGGAAGAAAAGTTCAAAGAGCTCAGTATCTTCAAGTCAAGAAATGAGACAATCTCTGCTCCAGTAAAAATATTGTATAGTACCTCCAATCTCAAACTCAGTCGCTTCTAAAAGTAGAATCCTGATATAATGTTGCACATGGAAGTCAGACTTTTTGACTGGAGAAGAGTGAATGGATTAAACAAGTAGAGACTCTTTGATCTCTACTAAGAATATCCACAACTCCAGAGCAAGCACTGAAGGAAAAGACATTAAAAAGACATGGAAATAAATAGTAAATGAAATTATAATTAGTTTAGTAAACATAGATCATGGTATATCTTCCTTTAGTAAAATAACTTTGAGAAGCATAAACACAGTAGATCTAACATACATAGTATAAGCCTGTCTCCAGTTACTCTGCCATGCCATATGTAGGTAAGACCTTATCTGAATTACTATCCATGTTTCTTCTCATCCCCACCTAAGGGGAAAACATCTAGAGAAGACAAAGACACAAATAATAGGTTTGTTATGTACTGTGGTGATGGTGTCATAATAAGTCACTATAAATCTGACACAAAGAAATTAATGTTTGACGTGAACATGAATTATGTTAAAATGCATTGACAGTGCATTATGGAAGAGGAAGAGGACACTATATTCTTTGAACTCTTCTTGGAGAACAAGTAACAGGACTCATAAGTTCTCCTCTAACAAAAATAAAACATCAAGATAGGCACAGGATCTGGAAAGATTACAAATACAGTTTTCCTACACAGACAAAGTAAAACTTTAGATATGCCAGAGATTCCACATATCCAGTTAGTCTGCTCCAGTGCTGGACTTTCCAACAAATGGACCACTTGTATTAATTCTTAGTCTGCATGTCCCAGGGCTGTACCTTGTGACCATTGCTCTGTGTTTTAGCATCTTTTACTTCTGAGGAGTTTGACTTAATTGTTCTTGTGAGCTCCCTACCCCTCCCTACTTGTACGCAGCAGTTAGCCCATCCTTTGCCTCTTCCTAATAAGAGATCAATGACACATTCAATTTTAAGGCTAGTTTCAGTTTGGTAAATAAACAAAGCTGTCTTAAACTAGAGAAATTAGTTTGCTCACATGTTTTATATTTTCCATGGCTGCTGTCATTTCTAGTAAAAGATCTAAACCCCTGCTCTTTTACCTCTGTAATACAAGAGTTGTATCAAGTGTGGAGTTAAGAGAGTGTACAGGTTTTGTCAGGGTTAATTTCCTTCATGGTAGCTCCTATGGTGCTTTGTTTTAGATTTGTGATGAAAACAGTGCTGATAACACATGGATAATTTAACTATTGCTGAGCAGTGCACTGTCTAGGCTTTTCTGCTCATCACCCCACAGGTGAGGAGGCTGAGGATGCACAAGGAGCTGGGAGTGGACAGGACTGGGACAGCCAACCCCAAGTGATAAGAGGAATATCCTACACCATGTGCTGTCATGCTCAGCAACAAAACTGGGGGAACAAACAGGAAGAGGGGGATGTGTGGAATGATGGGTTTTGTCTTCTCAAGAAACAATTACAAGTGATGGAGCCCTGCTGTCCCGGGAATGGCTAAACACCTGCCTGCCCAGGGGAAGTGGTTAATGAATTCCTTATTTCACTTTGCTTGCACATGCAGCTTTTGCTTTACCTATTGAACTGTCTGTCTCAACCCATGAGTTTTCTCATGTTCGTCCTTCCGACTCTCTCCCCCATCCCACTGGGGAAAATGAGTGGGTGGCTGTGTGGGGCCGAACTGCAGGCTGGGCTTAAATAGACACACAGGTATCTGGAAGAGCTCAATGTCCCACTGGAGTGAGGAGGCAAGAGTGGAATCTGAGGAACAGTCCAAGGATAACCTTTAGCTTAAGCAACTGTTTTCTTTAGGAGAGCTCAAAATCTAAAAAGCCAATATACAATGTATATATTTCATATAAGTTTTCAGAAAATATCTGAGTTTCATTTTACAATTTATTATTATGCAATCCATTTTGAGATACTATTAACTTATGGAATTGAACAACTAAATCTTAGTAATGATTAATGTTTGGAATATCAAACTATGTAAGTTAAGATTTTATTAAGCTTTTTTCTAACAAATAAAAAGAAAGGTGTTATAATTAACACTAAAAATAGGCTCCTCAATTAGACTTCATTTCATACTATATGTTCAAATCTCCACATACCTTTTGGAAAGAATAATCTTTCTGATACTAAATCCTAAAGCAAGCTTGTTTTCTTTCTCAAATAATTTCTTTGATAAAAAAATACAAAAATCTTAAAGTTGTTATTCAAATATTTGAGGAAAAATATTTAGTATGCTAAAACAACATAGTAACTTTCCATATGGTCAAACTTGCAATTGTGCCCATGGGTACCTACAGTGAGTCAATAAGAAAACTCATTTCTTGTTTATTTATGCCAGAAATCCATCAAGAATTAGAGTGATAGTAAGATACCTACTGTGGAACAAACTATCCCTGTATGTCTAACAGAAGCAGGCAGCTCTCTTCCACTGTCATTTCAAGTACAGAATGACGACCTTCTCAAATTAGTTTGCAGGTATTTCTCCAGGATTGTTGTCCATTAAAACAAATATTCAGTATAACATAAAAAAAAAAGCTCTTACTGGTTTGCAGGACAGAAAGAACATAGTTAAATTTTATACAAGATGACTCCCACTCTACAGCAAATAAAAAGAAACAAATCAGTAAAGCATTTTAATATTCTTGTAATACAACCTAGGTTTAGTCCTTTCATTTTTCCAGATATCCCCATGAAGATATTAACTTTCTAGTATTCATAATGCAAAGTACAACAACAGACATTTTAAATTTGCCCAGATTTCAATTCAAGTATTTTAAAATATGTTTTCATGCTTTCTTTTCAGTTTATTGAAAGGTCATGTTTTTTTACATGAATGCTAACAGGCACAGTTCAAAACACAGGTCAAGATTTCTTTGGGGATTCATTCTCTGTCTAACATTTTAAAGTAAGTTCATGATTTGAATTCAAGATAAAAGACAAATATATATTATGATCTAAATTCTCAGACTGGCCCACATATATAATGCTTAAACACCATGATAATCATTCACTGATGACGATTATTCATTTCATATGCTTTACTAATAAGGACTGTGAATGGAAGTCACAAGTGTATTACTTAATGTTATGAATAACCATGTGTAATATCTGTCTATCCATGTTTCAAGTTAATATCACCCATTTGTGTTCATAATAAGCACTCCCCACCCAGCATGCAAACACTAAACCCCAAACCAAAAGACAGGGTTACCTACCAATGGTTCCCGGTTTTTGACGAGCCTAATTATTTTAACTGAATCTTCTTCTTCATCTATATCATCAGGCATGGGGGGCAAGACAGGATCATAGTTCTTCTGAGCAACAGTATCATGTACAGACAGCAAAGCCTGTAAACATTAATAGTCAGTATATTATTTGGCATCTGAAAAGTTCAGGGAAGGGACAGCAGAGGATATTATTTGTACCCTGACTCTACTGCTGTGATACAAGTTGATTAAATATAATTCTTGTATACAATTTTATTTCATTTCAAACTGATGAAACAACCCCATAAAGAACATGTTTCCATATATATAATGTATGGATGGAGAACTGTGTCTTCACACACGCAAAACTACCACATGCCTGGCATGCTAGCTTGAAATTATAAGAACTATGAACAGGAGAAAACCTTGGTGTCCAAAAATAAGTAAATAACTATACCTTCAATATAGTTAATATACAATAAAGTATAAAATTTATTTGACACAGTAGGCAGTCCTATGAAACAAATAAACAAAATAAGCACTTTCCAAGACTTCTGTTCAAGCACAGAATATATAACATGAAGCTGTTGTCCAACCATTCCCTTCACAGGAGCTCTGAAAACTTACCTGGTAACTGGATTCCTTTCATGTGAGCCTCAAATTATCTTAGGAATGTTTAATTTATTATGGAATTCATAACTGAGATTGAGGAACATGCTAATGAAGAAATTTGCTTTAGGCAGGAGCTTATCAAACACCTGTTGCACGTCTTTCTTTCCTCTTTTCCTTCTCTATTGCTTCACCGATTTGTGCATAGCTTGAAAAATATATTTTTCAAAGAAAAGCCTAACAAAGATTGACAAAAGGTTCCATCTTAATAATAAAATAATTTATGAACTTTCAGGAAATAAGAATCCTGAAAGGTAAAGGAAATTAGAAAGCTCATTCTCCTAAGGCTCAAAAAAAAATCTCAGTGATAAAATTCAGTTTTTCCTAGACACAGAACTCCTAAAGTTCTTTTCTATTTTGAAAAGTCTTCATTATTTTTAATACCTGTACATTGGTGAAAAATGGTTAAGTAATGCTTCAGCTTTTGTATTGAAAACTGTACCTTGTACCACAAATAACATCAACAGCCATATGTATAATCCTATCTACTGCTTTGTTGCTTCTGTTTTCAAGTAGCTTCCTCTCAATAAGTGACTATTTAACAGCCTTTCTAAATAAAGGACAGAAAATGGCTATATTTCTCTGATGCCAGTTAACTTGCTACTTAGTAATAGATGGCCAGTATTTAACTGAGTACAGGAATTACCAGAAACTATGTCTCAAGGACAATACAACTGTTTTTAAAAAGCATGACACTTTCATTATGCTGTTTACTGAATGGAGGAAACTTTTAACAACAAAAAATTTCCAGACAATGCTACAAGCTACCATGTCAAAAGCTGAAGGCAAAGAACATATGGTAATCTTCAAATTCTGAAGTGTAAATTGAAGCTTCAACAAAACAAACAAACACACAGGAAGATCATGATAAACTACTACTGTTTTACTAATCTTTATACAAATGGTAGTTTAATACAAACACTTTAACACATTAATTATGTCTGGTTTTTTTCCCAATACACAGTTATGAAGTTACACTACTTACCAACAGAAATTATCATCTCCCTTCAACAAACTATCAATTTTACTTTGGATACGAGCTAAAAACCTCAGGGTAGCAATTATGGATCCTCCTGGAAATGTTTATTGTGATGCATTACATATGTAAAAGCCATGCAATCACATGCAGTCCTCTAAGATGTATATGAAATATCAAAAATACACTAAAACAAAAGGAGTGTTTGCTTTTACTTCAGGCTACCTACAGTTAAGACTTCTAAAACTAGTCTTCTGCAATTACATTTTTCCACATAAAGCTAGGGCACATTCATGGACTGGTTCAATTTAATGAGGTTCTATATTGCAGTTTAAAAACAATCAGGCAAATAGAGAAAACAGATGAAAATAATATAAAGCACCATTTCCAGAGTTAAAGGCAGACATTTAAAACACGTTTAAAAGAACCTACCCTTGATAATGGAACTTGCAAAACCAATTCTGTCCACTTCTACACTGAATTATGCCACCAGTGTTAATAAGACACTTCCCTGATCAGGCTAGATCAGGCTCCTGGACACTACATACAGAACAACGATGCATCCTAAGTGCTACAAACCAATACCAATCAATGCCTTTTCTTCACTTCAACTTCACAGCAGCTAGAATGTATCAACTCATTCCTTTCTTCTCCCAAAAAACATATTAAACCACAATGTACTACAGTTAGCAATATACAATCTTTTCCTCAAACTCCAGCACTACTTCATCTTGGTGCAAAGATACATATTTCAGATAAGAGCAGGAATGCCAGAAACGATGTGTCTTTTCTCAGTTAAGCTTTCAGAAAAGCTTTTGTCATCACAAACTTGTTTATGATACATGGTGAACATGCTAATTTCTTTCTTTCTTGTCTTCTACTGCTGCTTCTTTTAACACACTACTCTCTGTCTACTGCAGCTGATCTGAAATAGCAATCAGCAAAGACTGGGCAATAACTAATGTGCAAACAAAACTTAAAAAGCCATTTTGATTTCACTTAACACGTTCAATTCTAAGTGATCACTCTGTCCTTGAGAGCCCTTCTGTATGTTTTGAACACCAGAAGAAACTGCTGTATGCACAGATCTTCAGTAGAATCTTTGTGCCATTCAACTAATATAGTCTAAAAAACTATGTGTGACCAGATGTGTATAGAGAAGGTTAGGACTTTTTTTTAAAAATAAACAAATTGCAAGTGCCAAGAAATAAAACTTGGATCCTAAGATGAACAAGATTTACCCAGAATAATTGTGCAGCAAATGCATGAGGCAATGCTAAGATAGCAATGCTCTCTTTTTGTATATAAGAAGTGAAGAACTTATTAATTTCCATGATACTCATTTCTTAACTCTCACAGGAAACTGCAAGAAGGGCATGCAAATTTTTTTTTTTAGTTCTTTGGTTTTGTTTTCAAATACACAGCTCTTCAGAACTATGTACATAGGATCCGAGATTTGGGTCATGTATATTTAAGCACCTCTGGAGAAAAAGATTTTATTTCAGCTCTAAGTTCTATGCTTATGATTCACTAATGTAAACATGGTCTGTATTTAGAACTTGAAAGAAGGTATGATTCAAACTCCTGCACTACCTAAATATAAATATTGATGTTCAGCTAAATTCTTAGACATGATCTAGTTGGAAATGAATACTTTCATTGGACCTCTGAAATGTCTAATAATTAGTGCTGTATTTTTTGTATTTTAACTATCACTGATCATTTCACAGTTTATAAATTGAAATTTTACACTATCAACTTACATGAAGAAAATCTGACACTGGAAATGCTGTAAGTTCTTTTTCTTAAACTGTTCTGAAACTTTAAATATTTATTTAAACTGAGAATGTTATTAATGAAAACAATTCTACACTTTGAAAAATGTGTATCACTTAACCAGACTAATTATATTTTTGCTCTTATAAAACAAAGACAAAATTCATATTATCTTTTGCTTCTCTTTTTATTTTGAGATCTCTAAGAGTAAAAATACACCAGTAGCCCCAGATTCATGATCACAGCTCCTTTTGTTTTTAAATTCTCATTATTAAAAAAAAGTCTCCACCTAAGCTTTATTTTTCATAGATGCTTTGTGTTTAGTAGTCTAGAAAAGCATTTTAGAAAATGGTAAGTTAAAGAAGTGAAACAGAATGGATGAATAAACAAGCAGCCTCTTTCTTAATAGTACTTGGAAAAAAACATAATTTGAAATTAAAGTAGTGGATAGTCATCAACAGAAACGTTTTAGCGACTCAAACCAACCTCCAGGAGAGCCAACAGCTGCACCAAGGGTGTGACACTGCCAACCCAGCAGCTGGCAACCCTGCCTGTGGAGCACATTACTGCCCTAGCAGCACAGTCAGCAAAATGGAACAAAATGGCCCATGACTGCACAGTCCCAGTGCACAGCTTGGATCATTAGCACCAGCCACCTTCTCTGGCAGTTCAGCTTGAACTCCGTCAGGTGAGACACAGACATTTTCCCACCTCTTTGCTATGCCATAGTGCCAGTACCTGCCACTGAGGCTGGCACAGAAAAGTTTCACTTGAGGAGAAAACTAACTTTATCAGCAACCACAGCAACGTACCCCTGAACTCATCTGGCAGAGCTCGTCCTCCAGAGAGCTCTAGCTATATTATACTTTCCTTTGAGATAAAGTTACAGAAGAAATCAAAAAAGGATGAAAATGCTGGTGGAGAAAATTATTCAAGATTGGCAAGATTAATTTATGAGTAACTTGCATAAAATTAGAATGTGAGTGATGTCATCCAGCAACAGATACCAAAGAAGAAAAGCTGAGAAAGCTGGGAGAAGACTGAACCACTGAAAGAAAGACCATCAAGAGCATCAGATTGGAAGGAGAAGCACGGAAGTCACAAAAGCCAAACGTAAAAGAATTTACAACACTAATAAACCAGCAGAAAGCTGAAGCACTATGGTGATGGCATACAGACTCTAGCCACTGTATGGGGTAAAGCAGCCACCAGAAATCAACTGCATATGACAACCTCTTCACCATCAACTCTGCCTGCTAATGGACTGTGCACAGCCCTAACAGTGATACAAGGGTTAACAAGGGAACAAAAAGGCAGGTGAGAACAGGCATCTCAATCAGCAGATAAGGACAATCACATTAGTTGAACTCTCCATCTTGGCTGAAGTTTGAAGTATAATCCAGAAGCAGAAGCAAGCAATAAAAGTACAGGCAGGAGAAAGTTGTGCTGCTGAAGTGGCCAGAGGATAGCTAGAGTAAAAGCAAAAAATACTTTTTACAAGCTACAGTAATCACATACCTATCAAGCAGAGAAGTAGTATTATTCTTTTTTCTTTTGATGCTGCACTGATCTAATCACTTTCCAAGAAAAATCTGGGATATACAAAATTCCCAAGTTAAATATATAGAGTACATAATGTTAAAAAAAATCAGCTAACTTCCAGTTAAATCAGTTTGCTTTTGCCACTGAGGATCACTCACACCATTCAATCAATATAAGCAAAAACCTTTGACAGGGACAGTAAAAAAAATTAAGTAAAGTCCTTTAACTCAAGCATAATTTTATGTTCATATTCAGGAAGACAGGGGGTGTGCTAAGTAAGAGGTAAAAAATTTGGGCTAATTTACTTCCTGACATCCTTCAAATGATATATTTTCCTATATATCCTTTATGAAATATGCAGAAATTAGACATCATATGAGAAAACAGCAGTTACATATGTACAAAACAGAAAATAACATTCCGTGCTTGCAAGTGTACTTGCATGCTTGCATCTGTACTTAAACTAGAATTGCCCTCTAGTTTAAGCTTGTCCAGCTGGCAATTAAATCCCTTTCTCTTCCAGTCTTTGATGCAGCTGGGTCACAGCAGTGGTTCAAAATAATAACACATACTCTGTATATGTGTGGTTTTGACTTCTTAATATCTATCATAGACTAATGATCTTAGCACAGCAACATCTCAGTTGGATCGATATTCAGTATATATTACTTTTTCCTCTTTACTTTATTCATGACTACGTGAACTTCCTTTCACAAAAGGGTAATTTCCTTGCCTGAAAATGCTATTTCTTGATTTCAGATTCACCAGTCTGAACTGATGGGTTTACCTGCAGCTGGTAGCCAGACGGCAACAGCCAACAGAAAAATGAACTTTCTGATTCTTCAGACCCCCGCTTCCTCTGGCTCAATGTTCAGAGCCCCTGGAGATACTTCCCAAGTCAAACTGTTCTCAATGTTCTCAGAAACACGCACTCCGTCCATCCATGTCATCTGGTAAAGGTGTTAATACCCTTCCAGATGAGAGCCCTATATTTTCCCTCAGCTGTGGATAACAGCAAAAAAGGCTCCAATTTTAAATCAATAGTGAAGAATTTGAACAGTCTGTTTTATGCTAAGATAGCAATGCTATTTACATCCACAACATGATTCATGTAGCTAAACTGTCCTTGAAGTTCTAAGCCCTGTTTAAGGGCTTAACTTCCAAGAGTACAAATAGACCGTTTTCAGAATGGAAAATGCCGAGACAGCAGCACTGTTTCAATATCTTGGCAATCCTTAATACTTTTTTGAGAAAGTGGCAGCTTCCCGAGAATATTAAGTGTCTACAGTGGTAACATGTACCTTTTCTTGGTTTAAAACCATCCAAAGGCACCTCAAAGAAATAATATCAAAATATAAAGAAAGTAAAAGCTGAGGATGCACTTGCCTTTTGTAAAAGTCTCTCTAGGAATGACGCAGCCTTCATTTGATATAAACATCATGTCTGAAGTCCTCAAAAGAAAAAAATCTATTGATCCAAAAGGTGAAAAGAATCTGAATAAACTTAATTCCTTTGGAGAATAATAACATATATTCATCCATAATAAGGAGGTCTTAAATTCAGCTATAGAGTACTCATACTAGATGGGAACCTAAGCAAAAATGAAGCAGAAAAGAGAAGACTGTTGAATGGAGAGCTCAAACACAATATGGTCCATCAAATGCAAAGGAAAAACATCACTGAAGGAAAAAGCTGACATCTAAAGAGCTGACATCTAAAAAAAGGGACTACTTGCTTTATATTGTGCTGTTTCTCCATTTACTTGTCCATTTCCAGTAGATGAATGGAATTACTACTTGAAAGGGATGTGATTTTATCTGTCATGACCTTTTCCTCCTCTCCTCCTAAATTACCAGCTTTAGCAATGTTGCCGACTTTTATGTTCTGTATCTGAATGCTGTAGTTACATGCATGCAATTCAGCATTCTTAGGTGGATGAGAGTTGGTTTCCTCATGTTGGAAAGTTTGTATATATAACCAAAGAATTTCTTTGATTTGCTTTTCAGATTTTATATTTTCTGCTGCCAACCTGCCTGGCTTCACTTTTGTTTATGTTATCTATCACTTTGTTTATTTTATGTTGGCTGCTAGGGAGCATTCTCATATCCATACGTCTAAGATCGACAGACAAGTTTTGCACTGGACATGAGCCAAGTTATCACCAGATGGACCTGAGAGCATTTCCAGAGTAACATGATGATTGTTACTTAAATATATTCATGCACTAAATTCATTCACCTCCTTTCAACCATTTTGTCTCTGTGCTTCTAATATGTTGTATATTATTATATGTCAGTTCCTACAACAATAAGAGTGTGACACAACTGCTTTCTGATTTTCTCTGCTTGACAGATGTGAAAAATCAAGGCTTTTCTTGCTGTTTTTAAAAGGACTATTTTGCCATTACATTTTTGTTTTACTTACTCCATCCCAGTAACATGAACATTCCAAAAATAAAGACAGCAACATATTTTCCCAGCTCTCCTTACCCAAAGGAGTTTTCTTTATAATTTTTTTTTTTTTAAATTATGGGTGCAAACATAAATGGAAATCAGAAGTCAAGGTCTAAAGCTGAAAGAGTTACAAATAAAATATACTTTTCCTGCAACTTGTTGCTGAAATATGTGATGGATAGATGCCCAAAGTGGCAAATAGTTTAAAGAAATGGAACACTGGGCAGAAGGATTTCAGTCATCTGCCAAAAGTCTCCCAGCACTGTCCCTCTGCCCCAACTTCATGGCTGGGATGTTCAGAACATCTATGGGCTATCTATCCATCAACCAATGTCATCAAACCATCAATACTGTGGTCCTTGCTGATTGTTGCAGTCATTTGCATCTATTATTCATGGGAAAAAATAAGTATTTCGATCTCCCTTCTGATACTTCACAGCATGCCATCAAAAATCAAACACATTCTTGTAGGTTTACATATTAATGGTATCTGATTTTGCAAGTAAGGATTACATAGGCAACTTTTCAGTTGACATATGAAGTTCATAATACTGCAGTTTACCATATTAATAAATCTAAAATGTTTATATGATAAAATCTTCACATACAAGCACAATTCCTACAACAGTCCTAGCAGTACATCTTGCAGACCACTGATGAGTAAATAGTTAAATATTGTGGGAAATTATGCTTCCTAAAAAAATACTATAGTTTGTTTTAGCATTTGTAAGCATAAATATTTCATGAAGAGGAGAACAGTCTCCCAGGACAGGTGCAAAAGTAGAAAAAATTTGTACATCTGGAAAGACAAGTCTCTAACATAACAAGGCCAAAAGGTCCTCCAAGTTCCTAGCATCCCAAATGTGGCTCAGATCTTAGCGGACCTGAAATTTGTATTCGAGTTCTTCAGATACAAAACCTGAACAGTGGTAGGCAAATCCCAACCATTTCCAGTGGAAAATGTTGACTTTGCAGAAAATACATAGCTTAGTGAAAAAGCCCTGATGGAAAATCTTCAGCAGGTCTAATTACAAAGGAAATGTTGGAAAGAAGACAAAGTTTTGATTAGCTTTATTTTTATTTAATTACATGCTACATGAAATGCTTCATGAACTTTTCAAAGCAAAAATGGATTTTGTTTTATATTTTTATAGCTCAATATTTTCTTTCTGCTGATAAAGACTCAAAATATATGCTTCTTTAACAGAACAAGCCACACTTTGATCTGAACAGTCTATCAGGCCACTATGCAAACCTAGTAAGCCTCAGATGACAGGGATGATGGTAGCAGCAGTTGTTCATGAAACAAAGGGTACAATTTACAAACTTCCCAGCAAATACAAGAAAACCAGAACAGGTCAGACAATGTTAAAGGTATGCTTCATGTTCAAAGAAGCACTATTTCCTTTTTTAAAGGAACCTAATCAAATACAGGAAGCATGTATATGAAGAACAAAGTGTCCTGGCTTCATTATCTGCAGTTTTAGTTTTGCTTAACTCATGGTTCTACTCCGAAGGAAAGTCAAATAAGTGAAATTAGATGAAAATATTTACAAATATAAAGTATTTTGTGCAAATGAAAGTCAAGTGTACCACAAATGAAGTGCAAGTAAAACAGCAAGTGTAAATCTTACTTGCAATTCGCTGGTGTATGCATCTTTGCCATTTGAAAGCAATTAAACACCTCCCCCCACCCCCCAAATTAAAACAAAGAATGTGTATTTTGTTTGAAAGTAACATTCAGTCATACAACAGTCATACAAGCACAAGTAATCTTGAAGACATCTTCCAAAATTCTATTCATTCTATGGTAATGAAAGACAAGAAAAATACTATTTGTCCACCTCTTGCTCTCTCTATGGCTATAGGTACAGTGCCCCAAAGTGACCCAAATACTTTACATTCTTGTGCACCATGAGGCACTGAATTCATTCTCAGTCCTGCTGGTGCCCTTGTTTAGGTACCTGGTTTATGTTTCAAACTAGCAGCTGGCAAACCTTCCAGCACACATAAACAGAAGTTTAAACTCCTCTGAAACAGGCAGAACCATGACTGGAAAAGCTTTGTTTCCTCCAGATCATAAAGGTATAAAGATTCTTCAGAGTAGTTTTAGCACAGTGGCACTGACTTTTGAAATAATTATTGTTCTGCCCATTACACAAATGACCACAAAGGACATACTTTATATAATTAAAAACACACTTAATATACCCTAATAGAGATTAACTTCAATGGTAAAAAGTGCTTATTTTGATATGTAAAGACCACAAATGCAATTGCTGTTATAAAGACCAAGTTAAACGTTATTTAGATCTGAATATGTCCCAAGTCTGTCTCAAAGTTAGTATAATTGGGATAACACTGTTCAACGGACTAAGAGATGGTTCATTCTTTAACAGTCTTTTTTGTTTACAGTTACAGCAATAAAGTAAGTGCCTAGAATGTTAATTCCTATAGTAATTTGTTTCCGTTTTTAAAATAATTTTTAAAATAAATAACAATTATGCTCTTCTGTTATGGCACCATCATAAAAAGAACACAGCTTTTTCCAGCTTGTTAGAAAAGGAACTAAACCTGGTTATTCAAGACAGGTTTAAATTAAATGTGGAAGAAAATTTGGAAGCTTTAAAGTCTTTCATTCTTAGCTTGATCATCTGACATTTGTAATCCTCTTTCTTATAGTGTTCCTTACTAGAACTCTGTCCTGTTGCTGACAGAGTTACTCTGGTGACCACTTCACTTCTTCCTGTTTCCATCCCTAATAACAGGTAAGACCACTTGGCTAACTTGCTTGTGACACGTTCATTAAATAACCAAAATTAAATTCCCTTTTAGGTGTATTTTGTATTAGCATCTTAAATCTTAGTCTTCCAATTATATGTTCAAATTTACACAACTGCACAACAATGAAATAAATTTTGTCTACAGAGAATTAAAAAAAAAACAACTTAGTGCTCTCACAGCAATACTTCCAAACTCATAAAAAACCCACATTTCTATACAGACACCTTTTTCAATTGCACTGGCACCTACCTGATGCATCATAATTCTTAAAATTCTTAACATTTTTCAGAATTCTGTACAACTCTCCTCTTTAAAGACGTCCCTTTTTGCTGTCACATAAGTTCCTTTAATTTTGCCAAATTATAAACCACTAAAGCTGAGAATACTCATTTCTTTATGCTATTCATACTTTGTACAAAAGCATTCACAGAAGTATCCTCTCTTAAATCAGAAATACCATTTTTCATTTATATCCCAGCTATATTTTCTAATCTTCATGTTAAAAAGCAGCTTAAGAGTTTAACATGTCAAAGTTAAAATGATGGTAAATAACCAGGACTAAATATATTGAAACTCACATTGTTGTGTTTGTGTGTGAGGTGCATGGGCATTTTGTTTAGTTGGTTTTATTAAATTGCAATAAAATGTATACCTTGAAGACACAAAACTTATAGGTATATATATTCATGGTCAGGTCAGGCCAGCCTGCAGGCATTGCTGTGTAGCTCTGGTTGCAATGGTGTTTGGACCTAAGCGAGGACATATTTGGGTGATTTAAAACACCAGTAGAACAGGCTTGAGTCCACCTGCTCAGCTCTCTGCAAATGTATTTCAGATTTCTGAAAGTGCAGTTTCTGTCTCATGAAATGTCTGTAGGTGAAGCCATATGAGGAGTGGATGAAGTCACTTGGTCAGTTCAGCCTGGAAGAGACTGAGGGGAGACCTCAGTGCAGTCAACAGCTTCCCCATGAGGGGAAGAGGAGAGACAGACACCGATCTCATCTCTGTGGTGACCAGTGACAGGATCTGAGGGAATGGCCTGAAGGTGTGTCAGGGCATATTTAGGTTGGATGCCAGAGGGTGGTGGGGCACTGGAACAGGCTCCCCATGGAAGTGGTCACAGCACCAAGCCTGACAGTTCAATATATTTGGTCAATGCTCTCAGGCTCATGGTGTGATTATTTGGGTGTCCCGTTCAGGAGCAGGAGTTGAACTTTGATGATCCTTATGGGTCCATTTCAACTCAGGTTATTCTATACTTGTATTTCAAAAAGCTAATTTTTGGTCTGCTTAGCATTCAACTGGATTTAGGTTCTAGGGTATGGAAATACTATTCTGTTTCTTGATATCTTTAATAAGGTAAAGTAAGATTAAAGAATGCAAACCCTAAGTCCTTATTCAGTGCTGGAAATTAAAAATAATAAGTGTGGCTGGCCTGTGTCCACAGGGCTACACACTTATATTTTAAATCCAGAACGCAAATGAAATGTCTAACACACAGTTAAACAAATCCACTTGATTTCCCAGGGCTGCATGCTCTGTTCTACTTCCAGAGTTCTGTTTTCATCAGAAAAGATAAACCACAATCATTATTAGTTCATTTAATTATGGTAAGTGATGCCACATTTGAGAGCAGGAAAAGAAATACCACTCTGTAATCGGATATTTCAAGCAGTTTTTAGAAGACTAGAAATGCCCAATTTATTTTTCTTTTCAAAAGAAAATGCACCTGACAAAACCTTGGAATTACTTCTGGGACATTTTGAAAATCTCAGGTCTGATAAATATAACTGCCTCAGAGAAACTACTTTCTTCTTTATAAAACTTCTCTGTGGATGAAGATGACAAGCACCACGAACTTGTCAAAGTTTTGCTCATCAGATGCAAGCACTCAAATATATTCAACAAAAGAATTTTGTAATACAGAATTAAAATATAGAAATATTTATCTAATTAGATATGATTAGAAACCTCTCCTAGCCTTTTCTGACTTGTTAACCAAACCAGTAAAGCTATAAATACATTGCTAGACCTGTCCCCTTACACCATCAGACTTGTGGAGGCAGTGATGCAGTACAGTAAACTAATCCTTGGCATCCTTCACCATGCCATGAACATTAGAGCTGTTGGAAAGTGGAAGCTCTTCTGGTTCCAGCTAACACTGCAGCTATAAATCTGGTCAGAAAAGGAAAGTTTCCCCTGCAAAGTAATGTACAGCCACCTTAAGTCAATCCTAAATTAAGCCATATATGTTTTTAGATAAAGTCTATAGAACATCATTGGAAAAGATAGATCAGTTATCCCAAGTAATTGCAGGTGTGTGAGAAAGAGCTGCTCTAGCCACCATTTTGTCCCAGGAATCTAGGACAAAACCAAGAAACTCTCTCTAGCCATAAACCTAATAGCAAAAGGGTAGAAAAGCTTATGCAATGTACAGCATGAACTCAGACACAACTGAAGAGACTAGGACACCTCTGGGGAGGAACTGGAAGTACTAAGTCCCAGAAACATCCTTTCTTTCCTTTTCTATCCAAGAGAAAGCTGGGGAGATCAAGAGAAGAATCTCAACAACAGCCTCTGACTGAATGCAGTACAGTCACCTGGCCAATGTAAGGGAGGAGGAAGCAGTGATAATTTACCATCACTCTGAGGCATGTTTGCCATGACATGGCAGGGGGAGAAGATAATGGACAAGCAAAATACCTAGCATTCCATCAGCTCTTACTCCTACATCACACAAACACCTGCAAGTTGCAACACAAACACCTACAAGGCCCCTGCAGGGCAGGGAATCCTGTGACTTGTGCAGGATTAGGCAGTTGGCCATACAAAGGGCTTGGTACTCTGCAGCTGGTCATCTCCCCCTGCAGCCAAGAAAGACATTTGCCAAGTTACTGCAGTTGTTCAATCACATTAACTACTCTGAGGGGAAGGCACTTGTTTCCTTGAAATCCCACTCAGATTATCACATTACCTTTCACTGCTACCAAGGAACAGACAATGAGAGTGAGTGAGTGAGGGAATGAGTGAGAAAAAGCAAGAAAAGGAGAGTGGGAGATACAAATTGTTGTGGAAAATGCATTGTCTTCAGACTCAACCCACCAAAGCTTCAGAAGTATGAAGCACATGTGGGCAGTCACTAAGAAAACACCTAGGGAGAAGCCTAGGATCTCTGCAATTTCCTGCACCAACAATTCCTCTTCTAATATGCCATTGATATTACTTACCCCTTCAAAGAAAAACACCTTGTGACTTTTCAAGCTATTGAAAAAGCATCAGTGCAAAAATCATCAAAAAGCAGGTGTAACCGATCTTTAAAATTTTGTAGCACTTTGAAGATGCCATAGTTTCTCAGGTTTTGAGATCATTATTTATACTTAAGATAAAAGAACTACTGTCTTTAAATGACCTCCTTTCCACTCTGCAGTTTTCATTTTACTTATCAACTGCTGCACTTAACTACCACTTCAATATGTGTCTAAAGCACTAAGGTCTTCTTTCTCTTAACAATGGAAAAATAATATCATGTGCGTCAACAATGATACACAGGGGAGGTTCTGACTGGATATAAGGAAACAGTTTTCAGTAGGAGGGTAATTAGGAATTGGAAGAGGCCACATAGAGTATTTGCAGAATGTCTGCTCCCAGGCATTTATTTCCAAAACCTGATGGAAGAAAGCCCTCAGCAACCTGCTGTGAACTCAGCGTTGACCCTACTTAGAGCAGCCCATTGAGCAAGACAACCTCCATCCAGCCTCAGTGGTTCAGTAGTCTACTGTCAGATAAAAGGTATCAAGCTCCTCAAAAACACCACAGAGAACCCCAGAAGTTTTACGAGAAGTTTTCAAAATTAGATGTTTTTAATAACATTATCTGACATGAATTTTGTCCCCAGTACCAGGCTGCACTCCTTATGCATGAGGCACTTAAATCAATGATTCATGACTGACAACTTTTTTAGTTTGATTACTTTTTTAGTAAAAGCACAGTTGTAACAAACTTATGAAGCACATGCATTAAAAGATAGCAAAGTAAATTAGCCACTTTTTAAAATATCCTTTGCAAATAAATTATTCCTTTTATAAGTACAAGTAATGGCATAGTAATTTATATACGACATTAACTGTATTTCCTCATCACAGGTATTTCTGATTAACACTGCATACACTCTTACACAGTACTTGTTAACAAACCCACACACACCCCAAGGAAGCAGATGCACACACCCATGCAGAACAAACTTTGCAGGTGCAACTCATCCTCACCTTGAGATTGGGTTTTGCAAGGAGTTTCAACAGCTCTCTGATCTCACTGCTCAGTGGTTTGCTCTGCAGCTCCTCAGCCAGCTGGGTGGGAGATTGAATCAACACAAAGACCATTAGCAAAGCATTGTTTTACCCAGTGCATCAGTGACAACCCAGAATCTATCTTGTTCAAGGTTATTGCTTTCCAGCATGTTCAAACAGAAGCCAGTATGAAGGAAAACACCATCAATCACCGCACTTCTGTTTCTGGCCCTCAGTGGACCAGATTTAAGCCAGGCCTTTTGGCTCAGTTTAACACAAGTAATCATTTCTGGCAAGGGTGCAGCCAGATCACATTCTGATTTATAGCAAAGGGGGCAAATCCCAGCACTTCATTTAAGTGAATGGTCCTTTGCGTGCAGACAAAGAACTGCTTGTAAAAATGACTGGATCAAACTTTGACACTGTCTATAAAAAACAGTTTCGAATGAGGTGGTGAAATCCACACTGCTTCCAAAAACCCACAGTAGCTGTGCTGTTTAGGACTGGGATAAAAAAGCAAAGTGCCCCTACAGTGCAAGCAATCTGAACCTTTTATTATGTTTACACATACACTGGAAGGAGCTTGTTAAACATGAAGCGAGTTAATCATAATATAATTTATAACAGGTCATCAGCAATTCAAGCCTGTAAAATGCACAAACTATGTCCTAACAACAAGATCAGTAATTTATATTTGGTTATACTACAAAATTGTGGTGGTGAACAATAGAGCAGCAGTTTAACTGTTAATCCCATGGCTATTTGGCTTACATCTTGGGTTTTTCTTATCATGCCATTCTCAACTAATTTGGACTCAAGAGGCATATTTTACTGCAGGATTTTAGACTCAAACTATTTTTCCAGAAGAAGGAAAAGCTAAAATGCATTTCAAAACACTGAACTTTGGTTTAATATTCTGAAGCCACATGGCTCATAATGTAAAACGTGATTTCAGATAATCACTCATTTTCTTTGCATTAAATCAGTATCATAAAAATGTCTCAGAGAAAGATTGGCTATTTGCAGCAAGTAATATTGTTTGTCTAACCTAATTTTAAATTTGTACTTTCATTTTGTATACATTTTCAAGATAAATGGATAGATGTATATTTTGCATAATTATATATAATGGAAAGTCTATTTGAAGAAGCCATTATAGACATCAGACGTAGTTTGAATACCTTTTTTTCTTTTAACCTTCAAATTAAACAGAGTATCAAAAATTCATCACCTACCACCCCACAGACTTCTAACTATAATTCATAGCTAAGAACGTCCACCAAGTACCTCAGTGCTACTATTAACTATTTAATTAATACTGGTCTGAATACCAAAAGGTTAGAAAACAGCCTCTGTAGGAAAGGTCAGAATTAAATATTTCTAGACACAAAACCAAATATTGAGGTAATCTGACTGCAATTGAGTCTGCATGTTGGAAAAGCCCTGCAAAGCTGAAAATATTCTGTTTTAGGAATGACAGCAGGTCTATGACATGGGTTATGCATGGTTCTCTTTTCATTCTTTAGATTATACTGCTCATCACTGGAGAATAAAATCTATTCATTAATGTTTCACTGATGGAGACAAGCAGCCACTCTGCAGAATGACCATTTCAGCATTTCTCTCTCAGATGAATTGTGCACAAGTATTAACACCAGCAGAACTGGTGTTTGCTTTGGTGGTACAAATGCAAATGTACATACATATGGTTTAGAACAGTGAGAAAAAATACTTCATTACTGCTTTAACAGACATTTTAATCTTATAATTTAGAAAATATTTTTCAGAGACAAAATAATTTAAAACTTGTTTTTGTTCATGTGATTTATATTATTTTCCAAATATTTTCAGTGAAGTTTTAGGCACATTTAATATCTTGTGACAGAAGAGGAGGAAAACAAAGATTGAAAGACAAAGTTTTGTCAGTTTTCAGTCATGTTTACCACCTCAGCTGGTTCAGACTGGATTTTTATTTGTTATTGTTGTTGTCACTGTTGTTGATAAAGAGCTGAGATTTGAAACAGCAGCAGCACATGGCATACTTGGGACACACTGACACCATGCAATCTCCTCCTATGCTAAAGACCACGGGAAAAGCTGTCTGAAAACCTCCTCTGTGATCTCTTGAGGGAACATTTCAACCAGCTCTTTATGAAAAGCTGCCACTGAAGAGAGGGGAAGAAGGAGAAGGCCAGACGTGGAATGAGGCTCACAAGGTGGGGAGCACCAGGGACTGGTCTTTAAAGCTTCTGTAGAAAGTTACAAAACTTCTTTTGACAGAACAGTCTTTCTACCAACCCTGAGGCCTTATTTGCTGTATGTATCTATCCTGCCAGTGATATTGTTGTGGTTTAGGAATAGTATTCTCCAATTTAGTACTTCCACTAAAACCATGCACCATCTTTCCTTCCCTCTCCAACTGGAGGCACAAAATACACGATCACAGGATGAGGCAAGAACAATTTACTGGAAATGGCAATGAGAGAAGACAATGTACTATGCTGTATGTATATACTAATACTAAAATAAGTAATACTAAAACAAAATAAGTAATAGCAAAAATATTAGTAACAAAAGGTATAAGAAAATAAATTATTCATATGAAAAACTCCCTGATAATAGACAATACCAGATGGCTCTCTCCACCCCCTCTTCTTGACTGGAACAAAACCTTTCTTCTTGGAAGCGAATTCCCTTTCATGAACTCTGAACTGACCAGAGGTGGTATGGAATAACCTCCATGTCCTAACCATACCCTCTCCCAACTAATGCAGAAAATTAGCCCTGTCCTGGCTGGAACCAGGAGAGATACTTAGATAACTTGCATGAAATCATTGAGCCCTAAGTCAGACACAGCTGTTCCAAAATAAGAGGTAAACATAATGTCTGATGGGAAATTCAGCCTAAAAGTCCCTGGGGGAGAGGAGAGAGAAGGTATGGCAGCTGGGAATATGAAAATGTTTAGAAAAGCTTTGCAAAAATTGTTACTTCCAAAACTGCTTTAAAAAGTAACACAAGAATAGGAATACACTCCTTCAACAGATTTATTTATGATAGCAGCATGTCAGATTTGAGTTTTAAATCAAGCAGGGAATATCTAGTTGCTAATAAGAATATTCCTTCTTTAACTATAGAAAAGCTACTATCAGTAAGAAGAGAAAACATTAATTTGAAGCCTATTGACATGAAAATGTGTTTAGTAACACCAACATGGTCTTAAATCCCTGAAGTTGACAACCAGTCAGACAAACATGCCAAAAAAATGAATGGCACTTTAAACCTGAAACTTCATAAGTTTGAGAGTTACAAGGCCTACTGCATGTAATTTTGCTTCCTCAGAATTTGCTGATAGCTACCAAAAAATGAAAAATCCTGCAGTGTGATAGCCTGACTTCAGCCACCAAAGAACATCCTTACGCTTTGAGACAGTGCCCATAAAAGTGGTAGTCCACCTCCACATAATTAATGAAGAAGCAGCAAGAGCATCTATTAAAAAGAAGCTAGGTAGATGCCTAGACACAATCATGTCCCAACATGTACAGTTAAAATACTACCATATGTACATAATAATACATTCATAGGGTTAAAAACCCCAACCTGCCTCAACTGAGGCATGACAGAGTACTTCAATTTGGAGATTTCCAAAACTATACATTTTAAATGGTCTGAACAAAGAATGAGATTGCTCAGAATTTCTGAAAATATCAAAAACTAAGTTTTGCATCCAAAAATAAGAAATTATTTTTAGTAAGGATTTTAGACCAGAGATATAACACAAATATTATCAAGGATTATTAATATGTCAGCAAGAACTTAATGAAGACACTTTCAAGCAGCTTTCTAATTTTCAAAATTACTATCAGTACTATTCAAAGCTATGCAAAGGTTAAAAAATATTACTAATGTATGCTTGATGTCAAGGCCAATGTATTATTATAGTTGGTATATTACAGGATACAGCTGTCCTACTGAAACATGATGAAATTACCGTGTATCCTTTTTTCCGTAGTCTTCAAATAATGTTAACAATCTCAATTCACAACATTTAATCATTTGTAAAATTTAAAAACCAAAATCTATTATTTATATAAATAGATAATTGATATTTTAAAACATCTATAAAGTATGTGAAGTTTCAAACATGCTGTATTTGTAATGGATCCTAATACATATTGCCTTTTCCAAAAAGCAACCTGACATCATCAATTGCAACCAAGATTTCTGGATTTCACCTAAACCACAGTTTATTAAACATTTCTGTGTTCTGGCCTACCTCAGGTTCAGTCATAGTTTATACAGGTGTGTTCACAATTCATCTGAATCCTAGAATTAACCAAATAGCAAGAAATGGCAGGTTGGACTTTTTTTCTTTAAAATAAAAA
Source organism: Cyanistes caeruleus (assembly GCF_971803275.1). NCBI lineage: Eukaryota > Metazoa > Chordata > Aves > Passeriformes > Paridae > Cyanistes > Cyanistes caeruleus. Next base: position 136,975,500 of record NC_141701.1, read on the forward strand.
TTATAGTAACAGGAAATTAACTACTCCATCAATGCTGACCACTTTTACAATTTATTTTTTGGTTATGAAGGTAATTTGGAAAGCTCCAATATCAATAAATCATTACTGTAGTTTCTCTTAAATAGTTTTGATTTTTTTTCAACAAGTCTTCATCCTAGGCATTTCATATGTTTCGTTTCTGTAATATTATTTGTCATTTCTCATGTTCTGTCAGCAGTGCCACTATCTCATCTGTCTTTATTTTTCCAAAGCATTCCTCTTGTCTGTGACTTTCTCAAAACACTAATAGTTGACAGCTTTTCCCCTCCCAGCAGAGTTCAAACCTGTAATTTTTATTGCTTAGTTACTAAAGCAGAACAAGAGGCTACCTAGATGCAATGTTTTTTAACATGCAAGTGAATAAAAATCAAAGTAATATCAACAACAAGCTCAGTGATGACAGAAGCTTTGGAAACCTTTGCAGCTTCTTATGATTTCAGCTCAGAAGATTATATTCATATGTTTGCCCTATGAAGAATTCTGCTTGCAGACAGTTTTTTGGTAGACTTGGTACCAATGATCTCAGCAGGGGACACTTACATCATCTGCCAAGGCTGCTGCACCATGGAGAATGGGCATCGGGTTCTGTTTTTCATAATAATGCAGCTTTTCATGAATCTGGAAGACAATAGTACAAAGTGATAAGTTTATTTAGCAGCATGAGAAACGGTACAAAATAACTGTTGAGTCTGTTGACTGTCTGTAACTAAACATCCTTATAGTAACCTACAGGCAGCAATCAAGCAAATGCAATTCATCATCATCCTCTGTTGAAGTGCTAAGAATATGAAATCAGATGGAAAAAATGCTCAGTATGCAGACCAACCCACAGAAAAACTAAACATTTGTGATTTTTCTCTCCTGGCTTTCTCTGTCCATATTTCTAACATATTGCTTCAAGTATCAATTACATTTTATATTGCTGCTGAAAACACAAAGCATAAAGTGTTTATTCCCAAGATGGATATAAAAACCCCTGTAAATTATGATTTATGAAGTGAAATAATAGCTTGCCACCCACATCCTGACAGACAACTTGACGGAGCGGCTGCTGTCATTAAAATAATTCAGAAACAAGGGCAAAGCAGTGCTAATATGAATTCTAACACATATGAAAGAAAGAGGCAGTCCTTCAGCAAGTTAAGGTTTTTAATGAATAATTATCAACATTAAAGATGCACTGTACTTTAGTTCTTCCAAAAAGGGTAAGGATACATCATTATTTAAATACCACCCTATTCCCTCCTCCACAAGTTATGCATTTCAAAATTTAGATTTTTTTCCAGTATGAATGCTTTTAAGACCCAAAGTATTTTAAGACTTCTAAGAAGTTTCTTTGTAGCTATATCAGAATAGCATAAAAGACTATATTAAGTATTTAACTTTATTAATACTATTTTCCTGAAGATACTTGGATATACACATATCAATTAAAATCTAAAAACAGAAGAAAACTGTAGTCTGAACTAATGCAAATGTACCCCATTCTTAGATTTTGTGCTTGAGTTCTGCCGCTCTGAAGGAGGCATGAACTCCAGATGGCTGGAGGAGTTGCAGAAGGAGCTAAATTGGGGACTTCTGTGCTTGGCAAGGAGGGGAAAATGAGGTCTGGCGAGGCTGTGGGGTGCAGAACTTGGCTGGGGACTCCCTCATGTCCTTGGGAAACAGGATCCCCAGTGATACTCAACCACTCCCCAGCACACTGCTGGGGGAAGAGTGGGACAGATGCCAAACAGCAGGGACAGATTTTAAGAGCAACCAAACCACTCTTCACACACTGAAACTGTTCAGAGTTGACCAGATCATCTCCATTTTACACCAAGTGTTCCCTCCAGCATTCCCCCCTTCTCCCACATTTGCTCTTCTCTGCTTACTACTCCCCCAGCAGCACTCCCCTCACTGCCTAGGACTTGTTCACTCCTTAATTTAGAGGTCATTCTTTAAGCCCTCTCTTTTTAAATTACACTGAGCTTTCACAAATACGTCCATAACAGGGTAATGCCATGACAGTGACACTTGTGCCTGCCATTTTTCCTGTCTTCTGCTGTGCTTCATAACCCTAAGTCCACATCTGTTTTTCCTCATTTAGACTGCATGTTCTTCGAAGTAAAGAGCATGTTAGTAAAATATGGCATAGTAAGATCTAAGTCTTGACTGATTCCTTCATAATTTCTGCTGTCTTAAGAGGATTATTTTAGTATGCCATTGGTTAAAGGATATTGAAGTTCTGACATATCATGGTGAAACATGAAGGCACTACAGTCGCTTAATTTATAAATTGTAAAATAATTTGTTCTCATCTGTAAACTACATGGAAAGCACTACCGTCTCCAGAACATGAATCTGAATTTTACATCGCTTATGTAGACATTGTTTACTCAGCAGTTACTTAGACTAATTCATACTTGATTTCATAAAACTCTAATAAGTGACCGGACAACTTCATATTTCTAGCTCACAAAGCAGAGAAGGCTAAACAAAACAAGGAGTTGCAGCTCCCCTAGTTTGGCAGAAATTTGTGATTTACTTGAACTGTTAACTTGAATAACTAAAAGACATAGTAAATCAAAAAGTCTCAAAACCATCATTTTTTGATTGCTTCAACAACATCTTGATTTCATTCAGATTGAGCTTCTGTCAGCTCTGTGGTCAGAAGCAACTGCCCATGTTATCCCCTAGTTTCTCAAAGAAAATAGAAGTGCCACTGCTGATTAAGCTACTTTTATCCTGGACAACCTGTACATATCTTTACCGCTGAAATTAATAAAAGGAAAAATGAAAAAGTCAACCAAACAAAAAAATGTGGTGACATCCTTGCTTAACCCGTCTTTGAGAAAAACGTTATGCAATTGTAAATTTATGCAACAAAAAAATAGGTTTTCAAGAAGTGTCACAGTGTAACCTGAACTAGTTATTGGCTCTATAGCCAGAAATTGCAAAAATGACTGAAAACGAATTTTTATTTTCCTAAGAGGGGATATTAGATTCCAGTTAAGCATTTAGGGACAATCATTAAAGTTTTATATGATTATGGAGGAGTTGTAGAGTAACTGCCTAACCAAAAAAGCAGAAGCTAAACAAGTAAGCAGGAAAATTTAACTGCTACTAGACAGTTCTAGATACTGGATTTTGTTACATCAGGTTGAAAATTTTATTAATTTACCTTACTAGTACAATGAGTGACTCTAGGGATAAACATTTCATGGTCTGTGGTAACAGACACTGCAACCTCAGCACACTTCCATTCGAGATGCAATACAGAGTGGGGTTTTTCTCCCAAATATCTGATTTTACTTGAAAGTACTATGCCTTTGTAGTTGATTCTATTTTTAAAATCAAATCATTAGACGACAACATCTGTCTTTCACATCTTTGTAATTTAAAGGTTGTACCTACGGAAATTAAAAACCACTGGTCTGTGCACCAAGATGCAATCAGTGTGCAATACAGGGATTACCTTTCATATTAGTATAAAATTACCACATGCATCATAAAAACAGTTACCTCACACCTCTAATTTCTGGATCAGTAATATATCATTAATGCATGCAGCACTTTTATATAATATATTCCTGAATGCAATAAGAGAGGAGATTTAGCTCAGCTCCACTGATAAAGCAAAAATTTCAGTGAGACAAAAATGCACTTTGAAGAAACTCCTTCCCTCCTTGTGTTTAAAAATGTAAGCCAAGATGATTTGTTTCACAATTTCCCGCACAGATCACAGCACTGCTGACTGGCCTCTCATTCTTCATGTTGTATTTTTAGGCCTTTTTGGAAGACGAGCACAGCACTTGCCTTTTCTTGCTCACTGGACACTAGGTCATCTCTGCTGTCTTTCAAAAATGACAGAGCACATTTGCAAGCTCACCTGGTGGCCTTTGAATTTGCCAGACTTCAGGGCAATAAATGACTGCATTTATGACAAACACCTTTAGAGAAATTACTGTGCAAGCAGCCACATGCTTTGGCAACCTCTACACATGCTGTCTTTCAGTTAATTATTTTCCCAAATATGAATTTTTTACATTATGCTAATACATGCACACCAAGCACTGCATTTCCAAATTTCAATTCCTATACAAGTAGAATTTGAAATTTGAATACCTAGATTAAGTGAATACATTGATGATAATGAATAATGTCAAGTAGCCAAACACAGAAATGAAAAGCAAAACAGGACAAGGTGGTACAAATACTTTCCCCCTTTATAAACATCACTCAGTGAAATTAAACTGTAACAGAAGTTAAAACCACCCTGGAACACTTTGAGAGAAGTATGAGGGGATTCAAAAGTAGAAACGAGAGCATTCACCAGCTCAAGGTAAGATGTATCATATTTGCAGCCACTTGTTTGAGCTTCAATCTAAAGAATTATATGTAATACAAAAGGCAACTTCAGCTTACATCGAGAGGTGATACCAGATGTCCAGTAACTTTAATACCATTGCCTTGTCTCTACTAGAAACTTGTACAACGTATGGAAAATATAGGACTGTACATCTGTTTTAAGTTCTTCTGACATTTACATGTAAAGCCTCAATGCTGAAAATGTCTTCACAGATGAGACAAAGTCTGTTAAAGCAAGAATTATATATTGTAAATAAAACATAAAAAGCTGTTCTGCTGAACAGATGACTAAATTGTGGGATGCTTTTTTTGTTTTTTTTTATGACTACCTATTCTTTTCACTGTAGAGTAAGAAATTCTATGAGGTTCTGCAAAAACTGACAAACTACTCTGAAGTTATGCCCCAAGAGGGAAAAATAATCATCTGCAAATTTATACAATTTTTGGCACACTTGTAAGCAAGAAAAATTGTTTCTGGATTTTCCCAGAGAGTGAATTAAGCTTTCTATAATAAAGCAGAGTAGTGTCCTCAGCCTGGACTGTTTCAAAACCCAGGAGGAGCTTTCTAAGACAGAAAAATAAAAATCTCAAACAAAGAGTCCTATAAAATAAGCTTAATTTCTCCTTTTAGTTTTCTAAATTTTCATGTACAGTTCTAATATAATATGATTGAAAATAAATCAGGGGAGGGTGATAAGCATGTACCAAAGGTGCCAAAGAGATAACAAGACAAACTTAGTCTTTTTAACTGAACAGTTGGCATAGGAAAAGAGTAAGTGTATGTAAGAGTACAATATGCAAACACCCAAAAAGCACTGCCCATCAGTGAGCCAAATCAGCACATAAAAGACAGGAACTATCATACATATCATGTGAAAATGTTCTGTCGACACACAAGGATGTCACCAACTACTCAGACATGTGAACACCTCTGGATAAGAGCTTTTTTTATAGTAATGACACCTTCCCAACAGGAGGTGCTGAAGAGGATCTTACGAGTATGCACTGACCATCATTCTGGGGCAGACACAATTCTGGGCCAGAGTGCTTCTCCTTTTGAGAAACATCAGAAGCTCATACCCTCTTATGAGTTATATAAACATTCCCTTACTTGGGTTTTATTTTATAAGATGAAATATCACTCAGCATAAAGATAGCACACCTGCAAAATTCGTTTTAGCACCACATCGTATACTTTTCTGGGGTTTTCCTCTGGACTAGTCTTGCTTGCTGAATACCCATTAGCAGCTAACCTGCTTTTTTAGTTTCATATACTGGACTGCTGATGTAAAACCAAAGCAGAAGTTGAGAAGATGAGAAATTGCTTTAAAAAAAGCAGTAGTGATCTGAACTACAATGTCAATATAAACACACACACAAAGCATCAAGATGTGTCTAGAGTACAGGCACTGAGTATTTTGTTGTAGAAAGTCTGTAGCAGTTGGCAGAACATCTCCTCTAACTGCTCTCTTCATTGTATTTTTCATCATATATGACAGCAAGAGTGTCTGAAATCAAAGCACTGACAAAAGCCATGCAGCCGCTGTATTTATTGGATTAGTCACTTACATGGATGCATAATGGAAGACTCATGTACACAGAGAAGCTGTTAATTGCCCACCAAAGTTTCAGATTGATGTACATTAGCAAAAAATTATTTCATTCCATTAGTGGCACCCCTACAAAGTAGTACTACTACAAAAAAAAGCATCTATACATGAAGAAGCCACAGCAGATTAAGAGGGTGGGAAAAGAAAGTAAAAGAAGAACTGTTGAGGGAGGAGTAAGTGCTAGTTTTGGCTTAATCTGCAATTGTGTTCTGCATCTGAAATATCTGAAGCAAGAGGAAACATTTCAAGGCACTCACGGCCATAAAAGACATGTTTCTGAATAGTTCCAACATTAACACAGTGAGATTTCAATACAAGAATTAAGAGTTTTCATTTGATCACTAACAGTATGAGCTTAACTCTGGGATTTAGACTCTTGGAGTTCACTGTCTAAATTTATCAACAACTTAGGAGTGAAGGTAAAATAAATAAGCAAGAATGAAAAAAAAGAAATTATGGGCTACAATTAAACAAAAGAAAATTACTATTAAAATAATTCAGAAATGATAATTACATACCATCATCTCTGCTGAAAGAGAATACATATTTTTCTTGATGTAGAATTTAAATTAAGAGATGGTTTAATTCACTTCCTTTCTCCTTCCAGAACCATACTGTACCATATGAAAGTAACAGAAAAGGTAGCCAACTCTTTGATTTATCTTCATCACTCAGTGGTGGCCTGTAAGCCTATTTGCACAGGACAAAAATACAGACTGAATGCAAAACTATTAATTTGTTCACAAGCCTTCCTATCGTCCTTATTGTTGCACCTTTGTTACACTAAGGAACTTAAATACATTAAAAACTCTGCAGTACTACGGTATGATGAACACAAAGTATAGGAAAACTTAGAACACATACAGCCTTTAAATCACATTCTAGTCATACCAGCTGAACTGCAGTTAGAGACAGAATACTGATAAGAAATGCACTTACTGATAAGAAATTAGCATTATGTATTTTAGAAAACAGAAACAAAATAGAAATTAATAAATCATAGGTAACTATTCGAAGTTTGCAATGAGCATTTCAATCCCCATAGTAACATTAAATTGCCTCAAATATAGAATAAGTGATTGCAGAAAGGCCTCTGAGAGAATGTTACAAGAACCAAAGCAAGCCTCTGACGGCTTAAAAACAGATATCCAGAGATCTTGATTCTAGCCCAATTTGCCACAGAAAAAAGTTTTAGCACAACAGATGAGCAATTCTTCTTTAAGCCTTTTTCCAAAAAGCAGAAGCATGAATTTCCTAACAATTCAAATGCAGGCTAATGGCATGGAAATATTTCTGCCTGAATAGCTGGAAGTTAGAAGAAATTCAGAACTTGGCAGATAACCCTAATGAAAGAACTAAAAACTTGCACTAAATAATGAATTTAAATTTTCTTTATTGGAATAGCATGAAATCACTAATAAATCAGAAAACCTTCAGACTGTCTGGTATTATCTGTTGCAGTGGGCTTGGCTGGGACAGAGCTCATTTTCTTCATAGCAGCCTGCATAGTACTGTGCTGTAGATCCATTACCAAAACCGTGCTGGTAACAGAGCAAGGCTTTACCTATTGTTGGACAGTGCTTGTGCAGTATCAAGGCCATCTCTGAACTTGCTCTGTGCCCTGCAGGGAGTAGGCTGGGGGTGGCCAAGAGTCTGGGAGGGGACACAGCTGGAACAGCTGACTGTTTTTCCAAAGCAGCTACTGTTTGGAGACTGGATGGGCATTGGTCATCTGGTGGTGGTGACTCCTTCTGCAGCACTTGTTTCTTCCCCTCATAACCACCTGGAACAAGGAAATAACCAACAAGGCATCTAAATTCTTGGACAGAAATCCAAGCTCCTTAGCTGCAGCCTTACCTCATCTGCTGCTAACAAGTGTTTGAGGAGTTGACAAGGGTTGACCTTTTGAGGAGTGGACAAGGGTTGTAACTGGAGATTTTAATACAGTTTCAAAAATGAGGCCTAAGACTGAACTTGATGGGATTTTGTTAATTTCTATCATCTTAAAACATTATATCCATTGAAGATTTAACCCACTCATGTTAACACTGAAGGGAACATTAGAGGTACCACAGGAAAAGAGAAGCCTGTATCCACAGTCCTGAAGTTGCAAAAAACGTCAGTTCAGTTTTGTGCTACAGCAAAACACATGAACAAAAGAAACCTCCGACACTCTTTTTATGTGTCATATGTGTACTTGAAGTCCATTATCTGAAAAGAGAAAACAAACATGCCTATCAGGACCAAAGTGCTCTGAGGTTACCAAAATTTCTGCAGCTGTGTTAAAAGAACGCAAACCAATCTTCAAGTGCAGAATCACAGAATGCTTTGACCTTTAAAGATCATTTAGTCTATACCCTTTGCCATGGGCAGGGGTACCTTTCACTGTATCGAGTTGCTCAGAGTCTTATTCAACCTGACACTAAACACTTACGAGGAAGGGCATCCACAGCTTCTCTGTTTCAGCGTGTTACCACCCCCATTATAAAAAATTTCTTCCTTCTGTTCAATATAAATCTACACTAGCACTGCTTAGCCCTTCAAGATAAGGTTGCTAAGAGTCCAGGATGTGCTGGATGACATTTCAAAAGTGTCCTTTACCCAGCAATCAGAATGACCCATATTCAAAACATAACTCCTCCAGAAATTTCTAACCACATTGCATTTTCAGAAATAAATTTTCAGAACTGTATGCACATTTATATTAATTTTCTAAATTAAAAAATTTGGCAAGTGATCACATTTATAAGGACATTTTTCTTGCCAGGTTATGTTTTGAAAAAACTGTACAATGATGTGCTCTCAACAGATGTACAAAGCTACATTATTTTAAATCAGGTGTGATCAGTGCAAATCAGCAGTGTTGCTTGGAAAGGTCCCAGCTCCAAATGAGACTCTCAGCAAATGTTGCTTGGAATTTGATACAGCCAGAACTTGGTTATGAATTGCTCAGGTGTGCACCAGAGGTGTAACAATGGAAGTGTATAGTTAACAGTGATAGCAAGTATCATGTGATTATTACAAATAATAAAACTAAAGCAAATAGAAGAAGCTTAGTATACTATAAATGAAAGAAGGGAACCTGTGAGGGGAAAGAAGGCAACTTTTGTCAACTGGCAAAATCAAATTACGTATTGATTTTGTTAGGGATAAAAATGAGGCTTGCTAAAAATTCCGGATATATGGATTATTAGTCTTTCCAGTCAAATAACTTGTTTTTATTGTCTAGCCAGAAATCTCAAGACAGAAGAAATGCCTCTGCACAATGAAGTAATTTGTATAGTAAAATCCTATTCTCCCTGAATTTATTTTTTTTTAATCTGTGGTTTCAGGGTTCTCTTGTCAATCATTTGACACTGTGCCTCATTACATCATTTGTCCTTCACCCTTGATTCACCTTGATGAGCTGGGCAGGATCTGAGGAAGATGATGAAGACAGAGAAAATGAAATGCTTCAGGAAGAACAGCAGCATTCCAGAGTTTATTTGAGGCAGTCTCACAGATGTAGCAGCTCTGAGACTAACCTGACACAGTCAGGCATTGTCAGATTTGATTTTGTCCTAACAAGAACTAAGCAGGTCTGTAAGGATCCATCTCTTGAATTTTATTGTAAAATAAAAGAGCATCTCTTCCACTCTTTTTTGAGAAAAACCAAGACAGACATTAGGTGAGCAATTGATGAATCTGGTGATCCTGCACTTGCTTCTCTGTGCCATATATACTGTGTTCTTAAATTTCAGCTCCCCATCACATTTATTTTTATTAGAAAAAGTACTTCACTATCTGAGAAATACCTTCTATTGACACTGTTAACAAACATGTCCTTCCTGAACAATGGGACATACCCGCAGATCTGTGCCTCAGAGCTATGTCCTGTAATATTTCTAATTTAGAATTTCCTGCCTTCATGCTAGTATCACCAAAGAATATGAGGAAAAAATTAATAAACACCTCCACTATGCCCACCTTGGCTTCCCTTTAGCTGAAAACCAAAGAGAGCCTTTAAAACTGAGGCCCATTAATCCAGCACTGCCAAATCCACCACTAAACCATGTCCCCAAGTCCCCACCTACACACATTTTAAATACCTCAGGGATGATGATTCAACCACCTTACTGGGCAGCCTGGTCCAGTACTGGAGACCACCCTTCCAGTGAAGAATTTTTTTCTAAAATCCCATCTAAACCTTGCCTGGTTTAACCTGAGGCCATTTCCTCTTGTCCTATTGCTTGATACTTGGGAGAACAGACTGTCCCCAACTGGCTACAACCTACTTTCAGGTAGTTGTAGAGAGCAGTAAGGTCTTCCCTGAGCCTCCTTTTCTCCAGGCTAAATTCCCTCAGCACCCTCAGCTGCTCCTCATCAGATTTGTGCTCCAGACCCTTCACCAGCTTTGCTGACCTTCTCTGGACATGCTCGAGCACCTCAATGTCCCTCCTGATTTGAGGACCCTAGTGCTGAATATAGAATTTGAGGTGCAGCCTCAGCAGTGCCAAGTACCAGGGGATGGTCACTGCCCTGGTCCTGATGAGCACACTATTGCTGATACAGGACAGGATGCCATTGGCCTTCTTGGCCACCTACATAGACACATTCAGCTGATGTCAACCAGCACCCTCTGGTCCTTTTCTGCCAGGCAGTTTTCCAGCCATTCTTTCCCCAGCCTGCAGCACTGCAGGGGCTGTTGTGACCCTTGATGCCCTTGTCCTCATCATTGACAAAGATATTAAATGGAACTGGCCCCAATACCAAGCCCTAGGGAACACCACTGGTGACCAGGTGGATGTAACTCCACTCACCAACACTTACTGGGCACAGCCAGCCCAACAGTTTTTTGCCCAGCAAAGAGCACACCCATCCAAGCCAAGAGAATGCTGTGGGAAGTCACATCAAAGGTTTTACTCGCGTCCAGGTAGACACATTCACATTCTTTCCCTCATCCAATAAGCAGGTCTCCTTGTCACAGAAGGAGATCAAATTGGTCAAGCAGGATCTGCCATTCCTAAACCCATGCTGGTTGGGCCTGATCCCCTGGGTTGCCCTTTAACTGCCATGTGATGGCACACAAGACAATCAGCTTCACGATTTTCCTAGGATCTGAGGTCAGGCTGATAGGCCTATAGTTCCCTGGCTCCTCCTTCCAATCCCTCTTATAGATGGGCATCACAATTGCTGACTTTCAGTCAACTGGGACCTCTCCAGTTGGCCAGGGCTGCTGGCAAATGATGGAAAGAGGCTTTGTGAGCAGTTCTGCCAGCTCCCTTGGTACTTCTGGGTAGATCCCCCCTGGCCCCATAGACTGGTGTGTGTCTAAGTGGTGCAGTAGGTCACTCACCACTTCCTCCTGGATTACAGGCCACCATTCTGATTGCTGAGCATGTCTTCCAGCACAGGGGCTGGGTACCCACACAGCTGGTCTTACAGTTAAAGAGGCAAAGAAGGCATTAAGTACCTCAGCCTTTTCCTTGTTCTTTGTCAGTATGTTTTTCCCCACACCCACTAAAGGATGGCAATTCTCCTTCTCCATTTGTTGCTAAAAGGAGGTAATATGGTAATAGCATTTGCTATTTTATTTTTGCTATGGTAAGCAAAACAGATTAAATACTGGCTACAAACCCAGTTATTCATGCAGAGTTTCTAAAAATGTTTATTTTACTTGAAAAAAAATTCACTTTGAATTCATTGTTCCTTATACAACAAAATAAAGGTCCTATTATATGAGATTTCACAGACTTCATTCAAATGGGCCTTTTTTTGTCAGTAATAAGGAAAGGTTTTGATGACTTTGCTTATAGGAAAAGGGTCCCTAGATAGACAGAGGAAGTTCAGACCAAAGCTAAACAAGTTGCACTTGCTCCAAAATAAATTTCCCTGCCCCTTTAGAGCCAAACAGTCTACATGGCTACTGTATACAGTATTTTCAAAATTGTTTTTCTGTACTTTTAACCCCAATTCCAAAGGAAGGAGCATCAGAACAATTCCAAATTTGAATGAAGCTCTCTTATGTGAGCTAAGGACATGAGGTTCTTGAACAGAAAGAACAGAACAACATCAGACTTTTTTCCCTTTGAAACATGCAGTTTTCAAACAGCAGTCTATGGATGCTGAGAGATCCCTACAATTTTAATGCATTACCATTCATAAATACATTTTCAAATAAAATCTGAGGAGTAAACCCATCATATCCCAGTCTGAATAGTACAAGTCAGAATTTGATAAAAGCATAACAATTCTCTTCACCCAAAAGCACACAATGACCTGTGTAAACACATGTTAAATATGGTAAAAGTTTGAGGGAAATATTTCATTAGAGCAATACTGAACTCAGGATTCCAGGTCTCAAATTGCTCTTCCCAGTTTATGGCCCTTCTGTCTACACACTCCCACTTTGATGCTCACTCCTCCTCCCCTCAGTATTACTACTTTAATAGAAACACTTTTCAAATTGAAGCATTCAGATTTAAATGGAAGACAGGATTTGAGGTGGGCTCACGTAAGTGTCTATTTCTCTCTCTTCCTAGGGTTAAAATCAGGGTTCACCATTCACCATACAAGATACCAAATCTTTAGCTAAAAATTCTGACTCAACTCTAAAGAAACTTAGTGCAGTATTGCAGACACAGCAAACTGAAGCACACATACAGCAAAATTCAAAATTCTCAAAGTCATATATATGAGACTGCAAAGTTAAATGATAACAGTACGCAGAATTATAACCATTTTTTATCCAAAGATTTAAAAGCACATTACCAAGGGAACTAAGCATCAGTTTCCTCATCACCAAAAGGAAGACCATGACTAATCACAGACAAAAAGTGTAATTGATTTCCAAACCAATACCACTAAAAGGGCATCTCTTTAGAAAAAAGTACTGTAAGCATACAATTTTTTGGTATTTCAATTACTGATAGTGACATACGTATGACTAACTGTAATATTTGTTTATGTGTCAAATATATCAGAAAATCTTTGCTTCTAAGTTACTTTTAAAATATATTTTTATTTAAAGAATACTTAATGCAAGCAAGAATGAAGTTGCAACTCCCACTGAAGCCCTTCAGTTTTGAGGAAGAGTACACAGAAAAGCTGCACAGTTGTAATGAGAGAGATATGGAAACAACATTTTCTGCAATAATCCAGCAACTGTTTATATGATTCTAAATACAAAACTTGATGAAAAACATTTAATTCAAGCAATAATGAACTAAAAATTAGTTCAAGTAAAAATTCTAAAATAAAAATTAAAGATTTCAAATAAAATTATCAGAAAAAGACATACACATCTCTATTATTTCAATCCTACATTGGAAAATAAACTTTGGGTTTTGTTTTAAGGACACCTTTCATTTTTTCTCAATTAAATATTTCCTTTTTAGGTATCACCTGATTGTGTCTAAGTAATGCAACAAAGACTTGCAAAATGCATGCCTAACAAATTTGAGTTACTATGTATAACAACATAGTAATATAATAATTTATCTAAAACATCCAGAAATTAAAAACTTCAAGTCTTGGTATTGGTCAGATTTTTAAAAATCTAAAAGTTTATATTTATATAAAGTATATATTTATATTTAAGAAATATAAAAGTTTCCTCAGCAAACCTTTTTTAAACAGTGCAAATATGTTACTGTTTTCTTCCCAAATTTGCCCTAAACCAGGACAATAGCAGAAGTGTTTCGCCCTTTGAGGTCTAGTATTTTAAAGATCTTTATGAATTTGAGAGGAAGAGTTTTTCCTTAGAAAAATCAGAAAAACAAAATCATTATTTTATCCTGAATATCAGGTTTGAATACCTAAAAAAAATATAAATTCTAAAATAGATAAGCATAATTATACTGATAAGTATGAATGGAAAAAGGAAGGAAACAAAAGTGGAGATGGTGCTGAAATGTAAAGAACAAAGATCACAACAACAGCTGACTGCACTGTAGAATCTATCATTATCTGAAATCCTTCTAAGCAGAAAACATACCAGCAACAACGCTCATCTGGAAAAATGGCAATCACGAACACTTCATGACTGGTGATCTAGTTTGATTATCTGATTCAGCAACTTTAAAAAACCCAAACCAATATTACATTATTTCCTAGTGCTTTATGCCTTTATGTTGATTAGAAAAGAAAGAGCCATAATATGAATTCAAACAAAAATTTACAATACTTTCTGTGCCAATACCAATACCCATTCATGTTACATTACTCCCAAAGTTCAAATTAGAAAATTGAACAGGTAACTTGATAAGAAAATGGAGATAGCACATTAAAAAAATTAAATTAAATTAAATTAAATAAATACTTTTCCAAATAAAAAGGTAACAGGACAGGTTTTAAATTAACAACTGCATGGTCCTGCTTTGTCAAATAAATACAGTCAAAGAAGAAACTTTAACATAAGACAGAACTGAGAGATTAGAATTGTCTTTGGAAATCTGCAAAGAAAGTGTAGAAACACTGTGTAATAAGAGCAGGTCCCCAGTTCACTGCTAGCAAACTTCCTTAAAGACTAAGTTTAGGATTTAATTTAGAGGGATTTTTTAATTTAGAAACAAAACAAAAATGTGCCTAGATTTAATACTTACCTCAATAATGCCTCAAATATCTCAATGTTTTCTTTCAGAAAACATCTACACTTATATAAACATTAAAAGGATCTAATTCTCCCACAAATGTTTTTACCTGTAAAAGTACTGATCTGTAAATTTAATTTCTTCTGATACTATTGCTTTTAAACATCAAATTCAAACTGATTTTATTTTTATGTCATTACACAGAACAAAATTTTGAGACTTTTTTCCAAAAGCAAGTGACTTCCACTGTTCTGTCAACAATACAAACCCAAAGGAAAAAACTTTCCTAACCCTGCTCACTAAGTAAACACAATTCTAACAGGTACAACAGCTAAACTACTCGTTTGATTGTCAGATGGTTGCTTTTTTCAGCAAGCTCCATTCCCTGCAGAATTAAGATCCTAGAGAAATGACAGATAAATATTAATAGAAGAAAACAGGATTTTCTGCATACAGGCTAAGACACTTTGGCATAGAATTGGGCTTTTCCAGTTTTACTATTCAACCAGGGACTGCCAACTTTAAATCACGAAGAGTTTGGTTTATTTCTGCTTAGTACAGTAAACATCATCTTTACAGTCTGTACTCAATGCAAGTTAGTCCAAGACTGAATTCAGTTCAGGTTCCCTGAAGAGATCCCTTCTGTGCAGCTCAGTGTTACAGAATTAACCCATTCAAAACCCAAACTTCATTCACATGGATATGGACATCTGTGCACAGAGCTAAAATTAAATACATACATATATATATATAAAAATATACACAGACATACATTTATCAATTAGCACCATCTAGTGGGGTCAGTACAATTTATGTGATGTGAGAAACATGTAGCTCACTTTCTGCTTTTTCTACATCCTATGCAACATGTCATGATACAGCATAGGTCACATAATCAAAAAAACTTGGATGCAAAGACAAAAATCAACAACAACAACACCACAAAAACCAAATAATTCACAACATTATGCTTTTCCCTTATAAATTACATTTTAAGAAAAACACTGAGATTGAAAGCTGCATGTCCATATATATGAAAATTTACAGACAGAAATAAAAAACCTGACCTTTTAGGCATTCATACACATGCAAAACACAATTACAATTTAATTACTATTGCCTCATGAAAAATCTGCCACTTTTTAAAAGAAGATACTCTGAAGTATCAAATAAAGCAGAAATCCCTTTCACTGAAGGCCTCCATCATCAGAGCAAAATTCTGTTGTAAACACAACTTTTGTTAAAACTGCACTGAAGTCCCACAAACACTGGATCCCAATCCAAAACCCTACTAAAATAACAGAGTAAATACTTTTTAAATACTCACAATAATTAATTTTAAAGAGGTTAACTATAAACAGATACTAAGGAGTAACCTTAAGCATTAATGCAGTTTCTCAAATATGAAATCTAGAAATTTATTTTTAGTTAATTCTGTACTAAAAACTGCAGGAGACTTAAGTCATAGAAATAAACAGTGCTGAAGAACTTCAAATGTAAAAGCCATCAGAGGTATACTCTCCCATACATCAACCTTAGGCAAGACAGACAGACAAAGAAAAGCAGCTGCATGTGAAGGTGCTTAAATGTACCAAGCAAAGTCTCTACCAGTATTTGCCAACAAGTAAGGGAGCTAAAAACATTGCCATTCCTATCTCCCTATGCCTACATACAGTCTATGTTAAAAACCCAAGCAAAATCAAACAGGAAACAATTAATCACAAACATTACGTTCATACTGAAGACTATTAGGACAAGTCACCACTGTAAAGTTAAACATTAAATGTTCCTTAATGAAATCATGGCCATGAAAGCAAAGAACGCCTATGAAGACATGCTTTGCATTCAAGTCTTCCCTAGTTTCTAAAAGAGGCGATTGATCACAAAGCTTTCCAAGCAGATCACAACATACCTAACAGACCTTGGACAATGTGGGCCAGACACAGAGTCACTTTCTTTTTCTGGGAATAAGGGTAAAAGTAGGTGAAGAAAAATTGAAAAATGTGGAGAAAATATGCAAATAGTAGGGCAAAGTTAAGATCAATAAAAACCAGTAACAGAAGACTTGCAGTGAGTACTTCAGAAGGCACAGAATGTGAGAAGAGGAGCTGCTGAGGCCTGCACACTGCAGCCAGGGGCCAGGTTACAATTTAAACTGCATGGAAATCAAAACAAAGAGATTCTAATAAATCAATTAATACCAACAAGCAAGGTTTATAACAACAATTTTAAAAAGACATTAGGACAGCACCTTAATTTTACTTAAAAGGATACAGAAATGTGTTAGGAGTAAAATGTCCTAAGTAAGTCCAACCAGAAAATTACAACAGTGTTAAAGGACAGAACTAATTCTCAACCTTCCCTGTAGGGGACGGAGAAACACTAACACTTAAGTGCAATGTGTGCTGTGGGATAAAGAAAAATATGAAAAATAATGACAAAATATTGGAAGAAAATTGCAGTAATTTAGGAGAGATTTACTGCCATTTCCCCATACCTTTTCAGACCACTGCACTTCAAGTTCTGCACTAAATCATCTAAACATACAAACCTGTTTCACAGGAAGCTTCAAATCAAAGCAAACATATTAATTTATTTTTATATTGGAAGGGGTAACACAAATGTATTTGCACAGGTGTACAAAATTACAGCCACACCATATCTTTAAATATTGGAAAGCTGGTAGAAAACAGCAGAAATTGCCCAATGAGGAGACAAGAGTAACAAAGATAAGGGAGTTGCATTGATACTCCTACCATTAAAAAAAAAAAATGGGGAAAAATTTAGCAATTTCATTCAGGTAAATAAGGAGCTATAAATACACAGACCAGCAACACAAAATTATCAACTGTTGAAATGCTAAAAGATTTCCTGACAGTTTCCAACCTGGAACTGTTCCCCAGCTCCAGTTCCCTTTTTCCAATAGGATTCAACCAAAACATTAGCTAACATGACCTAGCCTGGTTTACACTGCATTTGAATATGAAACCAGTAAAAATTTAAATAATATCAAGAGTATCATTATCCAGCATGTTTTGTTTTACATTTTTATGTCATGAATTGTAACATTAACAGAACCAAAAGGCAACAAATTTCCTTTTCTATTGAGCAAAAATGCCAATTTACCCTTGATAGAACAAGCTCAAAAACAATGATCCAACTTAAGCCACTTTAGTTCCCTCACCTCAATCAAAATACAGTTAAGTACTTTAACCATAGCCATCTTTAAAAGATCAGCCTCAAGTGTATGAGAGGTCACTCTTGCCTGCATTATTAAATCACTGGAAAAGCTGAAGTGAAAACTGGGATGACACGCTCACAGAGAAGCCATAACAGAATAGTTATAAAGGGGTAATAAATGCACACAACACAAAGGGAATTAAAGGGCTTTCATACATTAAAAATTCATTTAGTAATAAAAAATAAATATAAATTAATCCAGTTCTAATAAGTTAAAGGACCAATATACATATTCTGAAAACACAGAGAGAAAGAGCAGAAGCAGGACAGAACACGGGATCAAGATAAACATAGGTGTTCCGCTATAGTTTCCTGATACACCACAAAAGGAAAATATTGCTTCCCCTTTGAGAGAAGATAATAAAATTTAGATTATTAGTTAGAAATTGGTGAAAAGGGTGCTTCCAAATGAAAGCACATAGGCACACAATTACAAAAGCTTTGTTGCTTGGCATGTGCTAGGGTATGATTTGTAGTTAGCCTTCAATGATACACTAAACTTCAGTATGATCAGCTTAGTATTTCAGATGCCAATTAACATGATGACAATTATGGGTTTCTTTTTTCCTAGAATGTTTGAAACTTGGAAATTCAAAATTCCACCCTGATTTATGGTTTGATCCTGATTAAAGCTCTGTATGTCTGCAGTGTCATTATTGGATTATTTAAACACAAAATCTCAACAAAAACTGTTCTTTTCCACGAAACCCAATCTGTAAAGCACATTAAAATTGAAAATACTTTATGAAGATGATATCCATAGTAAATATAAAGCAGTACTCAAGGCTATCCCATACATAATCCCTAGCATTTATAGCAGGCAGGACTGGGGTGTTTTTTAACTCTTACTATCAAAATAATTGAGGTACTCATGTTTGTGAATAACTGAAATACTGTAATTACCACGTGCAGGTTGTGATTGGTAGCAAAAGCCAATGAGAAAAGTTGGGAAGAGATAGGGAGACAATACAGATTTAATTTCCAACAGACAAAGACTCTTTACCCTCCATGCTCTCCACTCTGTAAACATCATGTTCTTCATAGAGTCACACTATACCTGGGCCACTGGGGCAGAAAAGTCAGTGGCTCCAAGATTCAAAATCTCCTCCTCTGGGAAGCTATGATTTCATGTTAGTGCTCTATGAAACAGTGAAAGAGAAAGGTAGCACGACCAAAATCAGAGGGAAAACAACCTAAAATTAAAGGAGAGAGCATGAAGTGCCAACTTAGCATTAACGTTCTCTGAAACAAACAGCTCTGAAGCACTGGATAGCAGAAGGATCAAGAGGGTTATGCTGATACATCTAGTAGAGTGTGAATTATAGATAATGAAATTTTTAAAAAGCAACAGAATTCAGAAGTCCAAATAGCTTATTATGTTATTGATAATAACATTGTTTGGTATATGTCTCTCTGTGTGAGATCCCAGTCCAGAAAATTATGAAGAGTATGTTTGTATTTCCCTAATGGCAAATAAGAGAAGACCCTTATCTGGAAGGACTTAACAGTCTTAACTTGTGGCTGGGTAAAGATCTTGGGGCACAGGCACGGCTATTTAGCTGGACTCAACACCTGTGGTGCTATTTGAGGAATCTACAAACATGGTTCTGTTTAGAAATCTAGAGAGCAGCAGGGTGTGTGTTGTCAGCAGTGCCTTCATCAGCTAGAGATGAGAAACAGGACCAGGCTGTACTTTTTTTTCATATGAGCACCACTGGTGCTTGTGCTGGCTGAAGCACTGCTCTGCCTGTGGTAGCCTTTCTGGTCAATTGACTACTGGTGCAGGTGCTCAGCAGTGGCTGCATCCATCTCTTAGTGCACCTCTGCAGCCAAGACAGAGGAGTCTTCCTCTCCTGGTATTCGCTACACTTGGCAAATCTCAAAATACCTTCAATTCCAGCACTGATGGACTATCAGCTAGTTTGCATCTAATGAAATAATTTAACTTTGCAAACACATGAAAGCAGTGTAGCACACTAGGCAAAAGATATGTTTCCCCTAGGAATGTATATAGCCATGTTAACATGGCATACAAATATTTCCTCTTCCTACACTCACGGTCTTAATTTTCCTAAGAGACAAGGAATTAATCCAAGCGTTATTTAGTAGACAAGAAATAGAAGAAGCCTGCAGACATACATGGGAGAACACACAGAAGAAAAAACTGGTTTTAAGAGTGGGGGGAGACAGAAAATACCCGACCACAGAGTATGCATGTGCTACTCTAAACAGCCCACTGGGGCACCAGTGTTTTTTGAAAACAAAACCAAGACAACTCTAACTTTAGACCACACGATGACACCACAGGAATAAGAAAGATTTTTTTTTTACACCACTGATACCTCAGAGTGGTTCAGGTGGATCAAGAAAGCATGAAGCCCTTTCCTCTGTAGCACAGAAACAGACTATGTCACCGTACTGGAGATGTTATGTCAGAGTGAAACTGCATATTTAGGTTTTGCTATTGTACTGAAGACACAGTTAAGTTACAGCAATTGCCCATAATAAATTACTCATCCTTGGCTTGCTGTCAAGGTTTTGCATGGCCTGCAAAACCAGGTTGTTGTTGGCGGGGTGGTCCACAGAGGTGGCTTCTGTAAGAAGCTGCTAGAAGCTTTCACCATGTCCAGAAGAACAAATCCCCAATGGCTCCAAAGATGGACATGCCACTGGCTAAGGCTAGACCAATGAGAAATGGTGGTAACACCTCAGCATTAACATATTTAAGAAGAAATCAAAACAAAGGTTGTGGCACAGTATTAATTCCATCCAGAGAAGAGCAGGATTAAAAACATCTGAGAAGGTCAACCATGCAGACACCATGGTCAGTAGAGAATGAGGGAGAGGAGGTGCCCTAGGTGTTGGAGTCCAGATTCTTCTGCAGACTGTGGCAAGGACCATGGTGATACAGCTGTGCTCCTGTAGCCCATGGAGATCCATGGGAGATGCAGAGATCCATCCACAGCCTGTGAAGGAGCCCATACTGGAGCAGGTGGATGCCTGGAGGAGGCTGTGGTCCAGTAGGAGACCCGTAGAAAGAGTAGCCCCTTCTCCCAGGCTGGAGCAGGCAGCTTGGAGGACTGCACCCCATGGAAGAGTGACCACGCTGCAGCAGTTTGACAGGGAACTGTTACCTGTGGGATGGATTCATATTGCAGCAATTCACAAAGAGCTGTTGCTCATGAAATGGACTCACACTAGAGAAGTTCACAGAGAACTGTCTCCCATGGGAGGGACCTCATGGTTCAGGTAAGAGAACAACTCTTCTCCCTGAGCAGCAGGAGAAGCCTTGGGTGATGAAGTGACCATGATCCCATTCCCCATCTCCTTGTGCCACTGGGGTTGGAGAGAGAGCTGAGAAGGAGGGAGGAGTGGGAAGAAGGTGTTTTTAAGGGCTTATTTTATTTCTCATTATCCTTCTCTAATTTTGTTGGCAATAAATTCACGTTGTATCTCTAAGTGGAGCCTGTTTTGTCCTTGATGGTATGTGGTGGGTGGTCTCTCCTGGTCCTTATCTCAATCCATGAACTGTTTGCTAAATTTTCTCTCCTGTGTCCAACTGCAGAGGAGTGAGTGAACAGCTTTCATAGGTGCCTGACATCTGGCCAAAGTCAACCCACGACATTTGAACAGGAAGTAAGCTTTATTCTTTGCATGCTCTGAAATCTTATTTATACAGCTCCTAACTGGTTAATCTGCAGTGACTGTGCACCAGGTGGACAGTACTGGTATGTTAAGCACTTACATGGTGCAGCTCTCAATGTAACCTATGTTTGAAGTGAACTTCACTGACACCACTGCACATGCAAGGTGAGCACTACAAAGATACACAGAAATAGCTGTTAGAGAAAATCACCTGTGGTTAATAGAACACTGCTATGCAAACAGTGCCATATGAAGTCTAAAGGAATGGTGCCCACCTACCATACTATGGTGTTCTCTTCTTCCCATGCTTCAATAAGGAGGAAAAGAGTTAAAACAGAGAGAACTGAAAAAAAGGGTTGGCTTTGGTTTGGGTTCTTTTAAGTGCTTAGGGCAACACAGAAGAACAAAGAAAAAAGATTAGTAAAACCCATGCTTGCATTCCTATATTTCATACCCAGTAAAGACAGTGAATATGCACGTAACATAGCAAATATTAGTGAACACTACAAATGAACTTCACAAGAATTAGAAGGAGAAAGGATACAACCAAGACTTCCAAAAAAAAAGAAGGAAAGCTAATATATGCAGTAACAAAACCTGCTGGTAGGAAACACTGGCAAGCATTTTTTCTGGATCTTAAAAGTACAATTTTTATTAAATCTTATTGTATCAGTTTCCATGCTTCAGAGAGATTTTATAACTATCACATCCCATCCTTCTTAACTCTTACAATGTTTTCACACTGCAGAAGTTGGTTTGGGTAGTTATGACTTGCTAAAAGGAAAATAGTCCAAGACAGTAACAAAAAAAATTGTTTTAAACACTCCCTCACATGTTCTGCCACAAAACTTCTGATCCAAGGAAAAAGAACACTGTAGAAAAACAGTTTAAAATTACATTATCCTTGGATGTCTTGGATTTATCAGACTATTAGTGAGCAGCTTATGAGACCTTTCATTAGTCTCAGTATCATAGACAAAAAATGAATCACTTTGGTTAAGTAAATACTGCACAAGCTTTGTAAGACAAGAAAAATCTGGGCATGAGCATAGATTTTGGTTCTAAAAGCTCTCTTTGAACTGCTGTACCAGTTTGGTCACCAGGCTGGTACACTGCCCCCTTGGTTACAATGAAATTACAAACTATTTATCTTAGAAGGATTGATTTTCTTATTTTATGTCCAGTACATTTTGGCTGAATTTCTGCTACTTTTTGGAGGTTTCCCAGCAGAAACTTTAAATCAATTACCACTGATCCAAAAAAAAGCCTCTGTCTGGACTTTAACCTAAACCAAAGTTTTTTCACATTCCAAAGCACTGATTTATTCACAAGCTTCAAGTAATACTCAAAGACAAACACTTCACACCTCTGATTTAATAAGCTTATCTGCTTTATTTTTCATTTTGGTAAAAATGAAAGTTTGTTGGTACACCCACCTGTGGAGACTTCTGATATCAACCTAATTTCTACAGCTTTTATGAGACTAAATTGTTAACAAAGCAATTTGATCCTTTTTGGATGTGATCTTCAGTTTTTTATTATTTTTAACGAAGTGGGTTGATAGAGAAGTTGATGACAGGAACAGGACTTCCTCAGAAAAATCTAGATGAAAAGTTGCAAGTGCCTATTACTAAACACATTAGGAGTTCTGATGTAGAAACTGAAATGATTAGACACCAAATGTCTAAACCCCTGAAAAAGAAGTTAACACTAGATGTTCAGTTAAATTTCTACCAAAAAATACAAAATAAAAATACATGAAAAAGACCCCACAAAAGAAGTATTTACCAGAGAACTCATTCAACAGACTTCGCGTAGAAAGACAAAATGATTATTTATGTCCACCAGTCATCTACTTCCTAGTAAATTATATACTAGCTACAATTGTAATAAATATTTGTAGTTGAACCATCACATGGAATCCACATTTCACAACTGCATTATTCCATCTGCTTGGCCCTAACTTGCATTATTCAACAAATGAGGCTATACCATCTAAACCTATGCCTAAATAAATAGGAGGTGCATTTTTTACTTAACTGAAGGCAAAAACAAGCACAGATATGTATGAGTGAACACACATGGAAAAACAACTTTGTCTTTACTTAGAGAAGAAACATGGAAGGTTGGGGATTTAGCTATTGTTTCAAAAGGAATCCATTTTTATTTTTGTCCAGTTATTACCTGATTAGGTATTGATATTTATTACCTGCATTTTTGTATCACAAAAACAGAAACAAGTCAAAGCGTTCAACACACACAGAGTGACCAGAACACCTGAATCTCAACAAGAGAAACAATCATTTGCTCAATGCCTGGCTGCTAGCTACCTTTTTCCCTAATGTTTTTATGGAAGCAATATCAGCCTGAATAAAGTAAAGATCCTGTACTATTTTCTATAAAACTTCAATTGCTTTATTTTGATTAATCTGATCACTGTTCCTATGGAAATTAAGTTTAAAGGCAGCTGACTCCCTCCAGCTAAGAGTGATCTCTTTACCTAAAGATTTCAGTTGCTGGCAATTGAGCAAGTCTCAAAAAATCCCTTTGGCCTCAAAAGTAACACTTTATGTGGCATTTCATGAGGAGTAACACCTTGCATTACACTTCTTTAAAGTTTAATAATTTTGATGGAAGCAAAATGACTCATTGCTTCAGTGGTAATTACTCCAAATACAAATGCAAATTATTGTCAGTCATCAAGAGGCTTTCTTGTAGAGCATTATTTTCCCACTTATTTTCAGCTTTAGGAAAGTAGAAAGCACGTAGCAAGTTTGTATTTTGGTATATTAATTAGGCCATTACCTACAAATACTTTGGATGAGATGAGCACTGAAATTCTAGCACACTGCCATATATATTCTGTACATAAAACCAAGAAGGAAGCTCCAAAAATTAAAGAGATCAACCTTACTCTCCATTAAATTAGAAAAATAATGAGAAAAAGTCTTTAATTTCTTCCATGCAACTTTAATACATCTTTGCAGATTCAGTATCCTAATACTGTCACATACACCCCACTGCTACACATACCCACCTACTGCTAGGTAGCTCTTTAGAGTTGGAAACTGTATTGTGTTTTACCAACAGGAATTAAGGCAAGACTGAACCAAACCTATTTCAACAAGAGACTTTCACTGAACAAGGACATCATTACAAAAATTGAGATTTCCCCAGTCTCTGATGATCTGGATTTAAAGAATGACAAATAACTGCCACCTATTATCTAATTCATCATTATTAATGACTTCAACCATAGTAAATTCCTTCTCCACTTGCCAGAAATAGCAAAAGTTTCCACACCAGCACAATGGACCACATCTGTGCACTGTTTGGACAGTCTGCATTACAAGAGTGATCGCTTTACTTCTGCTGTGAGGAGGCTGTGCTTGCTTTCTGTGACTGAAGGATGTAAACTATAAAATATGAATCAAGCTTGCTTGATTCACTTTTGAAGTATGAAGAATAATTAAATTTCATTGGCCATGAATTGTTACTGGCTATCAACCACCTCCTCCACATTCACACTTCCTCCTCCTGACACCCAGGTGGTAAATCCTTACTCACACTTGCCTTTCCCTTCATTTTTCCTATCTCCAAGGCAAACAGCACTTCAGACCTCCACATGAATTTAGAGAACTGCAGCCTATTCCTTTTACTGGGGAGGTACAGATTTTTAAAAATAAATATGGTTGAGAACTCAGCACTAAAGAACCTTAAGGACTTCAAATATCAAAGAGGCATTTTTCTGACTGAGCAATCAGTTTTATTGATTCCACCCACTTCAAGGTGGTCCATACATCTCTCCAACGCTCCAGTGCTTTCCCCCCAAACCACAACCCTCTCACTCTGTTAGATAAACTGAGGTTAGGTACAAAACCCCAGTCTCACTTTCTCTTCTAGTGCATATTCCAGGTTTGCAGTTCTTGAGTAATGGAGCTCCTCTAAGCTCCTTCTGAGGCAGCTGGTTGAGTGACAACTCTCACCATTGCCTTAACAGGTACAAATATATTAGCCACCAAAATCCCCTCGCAAACAAACCCTGCTCCTTTCCTCTTCTATATGATTAATAGAAAAAAAAAAAGGTCTTGAGACATGCAGAAATAGACAAATTGAACAGTAAATTATGAAGATTGTATTAATATTACTTCTAGAGAAATTATATATGAAGAACAAAGTAATGGGAAAACAAAAAAGTTTTGAATGTTCAGCAAGAAGTATTTAACTGTCAGTTTCAAACTTGAACTGCAGAAGTAGTCAACATATTCCATCAGCCTTCCATGCCAAAAGCCAGCTCTATTTCAGTATGATTACCAACCTCCATTTTTTATTGTGTCATGCTCAGATCTTATACTACCTAATACATTCTCCTCAGCCACCATCTACTTTTTGGGCACACTCAGACATCATTCCCTCCATCTATGGATCATCCCCACCAAAAATACTAAACAACACATTCAGAACAATCAGTTGATTGATATCACAACTGATATAATCGGAAATCTATTCTCTCTACATTCTTATGGGATGCCTGAGCTTGTGACCGGGCAGGAGCATGCACCATTTGGATACACAACACGGGAGGTGAATGCACATGATCTGGGTGGCACATCCTGGAGTTGGCTGCAGAACAGCTGACATATCACAGGGCAGGGGAAAGCTGCACCATGTGAGCTTTCACAAATGCCAAAATAACCTGCACATATCTTCCCATGGACAGTTAATGGACTGAAGACTTAGTGCATCATCTGCAAGTAGTTGATTTTATCATTAAAGATGTATCAAATCAATCCCTTTTGCTTTGCCTTGGTCAACTTAGTTTTTGTAAATACTATCATTATTTTTTTCATTGCCAAAAATGGAACCTCAGAATACTGAAACCATCTACATTTACATATTGAAAAATCTGAGTATTCACACTGAAAATTTCCAATGCCTATACCACAATGACTATAAAATCTGGGCTCTGTAATCATGTAATTCAATTTACAAACCAAAGAAATTTCTCCAGGATATACCTGACTAGTTTATTTTTGATTTTTTTTAACAATTTACAATGGTCAAACTCTAGCACATAG
The DNA here is from genome assembly GCF_971803275.1 of Cyanistes caeruleus. Classification (NCBI taxonomy): domain Eukaryota; kingdom Metazoa; phylum Chordata; class Aves; order Passeriformes; family Paridae; genus Cyanistes; species Cyanistes caeruleus. The sequence continues at coordinate 137,002,032 of NC_141701.1, forward strand.
AAAATATACTTTCTTAAATCATATCCAGGTGAAACTAAGAAAACTTGCACAAATTAAGGTTTTGCAGGGCCAGATATCAAAATACTATGCAGTTATAATAAAATCAGACTTGATTCATCAAATATTCCTTACTTTTGCAGTAGGCTGCTTTTTTTCCCCTAGTGCAACATATAGCTTTTTGAATGCACAAACTCTTCCCTATCAAGGGAAAGTGCAATGGCACTTGCTGCAGCTTCTTTTTTATAATGGAAAGTACAGTATTGAGTTGGCCAAAAACAAACTGTGATTGGTTATGAAATACTTTGGTAGCTGTGCAACAGAAAAGTTTACTCAATTCTTGAGCATTACATCCACAACCAGAAATGTTTAAGGCAACCGTGTGAGTGGAAGCTTCATCCTGGAGCTAAACAGACAAACAGTAAAACGTGTCTGGTGCACTAACAGCAAACAATCGCACACGGAAACTCCTGTCACTCCTCTAAAAATAATCCAAAGGAGCAGTTAGAGCACATTAGGTTTTTATCCTTTCTAAAAAATATCCAGGCTGAGCACATGTACTATTTCAGGTATCAGCTACGTCAATGCTTGTAATTAACCTGAAGGATCTTTCCCTCAGATTTCTATCCTATAAATCTCTACAGAATGAATGGGATCTCTGCTATATAAAAAGGAATGAGGCAGCTGAAAATTTTTGGTAAAATCTGAGAGTCATGTAAGAAGACAACGAAGTACCAAATTAAGAGAAGCAGAAACAAAAACACTATCCAGAACCAGTTTTCCCTTCTAAACTGTCAACAGTTGTAGGTTCTCTCTTCTTTACTTTACTTTGTTGTCCTGGGGTGACTAAAAATCTAAACTAAAATCTAATCAACAGAGTCTTTTGTGAAGAAAAGGGACAGCAAGAACAGTTGCATCAGTGTTTGCTGGTTTTAGTAACTACAATAGGAATGTACTGTAGGGAACAATCCAGTATTTGCAAGGGAATGGATTGGATGATCTAATACAACTTTTCCATTTCTGACTTCTTAGAACAGCTCAGGCTCATCCAAGTTCTCAAAGAGATTTCTGTCCAACAATACTGAATGAAGAGAACTCCAAGACAAAGTTTGGGGCTTTTTTTTTTTTCCGTTCTTTTTTTCTTTTCAGTACTGAGAGCCAGAATAGCAAACCATGTGCTATAGTATACAACCATGAAGAAAAAGCTATAGTAATTAAATACCCATAAAACTTAGAATATCTATAGATACAAAAAGTGGAAAGTTCCTTTTATACTTCAGTCTTTCAATAATTTTGGAGCATTTTATCAATTTCTTAACCTTGAAAAAGCTCTTTTATAATACCTGAAATTATTAAGCAGTAAATTAAGAAGATCAGTGTAGAAATTTTTGTTAAGCAATACATTAAAATAGAGAAATATCAATGCTAATTGGTAATACACCCATGCTCATTTTCTTCCTACACTGCCACATACCAGGATCGCAACATCCTTGGCTCAAAGCTAGTGCACATTTTTTCCTTCCTTTTTCTTTTTTTATTACAAAATATGTGTCATCATTCTCTGTCTGCAGAATTAAAAACATTTGTCTTTGCAAGTACAGTTGCTTTTAAGAAGTTACTGTTAGGAAAAACAATCTCTCACATAAGACATGAGAACTCAAAAAGAAAGATTTTGCCCTCCTGAAGTCTTGTATCAGGGGAAAAAGGGGGTTGTTCTTCTGCTCTTACAGGTTTCTTCCAAAAAGGTTGGGGACTGTCTTCTCTGAAACTTGAAAGGACACTGAACAATCCTTCTAAAAATGCATTAAAGATCAAACAAATAGCATGGGTTTCACATACAGTTAAGCCAATCTTGAAGCAGGTATATGAACATTTCAAAAGCTCTTCATACCTTACTTTATATACCAAAACTCCACAGAAACCAAAGTGAGGTTTGGTAGCCTGTGACATGCACTGGGTCAGGCCAGATGCTCTTAATATTTGTCTCAATTCTTGTAATTAAAAACTTTTCATCGCAAATGAAATTAATATATTGTACTAAAGAAGGGCAACTAGTGAACACTAAAGATGTCATTTTGAGATTTCAAGAATGACATCTATTTTAAGATAGTGTGAGGCTTAAGAGGACATTAAAAGAAGCTTCAACAGGGTCAAAGTTATGTGTAAATTTAATATTTGGACCTACAGAGCACAAGATAAATAATGAAGATGTTTAGAATATTTCAGTGCCTTCTTGTTGGAATTGCAATCAAGTGACCATTCACTGATCCCCTTTCTCATCTTTCTTTTCTGTTACAGTAAGCCAAATCCACCCTGCAGAAACAAAAACATGGTAACCAGGGCATGCAACCAGGAGAGCCACTAGGAAAGCCAACTACTCCAAACTGAGAGCATACTTCAAGTGAGTAAACCAGTTAACTACTGTCTTCTTTTGGAATGAGGGGCAAAAGGCAGTAAGTGAAGGAGTTCGAAAAAATTTGGGTTTTGCCTCGAGAAAAAAATTAGAGCAAATGTTGAAGTGTCAATGTTTCACAGATCCACACTCATTTTCTAACCAGCCTTCTTTAATTCCCAAACCAGAAAGAAAACTAATTTAGCAGCTGACCTAACATTTTGCTTAGATGCAAACCACTGTCAGCCTACATCAGAGAGATGACTGGTATTCCTCTTACAGTGATCTTCTGAGCCACCTGCACAGACAGCTGCAGCAAAGCCGCAAGGAGTCTGGGAGTCACGGCACTTCAGAAATGTTGATGGAATTCTTTAAGCAAGCAAGTATTGCCAAGCACGGTTCCACTGTTAGTTGCCTTTGCATATAAAATGCCAAAGAACATTTATGTCCACTTTTATATGTAAATTCTCAAATATTTTGAAGAGTATCACCAAGCATTTAACCAAGTGTCAACATTATTACATCTTTTTCCAGAATAAAATAGCTGAAAAAAATGGGAAAATGTGATTCTTTCAAACCTATTAGAAATAATTCCAGTTTTAAGCTTCCTCGGAAATTGACAAGGGTAACAAATTCTGCACAAATCTGGATATATTCATGACAAGGGTTAATACCATCTACTGACTCATTTCAGACCTCAGAATTTCCTTCCAGCTTGAATTAGCTCTGTACTGGGTACTGAAGACATACTTACTGTTTTGTAGGAGTGGAATATTTTTAACCAGCTGATTGGTCCCATTTTTCAGCTCTACACAATTTTAAGATTATTGGGATAGCTCTGTGTACTCCCACAGCATGCTTTGATTTCTTGTTGCTGATCATTTTTGTAGCATAATATTTTACTCAAGTATTCATCCAATTTATTTTAGGCTGTACTTTAGTCCAGCATATTTATGAGCAAAACACAATATTAAATGGAGACAAGCCAATAAAAGAAACAGCTTACTAGAATTTCAGTTGACTTTGTTAAAGGAAATTATTTTAAATTAATGTGGCTACTGAACTCTTGCCATACTTGACCTCAGAAAATATATTCCTTCTAATTTTTGCTGTGAATGTTTATTTATTTAAGCTAAACTCCAGGTCTTGAATGTTGACCATAAAGAAGTGTCAGATTTCCTGCTACTATTTCGTACTCTTTTTTTCTAAACAAGGGCAAATAACACATGTTTGTTGCATTAGCATTACACTGCCAAAACAACACTCTTAAATGAAATCATCTATGTATTTTTGGTAAAATCTTATTTAACAACTTCCACCCTGCCAGAAACAGAGTTAAAACAAGGCTGTTTTGTTTTCACTGAGCAACAGCTTGGTCACTGGTTTACTAGATGGCGCTCAAAACATTTTTCCATATGCTCTTCTCAAAGAAAATCTGACTTAAATGTGGTTTACCTTCACCAGTGAATGAAGGCTTTTTTCACCAAACATATCCCAGAGGAAGGTCAGGTCTTCCTGGCTGTCCACATGTGGCTGCAGCTGGGCTGGCAATGCAGCCAGCAGCTCGTACAGACCTATAAAATGAAAATAAAACACAAAGTGTAATCTAGGGTGATCTCATTAATTTCACTTAACAGTTCTGTGTAATTGGCTGCCTGGAGCATGTCATTTTAACTGAAGAAGGAGACTGGAGTATCCAGCACAACATTAACTTGTAGAACCAAAAGGAACATTTAGAAAAAATTACTAAGAAAAAAGTATTAGCAGTGTACTTTTTACCTTGTCACAGTTGTCAAAGTTCTACATCCATATATATTTACACAACGTTATGCAGAAAATTCATAAAAGGTTTTGAGAAAAGGACAAACCCAGAAAAAAACATACATTCCTTTGCTTAATCGTTATTCCATTTCCCTTGATGTTAGCCAAAGAGTGAAATGAGTCATGAATAGGAAAAACTTCCTTAAAAGAACAGAAACTGGATAGGGTGGTCCATTAGAAAAAGGTTTGTGGTTTTTATAAATATTTCTTGCTAATATATTGCTTAATATTTTTTTCAATCCTGTGTTCAGCAAGGATCCACAGCAATACAAAAGCACCTTCTCTGTTTTGCAGGATTAAACTTTTAAAAACAAAACCTACACAGTTTTCCCAGACACACATGCACACAGAAATATTTCAGTAACATTTTTAATTTGCAGGTATTTGAGATTCTCTCTAGGGCTAAAGAAACTGCTGTTCTCAGTTTTTTGTGGCACACCTCAGCAGCAGTCTCTGAGGGGCAGACAGTAGCACACTGTTCCACAGTAGCGTACGGCATAAAATATCCATCGTGCACACAGGCCATCAAAGTGCTGTCCAAGAAATGTAGCAACACTGTTTGCAGCAGTCCTCTTTAGGGAGGTAACCTGGCATGAGTTGATATCAATTCATAGCACATGTTTAGTTTTCCAGTGGGATTACTTGGGGTAAAAAGGACAAAATGCCTTTTTCTCCTGTCTGCTGTCTACAAAAACACCAACAGTCTCCTGGGATCCAAGATACACGGTCCTGTTATTATTTTTAGTCAGAGTAAGTGCTGCTGTTCATCACAAGAATGGATTTATACAACATATTCTACTGGTAAAAGAGCACTGTTGTACATTACAGGTTACCTATTGTTATTATGCTTATTATCCCCCCAAAACTTATGATTTAGAATATTTATTAGTAAACATAATTTAACAACCTTTTCAGGCAGTACATATCCCTTTCAACAGCACCTTTGGGTTCTGATTATTTACATTTTCTTCTTTTTGCTGCCTCTTAGTAAAATATTCTTGGAGAAAAAAAATCTTCCCAGATACATTCTTTTTCTGCTCCAAGCATTTTTTGGTGGTTCACATTCATTTCTCTTACAGTTCTGCTTTTATTTAAATCTGTTCTTGTTTCTGCTTCAGAAACACTGCAGAAAAAAAGATACAACTCAAACCACTACAAATTTGCAGACAGAAAGAAAGACCATCAAGCTTTGCCTAGCAAGATATAATCACTGATTGAGCTTACAGCCAGAGAAAAGAGGTCTGAGCAGGACTTGTGGCTCCAATTTCCCAGATTATTAGAACTTCAGAACTTAGCAAAAATGGTTGTTTTATCACACAATTTATGAAAACAATTAATTTAGAAAATTAGAACATTTCTTTATTTTTTCATTTAGAAAATTTAAAAAATTCTTTACATTTGGCCACTTTTGTTACTGTAAATATATTTACCTCAAAACAACCTTAAGGCTGTCAGAAAATTGAATAGAAATTTTCAATGTCAGCTTGCACTGTGGCATAACTGCTTAGCAACAATTCCTGTGTGTCATTCAGAAGAAAGAAAACAGTAAGTTCAGCCACTTCCTTCAAATAAAAGGCATGTAACAGAGTAAGCTTTCTTTTCCTTGATCCATCAGATCTGCTTAAATTCCACATGCAATCAACTATAAAACTATTCTCTCCTTGTAACTTGTTCCTCAATGCTTTGATAATCAAATCCCTAGTGAAAAATAAAATGAAAGTTTGTATTTCCTGATGGATTAACTATTAGTGACACAAGGGGAAACTGATTCTGCCCATAATGAGACTTCGTTTTTACACACAAAACTCCCAGAGAAAAACCCTGCCTGCCAGCACTCCAGGAGTGCTGAACCCTGCAGGTGGTTACACACATGAAGGTTTCACATCCAGCTCAAAAGTTTCTGTGAGCTTTACTTATTTACGTAGCCCTGAATTGCCCCTTCCAGGAGAATGGGAGCCCATGTTCCTAGTGCACTACTCCAGGTTCAACAGCAATGCATCTAATCTGTGCAACTCCCCTGGGGAAGTGGAGACAATTAGACAGGTGCTGACTGATTTTATCCAATATCATAGCCATGCTTCTAGTTCTTCCCTGCTTTGGCTCTAGAATCCAGTGCTTATAGCTTTCAGCTAGAAGGAAATGAGAATCCGGCCCTTCTCCACAGTGGAAACTGAGGACTGTGCCATGCAGCGTGCTAGAGGACACCACGCTCTTGCTCTACAGACACCTACCGAAACTATGTAGACAGGAATTAAAAAAACAGTTCCATCAAGGAACTAAGTAAAAATCAGGCAGAAGGACTTAGTGTATTAACCTGGGGAGAACAGAAGACAAAGATCTAGAATATTATTTACATTTCCATTTTCTTTTTTAAGTTAAATTTGTGTGATTAAAGATGACCTGACTCAGCTCCAGAAGTTAATAGAGAAGAGGGTGGTAGCACCTGCAAAAGTTTACCTTTTATCTTGCTCCTTCTTGTTCTGTCTGTGGTGCACGGTATCACAGATCAAAATTTTCAGATGGACATTCTGATTTCTATATATTAAGAAATAAAGTGTGTGGATCTTCTACCTCCAAGTAAAACATGAATTTTACTTGCATCTAAATTACATTAAATGTGTTGATGTTATTCATTGCACTATGAAGAAACAGTGAAAATTGCAGCTGGCATATGACTTTACCAGCACATGACATATTGAAGAAAGTGTTTCTGTGATGTGGATAGGGACACAATAATTTGTCAAGTTAGTGTAAACTGGTAATGGCAATGTAAACTGGTAATTAAGTTGACACCTCTATATTGGCAGCTACTCACTGGACTAATTTTACTTACCAAATCTGAACAACTGTCACATGCATCTTTCCTACTCTTGAAGAGTAGTAGCTCAAATTCCTGCAGCCCTGTAAGATCTCACTGTACAGAGATGCTGCCATGCAGCAATAGAATAATCTGAATTTCCTAGTAGAGTGCTTCAGATCAACTTCAAACCTCTTGCAAAACTTCTATGTAGTACCTCAGGTGGTTCTAGAAGTCAGAGACAAAGGCCATGGAAAAAAGTCCAACTTTAAGTACTGGCCAGGCTGTTAAAATCAGATTTTTTTTTAACTGTCACAGCAGCAATTATGTAGTCTGAAGGAATGCCACACTAAACATTTTTGATTACTTCTAAAACCAAAAACTAGCTTTCCAAAAGCTCATAGTGATATCTCCTAACATACAGATTGTTTGGCAAATTAAAAAGGCATATTCATTGCATAAGCCCCAGAGTGAGATGTATCAGCACCCACAAGCTGAATGCCACCACTGCCTGCCAGGCCTTAAATGTGCTTTTGGTCTCAATTTTGATTTTTCTCTTTAAGTCCCACCTTCTTGAGTCATATGGCATGCATGGGCCTCACACTTCTTTGAAAGGTGTCGACAATATAAAAAAACACAACAAGCTTTTAAAAAAATGTATCTAGAAGTTGCTTTAAAAAAATAAAAAGAAAAGCCAAGAAAAAAATCCTGTTGTTTTTAATGCCTCATGTTGGCACCACTGTGTGGGTCCTGCAAAAAAAAGAAAAAATTCTGCTTTTACTATACACTTTCTATTCTACTTAGGTCCTTGATTTTTTTTTTTAGTCTAGTTTGCCTAAAATTAACCAGCATTTATATTCAAAAGGAATCATGCACCCCTTGGAATTAACTAGTATGAAAATACTTTAGGTGTCAAAATTCAGTGAAGTAAGCATGACTTACACAAGAAAAACTAGTTTATTTTGATTTTTAAAAGTAGATAATTTCTTCCCAGAAGACCTAAGCATACATTAAAAAAAACCAAAAACCCACAAATAACAATGTGATTAAACAGGAAGGTGCAAGACAATTACGCAATTTTAAGAGAGGAAGTAAGTCTGGTCATTCCTACAGCTCAGGGGGGAGGAAGCCCAACACTTATAAAATGTAACCACACCTAAAAGGGTAAAAGATAAATTTCAACTTGTTCTTTCAATACACTTAAGCAGTTACTGTCTGCAGATCATCTTCAGCTTTTTCTAAACTTAATTAATACAATTTAGTTTTATTTGATCTGAAGACCAAAATGTAGAATAATGCTAATTCCAATTTACAAATGTGTACAGTAGATTTGCACACACAATCAGATTTAAGAGTAAGAAGCAATGGAAACTTTTTAAATCAGAAACAACGGGGCATATAAGATTTTTTCCAGTTTTAGAAAATTGCTTCCTTTGTAGTATTATATTCTACAGAAGTCTGCTTGTTCCTAGGAGGAGAATAAATGGCTAAGCAATTGATGAAACTGTTCTCGTACTGAACCACTCACACTGCAGATTCCAGATGCTCTACATTCTTGACATCAGAATGGAAAAATTTACTGTTAGTCTAGAGAAATTTAATATCACCATTCTTGTCATATCCTTCATAGCTTCATTATTAGGACAAGTCTGTGGAAGCTATAAACTAGTGCTAAATGATAAAAAATATGGTCTCTGCGTTCCATCACTCTTGCATATTACAAGAAAACACCAACTTTGTTTTGGTTAGCATAAAGAAAGAAATGGAAACATGGATGTGCCTTTGCTTTCATATGCTAATTAATTTCCTGAATTAGCATTCTGAACAATGATGCCAGGCTTCGAATCTAGAATTTTTACAGCAACTAAGGGATAATAAACACTAAAGAACATATATCTAAAGGCCCAGAACAACACTGTAAAAATTTATTGTGTTAATAAAATGGGACAAACCAACCTTTAAATTTTCCACTTTGTCAAAGGTAAAATAATCAGCACCATTTGCTGCCATTTATAACAAGCTAACATTTTTTCACATTTGAACTGTACTTTACAGTTCCACAAAGGCTCAGACATTTGCCTTACACACATGCAAACAGCATTGCAGTAGAAACACTCATTCTGACATCTTTGCTGTTTAATAACAAAATTGGTCACTAACACCACATACTGAAAATTATATCATTCTGGAATTTGAGATTAGTATTTATGCACAGGTTCAAATAAAAACATACACGGTCTGTCTGCATATTAGGATGGACACTGCACTGTCGTATCAGACTCCAGCTGTAAAAAGATCCCTATGTGCTCAAATTTATGTGCTACAAATAATTCTTTTTTTATATTCTCTTAAGTAATTCTACTGAATACATGGGCTTGCTGATGCTACAAAATGTTCAAGAGTAACAATTTTTCTCTGCAGAGCCAGATGGATTAACTCACTCCAGTAACCACCTTTTTTAAATTTTACCGTTTAGTGTTTCTAAAAAAAAAAAAAAAATAAAAAAAAAAAATCATTTGCAAAGTACAGAACACTGAGTAACTACGTAATCACGACATGCAAGTGATCAGCATCTTGGGAAAAATATCAGTTTTGATTTATTTCCTAATTCACAAAATAAAGTAAAATGCTGAATTCTTACAGATGGCACAGCAATAGAAATATCAATGTTGTATATTTTTTCTAACAATAAAAATTTTTTTTGCTGTGTCCTCAAAGAACAAGACTGCATATTCATAAGGGCAATAGTACTTTAACATCAAAGCTGTACCTGATCTTTATTCCTCCAAACTACAGTAAATTTGTTAGCCCACCTTAAAACAATGTTATGACAGAAAATGTTGAATGAGTAATCATTTAAACCCATCACTTTTAAAAATATTATTTCCTTCAAAATGGAAAAGTCTTTAGTTTTGGAACTTGGCTCCTGGAGCTAAAGAATACGCAGTTGTTTGAAACAGTTATTGGTCTTTTAGGATTTGTCTCAACATGTGTATTTCAGATTTAACATACCACATACCGTTAACATTGTGATGCGAATTAGAGTTGATCTCTATTTGCATCCATACAGGGCAAGACTTCCTGCAAAGTTCCTGTTTGTGTGGCTCATCAAAGCTGTTTCAAAATCAAACCCCCTCAAAAATGTAGTTACTAGACACTGCATCAACATGGTTATTTTCTAAGTTCATAAAATGTACTTTTATGACTATTCAAAAGTCCACCTACTATCTGCAAGAATAACACATACATAAAACTGATTTAAAGTGACCCATCAAGGACAAATTAACAAGCAGCTTGTGGAAAACTCATACAAAGATCTGATTTTAAACAAAGAAAAAAATCTTGTCTCCTCCAATGAAGCCTGCATACTATGGCACCTTGAATAACCTTGACTAGTTGACTGGTCCTTTCCATAGACATTAGCTTGGCAAGTATTTAGTATTTCTATCTAGATCTTCATCAGCCTTAGATGAGGCAATAGCAAGTACCTGGCAGGTAGTCAGCAAAGAACTCATTCCAGCACTAAGAAGGCACCGGGCACACTGGCCATATTTTAACCCTTTAGTCACAGTTTACAAGGTTATAAGAGACTTGGCACTGGGGAGGGGCAGCAGGGACTACTAAACACTAGCATTTTACATCTGCAGAAGGAAGACTCAATATCTCATTAAGAGCCTGAATAAAGACTTCTAACATAAATCATAAACAGAAAACAACAGTATTTTCAAATCAGTTTGGTCTAAGAATAATGGAAACACTGTTTGTGCTTGTGTATTTCATACAGGATATATCTGTCATGAGAGTAGAAGAAAATGTCTGTGGTCCAGCAATAATAGTAAGTCCTAGTCTAATTAAAGGTGTCCCTGCCCACAGCATGGAGTTTGAAGTTAGATGATCTTTAAGGTTCCTTTCAGCCCAAACCATTCCTTGATCCTACATCATCACCTTATTTTGAAAGCAAGTTTAGGAAAGTAAACTATTTGAAATAATTAAATTATTTCATGTTTTTCGGTAACAACTAATATGTTGCTTTGATGCGTTCTTTGTGCATGTTGGGTTTTTTCCTTAAACCAATGTGTTATTAAAAAAAAAAAATCAATTTTGAGCCCCTATATTTCACAACAGGCATCTAACAGCTAGCAGGGAAGCTTCTCATTACCTCTTAATAGTAATAAATTGCCTTCTTAACAGGTTAGGTTAACAGGTTTAGTTCTTTTAAATCAGCCAGGATGTTACGTGATATTGGGCTGAGAAGCTACAGAACCTTCCGTCTGACACTAAATGCACACAGTATGTAAGCTCTGCTGCCTAACCTGGACGCTGGCACAGCTACACTTGAGGGGGACAGCACAGCAGTGTGCTCTCAGCAAAGGACACCTGGCATCACTAGAACTGTCAACCACTTGTGTAACTACAGTGTTTGCAGAGCCATATATAATGGAGCCTCTGCTTAGAAACAGTATAGGCTATTGTACATTCAAATTTACTACAAAACTACACACTGCTCACCAAAAGAAAAAAAAAAAGGGGGGGGGGGTAAAATTGTTTCAGCTAACAGACCATTTGAATTTAAATGTGTCCAAAAACTGTAGCAGTTTTAAAGAGTTTACCATCAGTAAATATACTTACACACATTTTCTGATTCCACACTACTCAATCAATCTAGCATAATATAAAATATTAACACGAAACAGAACAGTTTGGAGAAATTTCATTTCACTTCAGATGAATTTTCCAAGTCACCATAAATATGTTGATACCAAAATAAATACCCTTTCCAACACCAGCAAGTTGTATTTTTAAAAATTCAATCAGATTATAATTAAAGCTAACCATACATCTCACACATTCCCAAATCTTCAAAATTAATGTTATCCTAAGAGCCATTTAATGCCTCTGGCAGATGGAGACAGGGAGAAATCAAGAATGCAAGGATAAAATATTGGCTCTATTTATTAATTCAGTATGAATTTTTCCGAGGCTGTCATATCTATTTTCATGAATATCTGGCCATATCTATGCATTTCAACATGCTTATGAATTAAAGAAGCTTTGAAATTGTGATGCAGACAGAGCATTTACATACTACACTTGCTGCAACACACCTATACCTAAAGTTGTAACCAAGAGTGTAAAGCAGGTAAGTGAAGGCTTTCCCTCTGCTCTGTTTCCACCACAGGACACCAGTGAGGAAGCAAAGACAGTTTGGAGCAGGAACCGATGACCCTGCAAGCCTTTGCCCTGGCAGCCTCCAACGGAAGAACAACTCCCAGAAAACTTTCCTTCACTGCTCTCCTAAATTCCCTTTCTCTTCATCTCGTAACAATGAGATGGCCAGATCTTTGGCCACCATTTTATGTTGCTGCATTCTTTAAATAGGCTGTAAAAATAGATCTCTCTGATTTCTATCTCACTCCGAATCCTGAAAACTGGGTTAAGAGGCTAAAATTAAAATTTCAGCACTTCAGAATAATTTTTCCTTCTTCCACTACAGATGCTTCTGATGCCCCCCCTTTCAGCTCAACCAACTACTCAGCTTTTTTGATGTATTAATACTTTTTTCTCCACCTTTTTATTCTTTTTATTATCAAATCCTCTTACAAAACATCATGTTGAAACTGACAAGCTGATCAAAATGCATTAATACAGTAGTAAATAAAGAGAAGACATCTATATGAAAACAATAAAAGCAAGAGAGCTTCTTTTTATGTTCAGGTGACTGTAAAATCATCTTTGAACTTCCCATTGCTTGCAGTGGTCTCTGACCACTGGGAAGTCAATCCAAATTAACTATCCTAGAAAAATATTTCTACTAGCATTCAGCATATCCATACCAACAGCATGCAGCTTCAGAGGTCGAGATGAATTCTGAAGAATCACAAAATACACTACTATAAATGCATTTTGGCAAAATTCCTAACATTTAGAACAGATTTCACATATCTATTTAGTATTAATAAAAAACATATGAAAACATGAAAGCAAAGAATATTTAAAGGCCATGTGAACTTAAAATTTGTTTAGTAACAAATATGGGGGTTTTTTTTAATTACAAACCTAGCATGTATTCAGTTTTGTCGTCTTGTAATACTGAGAAAACTGCATTATCTGGCACAGTGCTTGCTCCTTTATGTGCTGAAGGAGAAACAAACATAAGCCCTGACACATTTTCTCTTTCTATAATTTACGATATTCAAATCCAAGAACTGCTTCTGACTTTCACTGTATATAAGTAATCTCACACAGTTTTACTTGGTGCCTAAACTTGGCCCATAAATGTGATTTTCCTGCTGACAACACATGAAACAAAAACATGAAATCTGCTTTGCACATTTATGCACTGGTTTTTGAGAACAAACAGAAAAGCATTTTTAAGCTTGTCAGTTAAGCAACCTTGATAGAGCATTGGGAGGGAAGAAATCTGAAACAAGTTTATGATGCTTTTCACATTAAGACAACACTTAAAGCATAATGATGTCATCTTGGCTCCACCAAAAGTCAGCAACAAAGCTGCCATCTACTACTGTGAAGCTAGAACTGCAATTTTGCACCTTCCTAAATATTCCAGATAAGTGAATGCCAGATCTCACAGATTTGCTTTACCTGCAAAAATGCAAGTCTTCTTGCTCAGTCTTCAAAAAATTGATTGATGGGCTTGCACACAGAGAGCAAGCAGACTTTTGCAACACAAACTGTTGAAAGCTTCTGAGCCAGCCCAAGGCATGAGCTCAGCCTTCCATTCATGTTGGTTGCTGTAAGATAATTTTGACTTGACTCTAACACTGACCATAAACTTTAAGGGTCACACAGGTGTTATACACAATGAGCAGATTTTCAATTATTATTATTAAATAAAAATAGGTTTTCTATATGGAGTGGAAGAGAAAGAAGCATCTGCACATCCTTTATCCGCTGTCTTTAGGTTAGTGAAGCCAGATCAATCTGTTAAAGTATAAGATTAAATTAAAAATCACTGTATCAGTCTGAATAAATTAAAACAAACATTTTTTAAAAAGATTGAAAATAGTGTACTCATGATTTTGATTTAACATAGCTTAAAGCCTGATAAATGCCCCTCAAAACAGATTTAAGAGGCATGGCTTATGTTCAGAAGACACAGGTTTAAACATGGTAGGACAAAAGCAGGTATATAAAGAATGTATGTGAAGAACGCAGCTGCAAGTACATGGTGCCACTTCTAATAAAAGCTGTTGACGAAGTAAAAGCATGGTAAAATGAACACAGGTAAACATTTAGTACACCCCATCATGAACACTATCCTACTTTTAACAGAGATCTGATACTTCAGACTACATTTAAAAAAATTAATAATTAATGTTCCCATATTGGTGACTGAATGTCCAGTGGCCAGTGACATGGCAACTTCCGTTATTCACAGATGATGCATTTCTATTTATGAGTTCTCATGGAATTCTTTCATTTGTTTTTAAATACAGGTTTACTTTTATTTCACCCAGCATCTAACAGACATAAAAACAGGTTGGGCTGCATTTTGTCTGACTGTATTTCCAAAAGAGTTTTAGTAAATAGACTGAACAGGATTATGTCCCTACCCTAAAGATCCATTAAGTGACTTGCCAAGTCCTCAGTGCCCCAGATAGAGCAGTTTCAACTCGTGTCACATGTCACAATACCAGTCTGTGCAGGCAGGGGGAGAGGAAGACTGGCTTACCCACACAGAAAGAAAAGAGGTAGGAAAAATTTTATGCAGATCACTATTTTTTTAATCTAAGAGTGAGAGTAACAGCAGAAAAACAGGACTCCAGTGAGGAACTACCTGTATTATAGCCAGGGTAGAAAGCACAGTTTGATGTAACCATCTCAAAAATACTGAAGTGCATATCAGCCCCATTAGGAAGTATTGTAAAGAAAGTGGAAGAAAAAAAAAAATCTCTTTTCACTCCAAATGCAAATTTTTATTTAGAGAAACAACTTATAACTTGAGGCAGAAGAAAAAAGGACTTAACAAGCAGTATTATCTAACAGCAAGATATTAAGGGCGCGTATTATGTTTTACTCTAAATTTCATCGAACAGTGAAAACACTTGGGTTTTAAGATAGATCTTAATTATTAAAGGTATGTTTGCATCATCATATGGATTAAACAGCACAGTAAAACACACTTAGAGGCATTCTAACACACAATATTTCAAAATTAGGATTATTTTCTACTTTTTGAAGCCTTTCTTTTTTTTTTTTCATAAAGTATGTCCATGACTATTACTTTTGGACACATTAACAATCTTTAAAAATAAACAAGCAATAATTTAAAAAAAAAATTAAGGCAGGCTTTAAAAAGACACAAAAGGGCGCATGATAAAGAAAGTAAAGATCCAGAGTGAAAAATCAGCTCAGAGTAGACCCTGACACATCTTCCAAAAATCAGCTTTAGCACACTGAACAGCTTCAACTCACTTATTTTCATGAGGAGAGGGAGAGAAAAAAAAGGTATGCAGAGATAGGGCTTGGCAAAGTCATAGTCAAATCCCTTAAATACAGGAATAGGGAGACAAAAAAGCATATAAAACCAAACAACTCTCCTTCCCCATGGCAACAAATAAATAGACGCACACCCTAATTGTAAAGATCATGTGTGGGGAAAACAAAATCACTGGCCTGTACAGTCTACTAAAAATAAGAATCAAATGCAGTTCCTTATATACATACTTATACACATATTTTTTCATTCCTAACTTGAAACCTCCCTCCCAATTTTCCAAATCCTGCTGCTAATTCTTGTGCATTAAACTATGTGGAACAGGGGTGGAAATCAGGGATCTTTGTATTGCAACCTCAGCTGGATCACCCTCTTTTAACTAACACTCTCAAGCAAAAATACTAACTTTAGTTATCCCAAACAGAGGGACAAAAATACTGTCAGAGGGGGAGAATTGTCAGCATAACAAGATGAAATTTAACCTTTGAATATAACATAATATTGCCACAAAGAAGGTGAAAACTATGGAAAGCTACATATCTGCAATCCCACTGCCAGCAGTCAGTGACAGGAACTGGGCTCTGACGTGGAAGGCAAGTGAAGGAACAGAACTTGAGACAGTATTTTTCTTCTCCTAATTTGTTACAGAGTTGTCAAAACTAAATAGTCTGTGTTCAGAAATAACTCCACTGATAACTGTAACTCACAGAGGGGATAGTCTAGACTGCTGCAAATATTAAGGCATGCATGATATCATCATGGGTTTTTTTTTCCCCTCTCCCTCCTTTTTCAAGTTAACAAATTCTTCAGATCCATCTATAATACATGTTTGGAGCTGTTCTTTTTAGGAGGTTGGGGATGGTGGGATTTAGGAAGGGAAGAAAGTGGTGGTGATACTTTTCAAAATTAATATATTTTACCTGTGATGTTTCATGTATCTAAATTAACTTCAGGGAGAAGAGGTTATTTTTTAAGTTTTAAATTACAAATCTGGTGAGACCGTAATTAATTATCTTACTTGAAATACAGACTCAACAAATAAGATGTGGAGGAAACACGGCCCCTCCTTGGCCTGTGTTACCTGTGTCACTTCCAGATCCAGTTGATAACGCTGGCATGATTTAGTCTGCAGAGTGTCACGCAGAAACCTCAAAGCAGCACTGCAGCCAGAAGGCAGAAGTTTATTTCAGTTTAACTGCTTGCAGCCAAGTTGTCCACAAAGATTTATGTTATCTCCCAGCTTCTCCTAGAAAGAACAGAAACAGAATTTTACAATTAAGAACATTGTTAAACTGTATACTACTGCAGCTAACCAAATCCAATAATTATCATGAAATAACCTTTTATTTAAGATGCTCAAAACCAAGTGCTAGGCATTTATTTATGACTGTTAATGTTTTTGTTTCCTCCAGGTGAAACAAGTTTTGTTTTCTTCAGTCTAGCCTATAATCTCATTCTGCATTTAGAATAATTTAACACATTTCTCTAGTATAAATTACACTCTAACTCCACAATGTCAGGAATTTTAGAAATAAAGTCTAGGGGTATTTTATTAAAACTATGAATAATTGAGGTCATTCAAATTTTGCTACTACTTAACTCAGAATATAAAACTGCTTACTAGAATGGTAATTTATTCAGTGTTTCTATTTAACCTCCTTTCAATTGTTTTCTGGTCATGGAAGATTTTTATTTGTAATCTGGAAATATAATCTAAATTTTAACTGAAGCTGTAAAAAGTAAGACTGGAGCAAATACTTTTCTAAGGTAAATAGCAGTTTGATTCGTGGAGTTGATGGAGCCATTACCATGTAAGGAATTTTTCTGTGATTTGTTAAAACAAAGTCAGTAGTTTTTTAACACATATTTTGTAATAATTGCACAGGTCTACTGATAGTAAATATTGGGTCTTTCTTTTAACCACTTTTTGAGAAAAATTCAGAATACATGTAACAAAAATTTAAATTCATTTCAAATATAAAAGTACTTGCATTCAAGTATGTAAAAATATGAAACTGGAACACAAATATACATAAAGAAATTCCAAGTCAAGACAGCAAATGTCTACTTAGAGAGGGTCAAGGACTGATGTGTTTGCAGGGAGAAGGAAGGGAGAGAGGGAAATAGAAGCTACCAGAAAATAAGGATTTTTTTTTTTCCCAGATTTCAGTAAACAAAAGGATCCTTGAAGAAAGAAAGCAGCATAGTTCTGCTTTAGCAAAAGAAAATAAACAAATAGAAGTGCATTTTGCCGCTGCTATTGCTGGTTTGTTTTTTGTTGTTTTTTTTTTAAACACATTCATATTAATCAGAATGACTTTTGAAGTCATGTTGGCTCTCAAAGTGCATATTTTGGACCCATTTTAACTTGGCAGCAGTCTTGTGGAAGAGTGATATACAGGTGCTGTAAACAGCGTATGCTGTTCAAAATTTTGTTTTTCACTGAAAAAAATCTCTACATGGCTAAAAATATCGCAGCATACTAAGGGCCATCCACAAGGTTTTGTTTAATAAGTTTTAAAGCAATTATTAGATATAAGTTGGTTGTTAACTTGTCCCCAGGCATAAGTCTATAGTTTAAATAGTCTGGCAGCTTTTTTTAAGTATGCAGGTTTTTTATGCCCCCTAGGCATTTACCCAGTGAATCTGGGTGGTTTTGTTAAGAAGGCAAATACAGCAGAAGTCACCTCCCTGGACAACTTCTATTATAATGAAAAGAATGAAATAAAAGCCTAAAAGCTTTTCTATTAAGATTGTTTAGGGGTTTAGGATTTTTTTTAGTTATAAAAGTTTGTGAAGAAAATAAGTATTTAGTAAAAAAAACCAGCTTTAAAAAAATATATTTTGACATTTATCAAATCAGCACAAAAGTCCATCAACTTAAAATTTAAAGCACGGATAAGGAAATTAAATATTCCAGAGTGAAAGCTCATCTTATGATGACAGGAGCTGTAAAACATCTATATGCAAAGCTAGCCAGGGTGCAGTTTAAAAGAGGGAAAAAAAAGACATCATAGCCAAGGACACATTGTACCAATTAAGAAGGAACATATTCACTTTACATTAATTCTGCTTGTTTTCTGTTTAACACATAAAGAAGGAGTCCTGTCCCAAACTCAGTGACAGTCCCCAGAGCAAGCACACCACGGCAGCCGTATGAATGATGGAGGCATTTTTACTTTAACGTGTGTAAGAAACTGGTTAAAACAAAATTATTGATTACTAATGAAATATCTTAGATTTATATGCATCTTAAAGTATTTTCATCTATTAAAAAGAAAAAAAAAAAACCAAACAAAAAAACCCCCCAAAACCAACCAAAGAAGGCATTCTCATTATAAACACATATTATTAATCAGAAATTCAGGTTCCTTAAAAAGAGTTCACCGCAAAACGCAGAAAATCTTGTTGATCTACGTATCATGCGATGTATTTCAACTCCACCAGTTTATTTTTTTTTATTTCACAGTAAATCATTCAGTACAAAAAAATTCAAGCTCCTCATTATTTAAGAAACTTATATACAGCATAAAGTTATTCCCCCCAGATCCTAAATATATATTAATGAAAAATAAATGACCTGATGAAATCCTTACCAGTAAAATGCTTAATATTTTTCTGGAATGGGATAGGGATTTTTTTTTTCCTAACGTGCAAATTAAGCTACATTTTTGCAGTGATGATGCTATTTTCTTTGGCTCACTTTATTTAAAATGCTTTGGAAGTTTTTGCCGGAGCCCAGCCATAGGCATTGCTGACTGCTGTATGGAATCGATTTGCTGCAACACAGAAATACCAGCTGTTACAGTATGTCCTGAGAGGGATTACCGAATATTCCTAAATTGAAGTTCAATCCATCTTTCCATAAAAATTAGGAGCCAGGGCCAGGAACGTAACAGCAGTATCAAGTGCACCTGAGGCATTTACAATACCCAGCAGGACTGTTACAACCAGCCTTTAAAAAGGGCTTATTTTTGAAATTTCATTATTCCAGTTGTACCTTGCTTCTATAGATCGCACCGTATCGGGTTCTGCTGGCAGCCGCCGTGTGGAAACAGCGACGCCCGCCCGGCCCCTCACGGCTGCTCCCGCCCGGCCCCTCAGGCCCCTCACGGCTCCCGCCTGACCCCTGGCGGCCGCCGGAGGCGCCGCGCCCGCCCGCGCTCCCCACACGCCGCGGGCAGGAGCTCCTCGCGAGGCCACGCGCCTTCCTCTGCTTCTGCTTTTAATCATTTAAATAAAAAAGTAAATAATGGATTAAAATTAAATTTTAACTGTTTCTGCCTGTGTTTATCTGCATAATGAAAGACATCTCTATTTTAAGGCGTTCTGGTTGAACGGCAGGTATTGAGGAAAAAAATAAGGGGAAAAAATGTAAGTCTCGCCTGTAAGAAGCACAGAAATGCTCCCCTGTCTTGCAACAGCTCCCACACACTGACGGTCATCAAGCCAGACACAGTTCTGGTCACCTTCACCACCAAGGTCATTACAGTGACACGACTCACCAGGGTGGCACACACCCCGGTTACACAAGGCCAGGAGTGGGGCAGAAGCCTCTCCGAAGCACCTTCCAAAACGGTGAAATTCTAGAATTACAGCTCTCCAAGGGAACCATTTTTCCACATATCTCACAAGTAAGAGAGGCCCCTTAGCAGAGGATGAAGGGATAAATCTTGTTCCTGATCACTCACATTGTTAATACAAGACTGGCAGGAATGGGGAGAGGTCGGGCAGATAAAACAAGCAGGTGGGAGGCAGATGGAGAGTGGCAAGATGAATGGCCTCCCGTGTAATTTCAACTTTAGTAGCTTTTTTCTAGCATCCTCTATTGCTTTTGAATTGAAGTGACTCCATCAGTCACACATACACTTTATTTCAGTCAAGTTCATTTTTTGAGAAAAGATGAGGTAGAAAAGCTGCTTCAAATTTGTACTTATGGCAAGCACCATGCAGTTGGAGACAGAACACATGAAGTCTTGGTTCTACCTCAGACTTCCCACACAAACCTCAATAAACTCTGTAATATTTATTTCTGAAAGGGTATTTCACAAGTTACTCAATATTTTGGCACTTTAATGAATATAAATTGATTTTCTTCACATTTGAAAAGCAGACTGAAGACTTTTGATTAATTTATGCCAGATAAAACCGTAAAAAGTATGAACACAGCAATGCTACAAATCAGGAGATGGGCAGGCTGGGGATGGGACACATAAACCCAGGCTGTTTGATACTCAACCTATTTTTCTAAAGGATGCTACAATTATGATGACTATAACCTTGATTTCCAGGACTAAACCAGAATGTCTGCAAATGGTATTCAAAGTACCAGATAGAGATTTCATGCAGAGACAGGAAATTTGACAGCCAGTCAGTCTTGTATTCATTACGGGGCCTCAAGTAATTGAGTGACTACAGACATGTATACAAGACTCCAAAACCCAGTGAGCACAGGAAATTGCCACGGAAGGTTTTCTAGACTGGGAGAGGTAAATCTGTTTCAGTAGACAAAATCTGAATTGAAAATGGTGGTTGACTCTTTTGGAAGCTGTCGTGTAATGGGATCTAGTGAATTCTTAAACTCTTCTGAAGAAGGTTTCACCTCCTTAATCACACGGTCTCCAACAGGCTACTGGAACTCGCTTGTGGCTCCTGACAGGCTTCCAAAGCTTCTCAGCCACCCCTACAGGCAGTACATACTTGCTGGCAACAGGAACCTTCAAAAACTCTTCAACTGAATTACTGCATACAGGACTTGTGCATAAACATGATGGGTCTTCAAAGATGCTGCAGAAGCAAGAAGCTACTTCTTGACTCACTCAGTTGTGTGTGTAATGAAAATTAAAACAATCGCAAAAATCTCTCTGTATGAAGTCCACTTAAAAACCCCAGAATATCTATGGCAACTACCAAATGTTATAAACAAATACACCAACACAGAAAACATGGACTGTCCCAAACTGAAAAAACCAACAGCTGCCTTCACTAACTTTCTCATGGTCTTGTCATCCTATCAGTCCTCAGCCATAAGAAGAATTAAAGGCTTCTTTATGTTTTTCTGTATAATGTTCTATCAGTGTTTCCATTTTATTTAGGTTACACCATAGATATGTTAGAAAGAGCCTCACTTTGTGAAAAGACTTTGAGAGCAGTAGATAATAATTTAGGCACTCTTAAGCATCCACTGAAAATGTGTAACTGCTTAATACTTAATTGATACATGTGTGGTTACATCTTTAACAGCGGTATGGAAAAAAAGTACTTCTAAAATAATTTTATCTTCTAGTGTGACATCTACTTCCATGGCTCAAACCTGCCAGTGAAGTCAGTACATCAAGAGAGAGATCTCTCTGGTTTCTACCTATGGAAAAATTTTTACAGGAAAAAAAAAAAAAAAAAGAGATGATCTGAATGATAAAATCCTTGACCACAAGAAAAAAAAGGAGAGAGTATTTAAAAAGCCATGTACTGAAAAACTAAGACCCCATCAGTCTATGTGGTGGTCATTTCCAGCAGTTTCATCAACACCAGAATGAAGTAAGGCCAGTGAGTGGCCCTCCTGATTGGTGTCTAAGCTACATGTTTGGACTTTACGATTTTATTCTCTTCCTCTTCAAGGATGTGCTCCCACTAGAAACTTCCCCCGCTGGATCATTAACAGAAAACATAGAACTTCAATCACTACCTGACCACACATTTCCAAACACATGCCAGAAGCTCATATACGGAGGAGATTCTCTCTCTTGTTTGACTCAGTTTGTTCAAAGGGCTCAGAAGACAGGCAGGAGAAGGAAAAGAGCACAGCGTAAAATTTTCTTCCTTCACAACTTCAGCAATAAACAGATTTCTCCTTCCAATAAGAGTAATCCTGCATCACTGGAAAAATCTCCTTACCTAAACAACTCCAATAGCAACATTGAAACTGGTATCACAATTTTCTTTTTTCAGACGTTTCCCCAATACTCCTTCAACTGAAGTGGGACCAGTTATCTAGATACCACTGTTATCTACACCCTCTCTAAATACAATTGTGAAATACATTCTTTCAATGAGTCAATACAACATAGAAAAAAAAGGAAAAAATATTAAGATATTAAAAAGTTGGTAATATTGTTATTAATTTCTATATTATGATGTATTAAATAAATTAAGTTTTAGACAGTTCCTTGCAGCCTGAAAACTCTGCCATGCTAAATGTGAAATATGTTCAATAAGTAGCAACATTAAAACAGAGGCAAGGCTCTTTGCAACCTGTACCTTCCCTGTCTTTAACAGAAAAACCCCTACGTGAGTTCTGTCCAGACTTAGATTTTTAATGTCAGTGTTTGAATTGAACATGTTCCTTTAAATGCATGAAAACATTCCTTTAAATAAACACACTAAAGCTACCAGTTTGATTTGAAACAGCATCACTGTTGTAGATGTCCAATACCCTTAAACAGATCCAATTTTCTGCAAATAAAATGTACCAACTGACAGAATAATATTAGTTTAATATACTAGTTTAATAAAGCTATTCATTAAAATGTGACCTAAACTATGTCTCAGATCAAAGGTTGCTCTTTCAGTTTGAGTTACTGGTTTGGGCACACTTTTAACGCTTTTTCCCTAGCTGCAAACCATTCCTTTCCTTGGAAAATAGCTGTCAGCAGGTACCACAGCCTCTCCATTAATTATCTGCACAAACAGTTTTGTTCTGGCATGGTTTCCTGACAGTCTTTGAAAAATGTAAGTAACTACAGTAAATTACAAACCTTACTGACCCCCAAAATACTGAAAAAAAATGTCCATTTTTCTATAAATGAGAGTTCAGCAAAACCTACTGCAATGAGTCATCCAATAAACTCAACACTCCCTAACAAACAATTAAAAATGTTTTGCACCAAGGGGCTCTGCAACTCCAATTTTAGAAATATACTTCATATTTTAATAGAATTATAATGCAGTTTGATCCCACATTTACAAAAGTGGATGGGAAATCTGTGATAGAAATAAAACCAGGATTAAGGAGATCCTAAATAAATATCTAATTGACTTAAATACTTTAGCGCCACCAGCATTATTAGCGCCACCAGCATTATTTACGTGATAGTCCAACAAAACATGTATGCATCAATTCTCAGCTCCAAAAATCATCCCCACAATCATATAAATATTTAAATTATTATTTCAAACTCAGAAATATCTCCTCCAATGTCAGAATGTTATTTTTCAAACTCAAAATTTTTAACACCTCTAGAGCCGAATAAGGCACAGATATTTTCCAATGCTTCCAAATTTTATTACAGAACTTTTATCACTCCTTCTCTTTCAGATTAACTAATCTTCTGAATACTTCTCCTTTGTTCAGCATAATTTTTCATAATCCTCTTTCTGCCAAAATGTGATGCCTTTTTTTATAGAGGATGAGTAAAGGAAATAGATAAATTAATAATTAAGCATGGGATTTATTTTCTGAGGGCAAAATCAGAATAAACCTCACTTTCTTAACACATTTTTATAAAAAAAAAAAACTACAATAATTTTCATTTAAATCAGTTTCAGACTGCTTTTTTCAATGTCAAGTTTTAAATTTCAGTGAGCTATCTGGACAGAACAGCTTTAGTTCAGTTTTGAAAAATATTTTCACTTATTAGGTGGTAAATTTATTAGCTGCATCTTGAGCGTAAGTAACAAAACCATTCCTTAAGTATACACAAGCCTAGTAAAAACAGAGTACTGTGCATGGACACACAGCTAATCAGAGGAAGTTTGTGTTTGATCTTCACCAGTTTACAAGCTTTGAAAACTAAATTTTTCTATGACTCAAGTTTGTAGAAAAAAAGAAAGGTGAATAGACAATCAATGACACATTCCAGTGCCTTTGCACTGCGGGTACATCAAGCACACCAGACACTTCTTGCAGTCTTCTGTCTTCTCTGAAAGTTCCCAGCAACCATCCTTCATTCTCGAACTCTCCAATTCCATCTAACTTCCAGATGCCACTGAAGAACCTCTCTTCTTGCTGCATACCCTCCCCTCTTCCTTCTCGACAAACTCTGGCAGCATCATTGCATCAAAGCCACTGTATGACTTGTCATCCAGCACATACCTCCTTCCATTTTTATTTTCATTCTCTTCCTTTTCTCCATTTCCCTCTTTCCAGGAGAGAAGCTTCCCCCTCTCAGGCCCTGCTGTCCAAATTCCACCTAACAGTTTCTTGCTTCACATCTATATCCATTTTACCTTTTCCTTTCAGAGACTGCAGTACTCACTGTTCTTGTGATGAATCCAAGAACCTCCAGTAATCAACTTGGCCTTTACCCCCTCTACTTATAAATATTCCCATCTTGTGACATTTTACTTTCCTCATAGTTTTCAATTTCTCCTATCTCCATTTCCACTCCCACCCCACTGACCTTTCACACCATTGTTCACATGTGAAAATGTGAATGACTCTCACATCATTGCTTTCTAAACCTAGAGTCAGTTTCTGAATCTATTTTTAACGAGCAAATCCTTGCTTTACTACTCTCCAAATATCTCCTTTAAGGCTCTTCCCTTTCTTCTAGAACATGGATTAGCCGAGTTCAAACAGGCCTAACATTAGGCTCATCCTAAATGTGCCTAATGGAAGCCTAAAGTGCACGGCACATGTTAGCAGTTGCAGACAGGAACATCCACATAGGAAGAAGATCTGTCTGCCTGCAGCTCTGTACCATCTCCAGGATGGAATCACCCTCAAAGCAGGACTTTCCTGTGTCTTCAGTTACTTACAGGCAACTACAGTACTCCAAAAATTTTGGAACCAATAGCACATATAGCTTCCAGAATGATACATTAGAATTCAAATGAGATAAGAGTCCATCTTTAAGTTTGATTTGCTCTATGAGTCAAGTGACCCAGCACTCTCAAGTTATGTGCAAATTTAATTAGCAAAAAAGGTATCACGTGGAATTAATTCAAAGTTCGGTCTTGCCAACTTATATAGCCCAAGTAATGGTCCCATATTAATCAGAGTGCCTCTGAGATTCAAGTCATATTTCCAAGATTAAAAATCACTTAATTCAAATCTGAGATACTGCTGGATGAAGAGTCAGGTTTAAGGCAAGGGTAAACTGTATGTCAAGTTCACACCGCAGTGAAGACAAGCTCTCAGATTTCACTTCATCTGGCCAAAAAAAGCATATTCAATCTTTATGAAGAAAATAATTTCAAATTATAAGAGGTCAATAAACACAAATGTTAATAGAACTAAACTTGGCAGTGCTACCTACATGAAGACTTTATTTTTTCTGTTTTTCTTGTTTAACTCACAGCTTAATACATCGCTTTAAGCCTTAATGCATACCAGGAAAACACAGGATATGCAAGGAGTCCAAGCTAATGTTGCTGTTGGAAACTTAATGTTTGCATTTCCTGGATTTTGGAATTTTAACTAGGTGAACAATACTGCATTGATTCTATTCTGGCATTTGCTAGAAATACCAAAGTTTTTTTTTTCTTTTTTTTCTTGCCTGAAACTGTACAAATCAGAGTTAAACAATTTGATAGTGAACCTTTGGTGTTTTTTATTATTTTTTGGTCCTCTCCAACTTAAGTATCTTGCAGTTTACTGGGAAATTACAAAGGTGCTAAATGAAGCAGTAAGCATACCTATGCCAACAAGTGTAGCTAAATTAAACTGTATAAACATCTTTAAAAAATGTAATGCTTAGCAAAATAAAAGATTGTGAATACACAGGCTTTGATGATGCAATGGAGAACTATTATATAGTAAAATGTTTCCTTGACCTATCATTGAAAATTCCCTAATAGCACTGAAGAAGTTAATACAGGACTGTGCACTGTTCCCACACATGTCATATACTCCCCCTCATACTCCTCTAACTCTGTGTAACCAGAGGTCAATCTTCCCTCTGAACCAAAAAGCTAAAAATACCTAGAAGTCAAAAAAATCAGAAAAGTGGCAGTTTAGCCAAGTGAAGCTACTTCAGGTACAAAAACTGTAGTCACTTCAAAGTAACTGGTCTCTTTCAGTACATAAGGATGTGTGCTAAGTGCATTAGTATCCTTAAGATGGTAAGACATGAAACAGAACAGGGGCTAGGGCTAATCTGGCACTCTTGGCTCCTATTTTGATAGATGATGTAAGGGTACAACACTGAGAGAGATGAGTTAAATACATGTTTTAACCAACCTGCATTCTCAGAATTCAGAAATTAATTATTGGGGGTTTTGCTTGGTTTGTTTTTTTTTAAATTGCTAAGGTAAGAGGTATGTCTCCAGTGCTACCTTTTCAAGTCAGGTTCCCACCCTTGAGAATGATGTTGCATAAAAGACACTACCAAATTTAAGTATCTACAAGATCATCTAATTTCTCTGAGGATTTGCAACTTTAAAGAGGCAATGAAAGGAGAATGACTGAATAAACAAACAGCGAGGAAGCCTCCTCTCCCCTACTGCTTTCTAGATGGATGGAAGGGGAGGAAAGAAGTCACAATATATGCATCAACTGTAAAGCTTTTTCTTTTTTTTTTTTAATTTCTGTTTTCTAAACTTATGATGATTTACAGGGCTTTGTACAAAGCGACCATCAAGGACTCAAATTACTCTTAACAGCTGTGAAAAGCACAGGTGGAGCTTAACGAAGGGACATACTGAGTTTGTAACTTAAGGGTACATTAAATGCTGCTGTCATGACCATTCAGCATTAGCACACCAACAAGAGAGGACATCTGCTGTCCTCTGTCTTGGGGGTGCAGAGCCAGGTGACAGAAACACAGATACTGCACTTGGAGCAGAATCCAAATGGGCATCAAAACCATTTTTTACCATGACTTTCAAGATACCAGAAAAGTATCTCTACAGGTAAGTATTCAAAATAAGGTATTTTTTTTAATGTGATAAATTGAAAACGTTCCCAGAAACTTGCAATTTGCAGTGCTCTAAGCCAGGAGAGGGAGCTCCTGCACTTTTCAAGTAAGTCAACCGAGATTGCATCTTGTCTTTGCAAATAACAAAGCAGCTCTCTTCATCTCATGCCATGCACAGGTCTGCATTTGACTGATTAAGAAGAAGAATCTAATACAAAAATTTACGATATATAATGCTCTAATTATATGTACCCAATATTGTTAACCAAAAAATTTGTTAATTTTTTTTTATTTCCCCTCCTTATGAAAGTGATCATTTTCACATTACATAAACAACATTACTGAAATAACTTAACTGCAAATCGTTTAAGAAGAGAAGTTATATGATGTATAAACACTAACACAATAAGTACAAGACCCACTGGATTTCCTAACAGCAAAGGGTGTTCTTCCTATTTTTAAGCTGAAAAGGCTAGAATTACAAGAAATGAGGGACTGCATTTTGGTAATTCTAAGGAAGTTAGGAAACTGGAGAAATTCCAACTAAAACAAATATTTGGAATTTATTACTGCAAAATGTTGCCACAGTTGCATTTTGTCAATCCATCTTTTAATGAAGGCAATTGTTATGAAGGAGGGTGATTGTTTTTTAAAACATTTCAATCTAGAATAGCTATTAATAAAGTGCTTATTTTTCTTCTTATCTAATCAGAATAAATGAAAAAATATTTTGAAGATTTTGTGGTCTGTTTCTATACCACAAAGGCAGTATTTACTCAAAATAAGAGAAGATGACCAAAAAGTGAGAGGGGACAAAACACAAGTTTTCACAGTGTGCTCCATCAGAACATATTCATTATACCAGAATCATTGCTGTAACATTTACTAGTAACATTTTCTATGTTGAGAGAATATTAATGGAATAAAATTGATTATTAGGTATTAAAAACTTACAACTGTGGCAAATTTCTAAATTACTTTTCTTCAAACTACACATACATAGTGAAATGCCTGGTTTACTATCTGAACACCTTAATCCTGGAGATAACTTGTGTTTCTTGCTCAGTTAAAATGTCCAAGACTGAGCCAGCCTTCATTTTTATTTCTAACTCTTGTAAAGAATGTCTGAGAAATTTTTACCCATTGAAAGAAGTCAATCTGTGAAAACTCCTCACTAGAAAGCACATGCTAGTTTCAAGAGGAAAAGTTTCAAAAAAGTAAGACATAATTTGGTGTATATAGGAAATTATGTATTTGCCTCTCCCTGATGGTTTAAGTTCCAGATAAGCATTTGTTTCCCAATTCACATACCTTTCATCTATTTTCATAAAAATTCTCAGCCTTCCAGGTTCCCTGACCAATGGTTTGATATATATCAACTTTGATATATGGTTTCATTTTCTATATGGTAAAAGTGACAACATTCTGTGTTTCTTTTCAAAGGAAATGAAGCTTCTGCTTCATAATTTCTTCCGCTCCTTACTGATGACTGTATTAGCATTTCTCACACAGCTCTCAGCTTAATCAGAAATATAAAACCTAACATCATCATATTCCAGCAACCAATTAGCCATCTGGTCTATGTAACTCCTCATTTGACAACTGTAATATTCTTGAACTAATGCTCTGTGCTTGAAAACAGAATTGATTGATGGCAAAATCTATTCATCAATGAAATCTGGCCTCATGATATAGAAAAATGATGCTCAAATTTTTCCCTTTGCGTCTTCTATGACCTTCAGCTAGGGTGCTGAAGGGGAAGAGAAAGAAAAGTCATAAAGATCAAAAGAAGGGCAAAAGCAGCAGTAACATTTGCTGCCAAATTTCACATCACTGTCAGCTTTTACAGTATAGCAATATAATTATGTAGTATAAATTTCATGCAGTTTCATAACTACTCTTCTCTCACTCATCGGTAAGCTTCAGATTTGTGGAAAATATTAGAGTATAACTATTTTTCATGGTATATTATTTGCCAAAATATCACTGTCACAGCTCATTTCAGGTATGGCAGTATGATTAAAGAATAATAAGGGGGCTTTGACATGTAACTTAATTTTCACAAATAATGTAATTGTTACTCATAATATTACAAACTAGCTAAAATAGACATTAGGCCCTGGAAATTAATTCCCTAGAAGTTATTAAGTGGATACTGGAAGACATTTCATCATTATGTAGCCCACCAGTTTGAAACAAAACAAAATACCACCTTTCAACTGAAGGGAACATAGCCAGCAACAGCCACAGGGAGTGGCAAGGAAATGGAAGCATGTAAGTAAGCTCTCTGGAAGAGTTTTTCAGTGTGGCCTAAATTCTTGAATCCAACAGCCCAGTGGAAGAAACAACTGAACACAGAGAACAGTAACAGACATCCAGTAATCTTTATTGTTAGGCAAATGGACCAAAACTTTAGAGATTCAAATTAATTTTTCAAAAGGAAATTTCTCTTCATTTAAATGTCAAGCACACATTAAGGGAAGGAAAAAAAAATATTATTTTGAAATAACTGTTTTAAATATGTTGTTATTCAAGACATTCCCGAAGCCCAAGCTGTGCTTCAAGTCAGCTCCACTAGTCACCAAAGTCTCCTCTGCCCTGCCCCTACCTAGCTGATAAAGTAAGGTGGCAGAGAGAAGAAAAAAAACTCTTTTCACACTGTTGTCTAGTATGAAAACAGGTAGAAATAAGAGACTCATGACACAGCTTGTAGGTACAAATGCTGCTCACTAAATAACCTAAATATTCCTAAATACCACATCACACTATTTCAAGCAGAGAGTGTACACAGAAACAAACAGTTTAATGATAATAACCGAATTTAAAACAAACAAGGCCCACCCCAGGGGATAATCACAAGTAAGTAGATGTAAATAATGAAATAGAGCATTTTTGAAGAGCAGTAGAGAGTGCTTCTGTGATCAATACATATCTTACATATTGTCACAAAAGAAGATGACTAAGAGTTGCTAATCTTCTTCCTCTTCTGGCCACTCACAAAACCCCTTCAGGCCCTCATGAACTACAAACTTATTGAAAAAATAATCAAAACTAGAACCTCTGGGTTAGAAAGCAACATCAAAATCAGAGCATTGATAGGTGGTTTTTAAAAAAATCTCTTGTCTGCTGAATAATACAGAATAACCACAGTGGGCATGCCCAGCCTCTAACCTCCCCCACAGCCACAGGCAAGAGGAAGGAACAAAAGGGTTTACAGAATACCTGCCTCACCAAACACTGTGTGATAACGCTATCAGCTTCAATACAAAAGCCATCAGATCAATAGCATGTCAGACATCAATTACTAATAATGTCACAGGCATTTGTGGAACAGTTATCGATGTGCAAATGCACAGGTATTTGAAAAATAAATTACTGTTGTATGAAGGGGAACTTAAAAACAGGGGAGGATGGCAGTGCCTATAAAATTAGCAAAGCCTCTAGCTGTAGATAACTCTGAATAAAAATAAAATATACCCATTAGGCACTCACTAAGTTCTTCAAACCATGAAAAGCATGAAAATGTGCTGTTCTACAGTGGATACAGATGCAAACAGGTTGAGCTTGAGCTAGCCACCCTAGCTAACACTCTCCTCCCTTTGCTTTTTGGGACCTAACTAGTTTGACAAGCCACTAGTATCAGCTGGTCAGCTTGATTCCTGCAGCCAGATGCCAGTAGTGACCAGCCCAACCACCACCTCTTGTAGCAGCCACCAGAAAGCAGCCACCCTGCTGTACACAACCAAGCCACTTCTTGGAAGTGGCTCAGCAGGACAGTCTGCAATGAGCAGTTCTGCATGTTTCACTGTTCTTATCTTTC
Organism: Cyanistes caeruleus; assembly: GCF_971803275.1. NCBI lineage: Eukaryota > Metazoa > Chordata > Aves > Passeriformes > Paridae > Cyanistes > Cyanistes caeruleus. The sequence continues at coordinate 137,033,172 of NC_141701.1, forward strand.
AACCCCAAATAAACCCACCCTTGCCTGTGGGTTTAAGGCAATTTGCAAAATAGTCGTTATGTGTGCAAAGGGGAAGAGTAGGGTATGATGCTAATGGGGAAAAACATTGCCCTGGAACTCACTGAGAGCTAAAGGAGTCCCTGAAAGTGCAAGCAAGTATGACCAAATAAAGAATTTGTTATCAGTATTCCAAACCTCGATGAAGACACTTGCAATATCTAATCTCACCACCATAAAAGCTAGCTTAGAAGTGGAAGGTGGCTCCTCCTATGAAAACCAGGCAAGTATACCTTGAAACAATATATATTCTGTGCTAGCATTGAGTGATCTTGTATCTAAATCCACGTTTTACAGTCGTAAGTAGTAATTCTCAGTCTTCACACTGCCCAAAATATGGCCCATCTCAATCATTGTATGGACAACCCATGCTCACTGAGTACTCCATTTATCTTTAATGTCTTACATATTGACCTTATTTGCTGCAAACTAGCCAGGTGCAGCTCTGAAGACAGGATGACCTTTTGTTGCTTCTGCATTTATACACCACTTGCTCAATATACTAAAATATATTGAAACATTGTAAGTTAATTCTCACTTAAAAAAAATATAAAAGTAAGTGTATTTCAAAAAGATACCTATTATTGTAAGTAAATAATCATGGCCCAAAGTGACAAAAGGTAAGACCTTTAACCTATAAAAATATTCATCCAATAGAATTGTCTAAATTTTAAAGTCTAACAATAGAATATATTAAAATTGGTTGTAATGGACAGATTTTTCTGAAGTACTGGACAGTATCACGGCCTTTTTACATATGCAGAGAATATTTCCTTGATTTCAAATTACTCAACTAGTTCAATTCTAGAACTAGCCTGAAATACAAGTGACTGAGTAGAACATCACAGGAATGGTTGTTTTCATTTTCCTTTTTACAAATGAAAATGTAAGCATGACAGGAATATCTGCTTGTTGAATTGTCTCTAAAGATGGCAAATTTGATGTATTCCACTAAATTATCATGAAGGCTAGTATTTAATTTTTTAATGAAATGATATTCATATTTACTAATAAGTGTTATCACAGGAATGTGCATCTGAATTTTAATTGAATTATAAAATTATTAAATTCTTTATACTTTCAACTCAAAAATTACTTACTGGCTACTTTCAATGAAATTAAGAGCAAAAATCTTATTATACTAAAAAATTAACAGTTTACCTTAGTTCTTATCAGTAAAAGTTTAAAAAACAAGAAAATTCACATTAAGCTATCTAACTGCTTATATAAAATTATGAAAGTACATTGTACAGTTTTGTAAGAAAAAAAATGTAATTAACTAAAAGGAAGGAATGTCTTAAGAAAAGGTCAAGATGTTTCAGGGCCAATATGAATCTAGGAATTCATTTTCAAGTAAATGCTAACAAATTGTTGTAAAATCTGGTTATTAAAAAACAATTTGTCTTATATAAGTTCTCTGTACTATAGGGTAGTTTTACAGTTTTCAAACATTTTCAAAATATTTTCAAAAAAGATCATCACTGTACTTAATCCCCAAATTTGAAGAGAAGGCACAGATAGGCTTAGGTCAGGAGCATCAATTAATCTGTAGTGCCCTTTTGGAGATAATCTAACATTTAAGGGCAGTTTCATGAACACCTGTATCTGCAACACCACAGTTATGATGAACTTAAGCCCCTGTGGAACAGAGAGAGGATATCTGGAAAGCAGCTTCCAGATGCATACTGGAAATTCCAACTCAAGTATATATATTTAGCAACATCTCTTGAAAAATTTTAATTACCTAGAAACACTAATTAAAATGTGATTAAACTCATTAGAACACCCCAGCTGCAGAGGCAAGAGCATGATGTAGTTCTCCATTCCAATTTCCAATGCCATAACGATTGCTGACCTTCCCTTTCCCTCAACCTTTTGCTTGCCATAGCTGTAATAACCTAGCCTTACTGCAGTCTTACAATTTTGAGAATAAATGAGATTGAGACATCTGTTCAAAGAGCATCTTGTATCACATGGGACCAACAAAACATCTATACAAAATTACCTCAATAAAGCTGTAAGTGCATATCTCAGAACTGCTTCATTTTACAGCACCTTAAAACTATTATTCTGATATTCTTTCAAATTTGATTGTGAAGAAAAAGCTTCCCTTGATTACAAAATCAGTCTTAATACAAAATCCACACACATTATCATGGCAAGCTCCATGGCTCAGGAGCTGAACAAACTGGGGCTTTCTGAAACCCTGCACAAAGCCTTGTGGCCAGTGCTCAGTAAGCAGCAGCAATCATTTACCACCGTGCACAGAGGTGCACAGCAAGAGGGCACAACACTTGGACCACACAAAAACTGGCACTACTGGCTCTGCTACATATCCTTAAGAGCCTTCTCAGCTCATATGTTTTTGGCAGGCCATGGATGCAAAACCAGCTCAGCAGAATACATGAAACACAGCATCATCTGAAACATAAAAAGATAGCATTTCCCTGGCCCGCTCCTAAACAATACACAGATATTCCAAAACCTTAGTGTCCCAGTCTCCACAGCTCTCCTTGCACTAGAAAGGAAACTTTCCAAGCTGAAGGCGAAAATGCAATTTTTTTTCTTTTATTTCCAGGAGAAAAGACACAAATCAGCCTAACACCAAAAGGAGAGGGAGATCTGTATCAATGTTTGTTTAGGCACAATAAACTGTGCTGCCTTGCTTGTTCTCCTCACTTTCAAGAAGCCATGTCTTCTTTAAAATGCCAGCTCAGAAAAAACTAATCATGGACAATCAGCAAAAATAATGTCACATGTAAAGTCATGAAAGGACCAAAAAATACAAGGTGAAACTTGCTCTTATTAATCTGCAGGAGTGCTGGGCAGCTGCCAAGTTAGTTAATTCAAATACACAAACAAGTTAATGATGACCTGAGGGAGCGACACTGGATTTACACATTGAAAAAAACACTGTGCAGGAAAATATTAAGAAACTGAATGTACTCTCTATATGCTATTATGTGTACTCTATATATAATTTTTTCAAAAGTGCTTTAATTCAACAAATGGAACCATGTACCAAACAGAGAAGCAGAGGCTCCCCAAGGAATCCTATTGCAGTCCCCATTCCCATTGCAGGATTGCAACAGAAACTTCAAAGAAGTAAAACGAAGATGTCCCCTGGTTGTCAGTGCTTTTGGAATACCCTATTAGGCACCTTCTAGGGACCAAAATGTCTTATATTGTGTTCAGCAAGTTCACATGATCTAAAGAAGAAATACTTTATTTTTAAATTATCAGAGTGTAACAGAGAGACAAAACCATGACCTGTTCTGAGTTTCCATTCAAGCTATAGTTTCCATATTTTAATACTAACAGCAGAGGCTTGAATCCTCTAAAAAGGAAGGAAACATACTTGTCCATTCCTGGCTTCAAAGATGCATATGAAAGCAATTTTTTTTTCCAATCACTGATGTTGAGTAAAAAAATACTGTCAGCCTCTCTGAGAAGAGTGAAATTGTCCACATTCTTAAAATGCTTTCAAAGGTAACTGCGGGAGAAATAAAAGGCATCACTTCTAGTTTCACAAGTAGACAGATCAGTTTGCATCCTAAAGTTGGGATCAGACTACTCATATAAACATGGGACAGAAACACCTACAAGTCTACTAACAAATGCTTCCTAAAATAATTGTATCATATTCCTGTTTAAAGTAATTCTATACTACATTTTTTGTATTTTAAATAATTCTCTAAAAGCATCACAAAAAAGAAAAAATATCTTGCTACTTTGCCCCCCTGCCCCAAAAATGGTAACACTTCCCAGTTATCAGAAATATCTGGTATGAACAGAATCACTGTATGTCTTTTGCTCCTACACTCAACCACATTCATACGTTTCATTGCATTTTTATTTCATTTTGAAGAGTAGAATTAAAACAGAATTGATGGTTGTTTACTATAAATCAAGTATCTCCCCACTAAGCCAACAACCCTTCTGCTGAATCAGGATGTTGCCCTGAAAATTAAAACTTCTGATCTCATTTTCAAAGTCTCTTTCCCAGGAGAGTACTAGATGTGTATACATTCTTTCCAAGTAGTAACCTAACTATCCAATCCCTGGTTATTGTCAAGAATCTATAAATACTAGAGTCACAAAATAAAATCATCCTTTTCCTTATCATACATTGAACTGTGTCCATGTAAATCATTCCATGTCCTACAGCAACATCAGGAATTTCAAAATTCAGCTGCAATAAGAGATTCCTACACTGCATTGAGGACAAGCTGCTCAAAAAGAGCTTCATTTTTCTGTCAATACGGTGTTTATGTCACAGGACAATTTCAAATACACTCAAAAATAAATAAACACTTTACATGCTGAATGATCACCCTTACAAAACAGACATTAATTACTGAAAAGAAATCTCCTTTTTTCCTTCTCACTGCTATGCCAAGCATTAAAATACTCCTTTGCTCAATTTAAGGGATAGGTCTTTAACACATAGGCATATTCCAGTATTTTGAGGGCTGTAACTTGGCTTAGTACCTTAGAAGTAGCTGTCCCAATCTTCTGTATTTCATGTAATTCAGGTAATGATATAACAAACTTTACTTTACCAGTTGGTAGGAGCACCATAAAATGTTCTAAGATCCTAAAAAGGTACACCTAATGACCACACCAGACTTCTCAACACTTTCTAAATGTTTTCGTCCATGTAGTTTTATTTAATTGTGCAGAGAGACTCAGCTGTCATGCAGAGGTCAAGTTCATTTGCCACAAATCAGTGGTGGTATAATTGGCCTGTAGGAATGAAAATTTCTTAAAACAGTACTTAAAATATTATTTTCATGAGTGCAAGACACCCACACTGTCTGTTTATGCATTTGTTAGCCATCAACAAGTCAGAATTGTAGCAAATAAAAACAACTACCGGTCTTGCCTAGGAACCACCTGTCCCGATTCCCATCACACGGTGTGTACAGAAGAAAGGCTGAACAAAACCTTGTCACCCTCTTGCACATTCTACAGCTGTCTTTCCAGTCCTACCAGAACAAATTGAAACCCAGTGATAACAGACTTTTCCATTCCATTCCACGTGGAAATGCTTGATCTCAATTGTTCTGTGATCACTTTGATGTGATACTTTATGGAAAAGAAAGTTTAGAAAAATAAAACACCTGTGAAAGTAACTGACTCATATTTTAGTATAAAATTTTCAATACCTAGCACTTATTTTCAGTCACTTAAGTTTTTACTAATCCAGAATGTATCTGCAATCATTGTCACCACTGCTCTCGGTTTTGGTGCTTTTTGATCCACTTGTGAATAATGTGCATGAAGATGGAGAGTCAGCTGTGCATCCTCAACATGAAAGCAAATCATTGATAATCTAAAATTGTCTGGTGACCCAAGGCCACCAATTCACTTTTCCCCACTGCTAGCAAAGGCATGACACCACACTCCTGCTCTTCAGCCAGCTTTGGATAGAAGATAAAAACAGTAACTAAGGAAACACCCCAAACCACTCAATATTTAGCCACAGTGACAGTCCACCAAGTACAGAATCCTATCTTCCGGGGAGCCAGCACAGAGTATCTACTACACACTGAAGATGACACAAGTAAAAATTATTTCCTCCCCCATCAATCAGCAGCACAGCAGCCACCTGGTCAGACTGACCCTGGACTATCACCACTAACACTGACAGATTCATAAAGCTCTTGCTTAACCCATTTTTTTGTTTTGACTTTTCAAGGTTGTGAAAATAAGTTCTGTAAGTTATGTAAAGTGTAAAGCACTTTTTTTTGCACTGTGTTCAGTACCCCAAAATCTCAAAATGGTGAATAAATGATTTCCTATTAATTTCCTCCCAGTATTTATAATCATCTTTCATGTCCTCCTTCAAGCACCTTATTTCAAATCAAAATTAGTTTCTTTACCTTTTTTTTTTAATGAAGAAGCCACTTCATGACATTCCCCGTCACCCTTTATTATAGTGTCTAAATATCCCAGAAGATTTAAAATTACATCAGTCCAAGAAAAGAAGCAAATGTTCAAGCATTTACAAAATTTTGGTGGGAAGTAATTTTGCCCAGGATTTTGGAAACAGGCTGTAGATTTTTTGATTTCTATTCTGCCTGTACAGAAGCTAAGAAACATCACAACATTTCAGCAAGTATGTAGGAGGCAGGGCCCAACCTGCCCATACACAATAACTGGGTCACAGAATTCAACGCCCATCTCGTCATGAGACGTGCAGCGGGTGAAGGAACAGGGACACATGCTCTACTTCTGATTACAAAATGCTTCATCTCTTTTGTCTTTCTTGATTAGGGAAAAACAATGAATCTACACCCTCACCACCCTGCTGCAGTTATCCTGGCCTCTGTTTTTTAAGACAAGCATTCTCCTGTCACCCAAACCTCAAAAGTGGACATTTCCTTCATAGTGCAATTCCAAAACAAGCTTTCATAGTAATGTATGTTAAAACAGTTTGTAAAGACTAAGATGTATACATACACATTTTTCTGGGCTTATCCCAGACAAAAGTGAAACAAAACCAGCAGCAGGATGAGAGATGGTATCACATTGCCAAGTGAAGTAACTCCAAACTATATATGAAAGTGATCACAAGCAGAAAAACTGTGATGTGAATAATAACATACATCAGCTCTGAAATAAACATGTAAATCCCTACTACTTTAGTATTATGTTTGAGCAGAGATGTCTGTTTTCCCTGACACATCTGTTGAATACGGCAAAGAAAATGCAAGATCTTTACCTCTAGCTCGTGAACACTCTAGAATGCAAGAGCCAAGTTCATTTATTACAGAATGCTGTTTCTCCAGAGTACTTTTTATTCATGTCCTAACAAGGAAATTATTATTTTGAAACAAACCAAGTTCTCACACACATAAGATCTATCTAACTTAAAACCCTAGAGCTACCATTTGACACCTTCTATAATGTTTCTCTAATGTTTCTATAATGTTTTCACTATTTTGGAAAGCAGATTTTACTAATTTCACATATTAAACCACAACTCTCGGTCACACAAAGCCCTTTAAATTCAATACCTCCTTAAGCTAGTCATTGTAAGTTGCATGTTACAATCACTTCTTAACTGACCTAGAAATAAATACAATATTGACAAAAGTGCTAAGAAACACATTTAAGACTGCAAATTCTTAAAGGGAACCAGAAGAAACCAAGAGATAAAGAATTCAGAATACTCATTAAAATGAAAAATGCCTTCTGCAATTACTCAATAGGAAGCTGAATTAGTCTATTCACTGAAATTAGCAAATTGAAATTTGCCTTCTTTTCTCTGAATTCTATTAATATACAGACACTGAGATACAAAGTAAGTCTGCACATGCACTTGGATCCATTTTCATTCTGTTTTGAAATGGAATGTCTCGCCATTGCCAATTTATTAATAGAGACACAGACTACTTCGGCCTTTCTAAAGATGCATCTTCTCTCATCTGTCCTACATACTTACCTATGTTACATTTGTCACCAATTCCTGTATAAATTGGCAGAAGTTTATACACACTAAAAAAAAGTTAAGAAACAGATGTTTTGGTTTTTTTATACGACTGTTCAAATGCAAATTAGAATACTCCTGTGTTTGGTTTTCGCTTTGTTTCTTGGGCCTTGTATAATCCTAGTTTCTAGTACAATCATGTCTTTGTTTATTTTCTCTACACCTGATCAACCTCCCCATTTCAAAAAAAGCAAGTTAATTTCAATTTGGAAGTGGTTTGTATTATCTTCTATGTAAGAAAACATTCAGGCACTTAAGTCCTTAGCACCTGTAACTAACACTGCAGCTTGTGACTTTAGATCCCAATAGCAAAGATTTGGGTTGGAAGCATTGTGTATTTGGCCAGCAGTTTCAAGACGGCTCCTTCAGAATGTTGCTTGTGATTAAGATCTAATTCAAGGCTAACAAATTATACAACACCACCTGTAAAAAGCTAAAAGAGTTTTAACTGCAGCTATGAAATTGAGGTATGTCTGCAAATCACAGTGCAAGGTTACTTGGAATCCAAAGCAGCGGCATGCTCCGAGCAGTCAGAACGCAATCACCCAGCTCCGTGCCCTGACTGAGGGACTGCTGCACACACCAGATGCAGACACCTCCACTCAGCACCCTACTGCAGACAACAAGTCACCACTAAGCTGCAGTCAAGCTGCCTTTTGGTTTAGGGTACTCTGCGATAGAAAGCTTCAAGATGCTCTCAGGAAGATCTGAAGGCAGTCACTAAGGGCTGACTGAGCCCCTGTGTATCAGCAGGTGACTGGTGACTTAATGACAGGCAGGACAGGAGCAGCCAAGGGAAGGACTTTGAAGGGAGGTATAGCACTCTGTATAGAACTCACCTAGAAAGAGGGATTCTGCAGAATAAACAAAAGAACTATATGATAAAAATGAACAGTCTTGGAAATTCTTTGCAGTAGAATTCTGTTTCAGAGAGAAGCACAACCAGATCCTGTGTATTACAAGAACAGATAATACACTGCAGAAATTGACAAAAGAGATTATGTCGTATTATTCCATAAGAAGGAATATATCCTACAGATAGTACTACAGGATTACAAATGACTAAGACTTAAATATAGCCTTGACATGACGCTGGATCTGGAAAATACTTTCCTGTTTATGAGCTCAAGTGAGGGACAAAACAATGGTATCATTCACAGAAAATCATTAAAAGACATAAAAGGAATTTTAGAAATGGTAATGATATTATGTTATGAATACTATTATTCAAGAAAGCAAGCTTTTTAAAATTACAAGTTAAATGTTTCAAATAATTTACATGAAAACTAGAAATAATACTAACAAAATACTTTCCAATGCAACTTAACACTATTTTTTAAATTTTCACAGTATATATTCAGACATTGAAAGCAATGAAAAATTTCCTTTACATTTTTGTAATTGTTGCAATTGCAGTTTCAACTAGTGACACTATGTCAGAATAATTAATCTTAAAGTGGCAATGTATCAAAACCAGTCTTGAACAAATGATTGTGCAATCTGCATCTGAAATGCATAAAAGGGTGAAACTGCTAGTGATGATCCAGGAAAACAACACACAAATAATTTAGCCTTTCTAAATTAAACTTAGGTTTGTGCACAAAAATATAATTATAATTATTAATATTATTATTACTAGTATTATTTTTTAGCTTTTCGTTGAGCTTAACAACATGGTAGATATAAAACAAGGGGTTTTACTGCCCTCTAAACAAACTACAATCCATTACTTTATTTTTTCTGTACCCCAACAGATCAACTAATGCAATGCTTTCATTTCCTACTGTCACCAGTGAGTGAGCAACTGAAAAAATAGGAAGAGGAAGCCCTTCCATTAAAATAATCTTAAAATAGTATCTGTCCAAAAATATCCAGTTCAATTTAAAAAAAGTCCTAGTGTGTGTTGCCTTCAAGTAATGATTTATTGAGGAGGATGCCTCTGTAGCTTCTAAGTTGGGACTGACATTTGAACAAGACACACCCAGGCACAAGTATATCAAACTGGAGTAAGCCTGGTTTTCCAAGAAGACAAGAAAGGTACTTCTATCATCACAAAATCTGGAAGGTAGGTTTTTCCTACTCCATTAATTCCACTGAAAGCAATGCACATTCACAAGAAATTCTAAACCAATGTTCTTCAACTGAAAACACTAGTTCTCCTGCTTTTTTTCTGATTGATTCTTTTTTCAGTGCTTTTCATTATGGATATTAGGAGATGAAAGTATTGAACTGTCATATCAAGGAACACAACCAGCTCTCCCCAGACAACAATCTCCACAATTAGTCTTTTGGAGAATGTCATGTAAATCACACTTCTCAGTGCAAGGTAGACATTGCCCAATTTCTTTAAGATCCCGTTGGATCTCTTGGTTCTTGACAAATAACTACTTTCCCATCCAAGGAGCCGCACAACATTCATTCTGAGCAGCAAGAGAGGATTCTCTTTCCCAGTCATCTCCTTGCCGAAATCTTAATAAAGGTATTATCATCTTCTTGTCCCCACATCTTTCTTCCCACTAGAAACAGAACAGTACTTAGATGATCATTATCCTTTATCTACCACTCTTAAGAGAAATTCAGTTATAGAGTCCAGAATGATCTTTTTTACAATGTATTCTTTAGTCTTAAAGAAAACCCATTATTTTGAGACAGTATCCTGAAAGACATCTATGGTAGTAGAAAAACAACGGTGCATCAAATAGCATTACCCTTCTTTACCCATAGCAGTAACATCCACAATACAAGTGCTCGCTGTTTTTAGTAATTCAGTGCTACCCAAAAGTAGAACTGAACCCAGAAAACTTAGCAACATTCACTGGTTGAAGCAGGAAGAAATCTGTGTTTTACAAATTTTACTTTGTACTCCAGAGTACCAGAACAAATGATTGTTGGCTGCATAATGCAAGCCTTAGCCTAATGTTCATACTTACATCTGCTATTCTTCAGCTGTCAGACTGAAGAGGAACACCAATAAGCTACACAACTATGCTAAAGCTGATGTAAATGCAAATGAGAATCAGCCAACATGCAGAGAAATAACAAGCTTCTGAAAAAAACACTTATCTCAGAAACAAAAATGCTGTTCCTGTGTGTTTCACGTTATTTCTTAAAAGCATTTTAACTCAGTATCAGCTCATGAAACGAAACTCAGTATCAGCTCACGAAAGAAGACCTAAGTAAAAAGGTGTGTGTGAACATTGTAACACCGCTTTCTGACTTCTAAATAAAACTGAAGTAGAACACCACCACTTGTAATATTTAATTCAGCAGGAAATCTAAATCTCATATCCAATTTTCTTTCACCAAAACCTCTTTATTCTCAACATTACAGTAACTTCATTTATTCTTAATATTAACAGGTGCTGTTTTAATTCAGTGCCAGAGACGGGATAGGACATAAGCATAATATTACATTTGGAAACATGAGTGAAATTTGGCAGAAGCTGCCATGTTGAAGTATCTCAGACACTGCACATATGCTCCTTGCTGTGAACTGTGCCAGCTATGAAAACTAAACCACTTTAAGGTAAGATGTCTTGCAGATCAGACGTAGAGACTGCCCTTTCTTCATATTCCACACAATGCAGGACACTAAAACAAATCCCATAATGGCTGTCTGGGCATACATTGTTTTCTTCTGCTTTACAGCCAATCCCAAAAGTGTGCAATCATACATTGTTCAACATGTTTTTTTAATGAATTCTGCTTCATAGCATGCAGGAATTGTATTTGTAAAGAACTCACCCATGCATGAAGAAAACCATTGTCTTACACTGAGAAACACAGAAGATTTAGCAGGTTGAAGCTAAAAAGCAGCAGTTAGCATAACTATTTTATTTTTTTTCACTGAGCAAAGTTCTTCCCATTCTTTTTTCACTTTCAAGATAAGCAACTCCTTAAGAGACAAGGTTGACTGAAAGTCATTCTATGACAACTTTGCCAAGGTAGAAGCCTAACTTTTATCACACAGGGAACCAAAACAACATAGAAAAATGCAAAGAAAAAATTTTGAATTATTTTGAAGTTTAACAGTAAGTTTCCCAGCTAGGTTACCCTCTTCTAAGGTCTCCCATTCACTGTAATCTTGCCTTCTTTAAACGAAGCTTTTTGCAAAAGCATTACGTCACCACTTAGAAACAAACAAAAAAATTATTTAACTTTGCAAGTAAATTCACACTTGGGTTTTGTCTTTTATTTATTTTAAACCATAACAGCTATAAATTCCTGTCTGTTCTCCTGAATCAGGATTCAAAATCACAATGTCTGTCTTTGAAAAAAAAGATACATACATGGGGGTTTTTTTTAAAGAAAAGGCTAACGGGGGAAAACAAAAATAAAGCCCTGAATTGAAACAACTCAAATTTCATGCCTAGAAGTGATATGATCAATGATGGCCATTACTATTCCATTTCCTTATTACAAGATCTAAAGTTATTACAGTATCTTGGTCAAACATTAAGTAGGAAACAGTACTCAAACAACTGCTAAAAATACTCCATTAGAATAAAAACAGATTGTTTAGATGGTGATTCTCCTGCTCTCCAGCTGCAGAATTTGCTTTCCTGGAAAAGCAAGAAGAACTGAATCTCTGCTTCAAGAGAACACCTGACACATCAGCCTGCAGGATACTTTGCACAGGACTGCCATATCCTCCCTGAGGGAGTTGACCATGGCACTTGGGGACACTGTTTTGAGGTGAGCACAATGGTGCTGGGTTAATGGTTGCACTTGATGATCACAGAGGTCTTTTCCAAGCTTAACAATTTGATGATTCTACAACACAGTCAGAAATGCATGTTGATGGATTCCAGACAGTGGGCAAGAAGTCTGAATCTGCAGAGTGGCAATAAGATCCCCTACCTACACACAAACCACTGGCTTATGGCACTCTGGGAAGAGAAAAATGTGGAGTTGAAATCCCCCCGGTTGAGAAGGACTCAAGAACAAGCTCTCCTACTTCTTGGACTCACCAGCTAATTTTAACTGCTAGACTACTAGATATAAGACAGGTACTAAAAGCATCTTCCTAAGAGAAAACTGCAGAAAGGGGTATAGGATTTATTTTCTGATAAAAGTAAGGATCATATGAATGTCTACAGTATACCCTGGTTTCCTACCAACCAATTTCACTGTACCAGTGCTCCATGTTACAGATTTCAAATTCTAATCAGGAAATCAGAATCTCATCATCATATGGTCCTCAGATACCTGCCTTCATACTTTCTTAGCCAGGAGCCTGATTGTTATGAGCTGCAGTGTTGAACATTACAAGGCTTATGTTCTTTGTCAAAACCTGGGACATAAAAACTTCCACTGCATTTTAAACAGTACTTGCCTTATGTTTTCCAACACAACAGCCTTTAGGATTTTAAATGGGAAGAAATTAGGTCAGGTTTTCCAGCTGAAGCTTTTTAATTATTTTTTTTCTTAAAATTTTGTTGCTAAATTCTGAAAAATATACCTGCCTTTTACACCTTCCATTAATATCTTTCAAATATAAATGTCTGAAGAGCATACTGATTTACTGAGAGCCTTACAAGTAGCAAGTGTCTATAAATATAAGTCATAAAAATATTTAAACATAATTCCAGATTTTTATTCCTTTGTAACAGGTCTGATTTATCTTTCACATAGCACATATTTTAGCAGTAAGTCATTAAAAATGCACAAAGAATTCGTCTGTGCACAGATCAGCCACAGAATACTGATCTGAACATTTAACAGCCTAAGGAAAAACACAAAAAACACAAAATGGAACCCACGCACTTGAGGCAATCAAACATCTGCCTGCCTTTCAACATCACTTTCATAGGATTGTCTCCATTCCTAAATCAGAGGATATACCATGAGTCCCTACTGTTTGAACAATCTTGCTATTCAAGGACAATTTTCAGAAAGTGTAAAATTCAAAATTTTTATCTGTGTTTCTGTTGGTGCACTGCAATAACAAGGAAGCTACTATTCACTTCTTTTATCAACAATAGTACAAAGAATAAGACACACCCTTTTCAGGAACTGGAAAAACCTGCTACATGAAAGCTGAAAAGTCTCCAACTACCCATTCCTTCATTTTGCTCTACTTTCCACAGAACTGAGGGAGGCTGCAAGGACTTGGCCTTAGCCTAACAAAAATAAAGCTGAGCAGAAAAGCAAGGGCTGTGTATAAAAACCCTGAAATCATTATAAAACAGTAAGAAAAATCTATTTAAAAGGACAATCTTGGCACAAGATAGTTACCAAGTGATGATGAATAAATTTAGGTTGAACACTGTAAGCAGCTTCATCATGTTGAGGAATTTAGCACTGGAAGAGGCTTCTAATTAAAATAGTGAGGGGAAAAGGCTCAGCTGCTTTTAAGACAGCACTCCATATGTCTATGTCTGTATGACATAAAGCCTACAAGAGCATGAAAATAAACTTGATGAATAGGCAGGTCTTTTCCTGTCCCATGTTCCTAAGAGAACAATAACTGTCAAGCAAATAACATCATTCTGATACAACTCCAAGATACAGCCATCTGTCAGGTAATACCCCAGAATAATTATACCACAGAAAGCAAAACCAGATTATTAACACCACAGCAGGACAAACTTAGCCAAGAATAAACTTCACAGAGTGTTTTTTCATAAACGTCTTAGACCCATAACCTCACTTCTCATAATTTCATGCTGCCTCTGCAGAAAGCACACCTCTCATGCAGCACTCACAAATCTGAAAGAGCTCAGGTTATTTGGTCTCCACGCAACCAGGCAGTTCTATGATCTGCACCCCAAGCATTCTGCACACACACAGCAGATCATCTTACCCCAAACAATATGACATCTAGTATGCTCAACAGGCTCTTTATTTTCTATAACCCTTACCATCTTCATCTCAGGCAGGAGTCAGAAACAGCTTTGCTGTTGAAAGGTTCAAATCACCCCTTTTGCCTTCATGTCATTAACCAGAAAAACTACAGCAATCATGAAGGTCTAAGACAATTGGTTAGACAGAGCAGCTGCAGAAATATTAGGTGCATTCTATTAGACTTTATAACTTGAAAAAGCAGACAGTCTTTCAGGCATACCAGCCTTTCAATTTGTTTGACATCCGCAGATCTATCCCTATCCCTTGCAAAACTGTTGTGGCTGAACCCATAAAAAGTTTTTCAGAACAAGAATAAAACTTGTATCTGAGCCATACAGTTTCTGTAAATTAATCTCAATCTGTATTTTTCTTAGCTTTATTCTCTTAGCGAAGCACAGAGCGTGGTAGCTACAAGACAGCACTACAGTCCATTTTCAGTTTGTTTATATCATACCACAGCATTTTCCTACCATTTTAGTTCGTCTGCTTATAATAGAATACCAGTGCTTTTTAACCCTGTCATCCAAACAGCATAAACTCTTATTCACTATGAGAGGAGAGCCTACAGATATGATTTATAGAATATTCTAGACATGTGACTGCATAATTCAGAAAGGTTTGAAAAAAGGTATGCTGCAAGATACCACAAAAGACCTCCCATTAGCCCCTGCTGAGAATAAACAGACACATTTTACTTGACCTACCCTACTAACCTCAGCAAGCTTAAGGTCCTTAACAGCAGATGACAAGCTCAAATGACCACTTTCACATCTTTGTTGCAACTCCACATCAAGTCTTTGATCCTTTTTCATCTGGAAGTACCAAAGGATTTCTGCTTCTTGGCCTCTATATAGCCTCCTCATAATCCACCAGCTGATCTCCCTTGTACCATGAAGTGGGAATACTCATCTCAACTTCAGCTGCATTTCTCTCCATCACATACAGAAAAGAATATATTGGATACTGCTAAGATAAATTTCAGGTAACTGTTTGTAGATTGTTTTGATTATTTTTCCAGAGTGTTAGATTAAAAAATACAGAACTACTACAAAATCATATATATGGCCTCTGACAAATTTTGACATTTAACAGTCTGATACAAAAGTTAACAAACTGGAGGATGAAATCTGCTTGAACTGGTTTTCATTTCTCTAAATATTACAAGATTGTAAATACACAAATTTCTTGAAGTATAATTCATTTTTGCAGAAATTTACCTTAAAGTGGAATAAAGTTACCAAGAATATTTTGTATCACAAAAGGTCTTTCCCTTAAAGCAAGCATTAAAAAAGGCAACTGAACTCTTCAGAAACACTGTAAGTACTGCAAAGCATATAAAAGGAAAAGCTGTCTATACAAATCTAACTTACAGCACCCACAAAATATGCAGATGTCAAGAACTGCACCCATCTCAAAATACTCTTGCTTTGTGTCTTCTGCTTCTTTCCAAAACTGCACCCACAAACAATTTACAGAATCCCCTTTCAGATATTCTGATTAGTCTCCTACACTCACTCCTGTTAAGTTTCCAGGCAGCCTGAATTATTTTGCTATGTCACTGCAATGACAGCATAGGAATGCTGTGTCCCAAGTAGTGCAGCCATATTTTAGTATATTATTTTGAAACAATAATATTATTTTGAAACAAACAACTTTCTGAAATACTGTCTTGGAAATATGACTGGGGATCTCGGGAATAGTTGTTTATGCTAGGCTTCAAGCTGATAGTGACAAAAACTTGTAGTTTTTATTGTCAAGGTTCTTCTTTCTTCATTTATATTTAATTCCAAGATTGCAAAATTACGCAGGACATTCTGGGAGCTGGTACAATCCTGTGCCAAGTCATAAGCCAAAGACTCCCATGAAAATAGGTCAGATCAGGAACTCTCTGATAAGACATCAGCAAGAGAGAAAGAAATCTACCTCACATTGACTGCCAGAACACAGCCCAGTTTAGCTACAGGGAAGAAACGTCTCAGCATCAGTTAAGAACTACTACAAGGAGAAGTCCAAGCTAGCCTGACAATACTGCTTGTTCTCTCTTCAGCATTGTCTAACAAAGAACAGGAAACAGAGAAAAAACACTATGGCCCATGACAATGCGACTTACTGACTGGGAACCACTGACCTAGGCTGTGGTAGCACTCTATCAATTCATGTCAGGACTGAAGCCAGCTCTTCATCTGGTCATCTGAATAGCTCATCCCTTGACCCTTTAGAAATAGGTTTTTATTTAAAGTTTTTACCACTCATCTTTTGTTATAAGATTCCTGTAGGATCCAGTGGATTAGTTGAGCTTTTCCTTTAGCATTACTATTTCCTGGACTACTACTCCATTCCTTTCTAGCAGAAGTTCAGAAAAAACTTCTCCTGAAATGTGCTGATTCTACTAAAAGACTGGCAAGCATCTGACATTTTTCTTTCTGCAGCTCATCACTCTTTCTGGTTTTTTCCCTGCCCTGAGAAAGGTTTCACTGAAGAGGAAGGTGGGGAAGACTCATTAGTGAGAGAGGTTTGATGCAACAATCATCTGAAACTCAAGGTCAGGTATTTCCCTTGGCAACAGCTGCAGATGCACACATATACCCACACATTCAGTCTCCTTGCAGTGAGGACTGTCTTATACTTAAATACATACATAAAGAAAGAATTTTTTGTACAGTAGACATGCATATGAGCAAGAATTTATGCACAGAAACATCCAACCCCCCTGAAAAAAAGATTATCTAACTACACAGAAGAGAAAATATGTAGTTTCCCATGTGTTTGTAACTTCTAGTTTCTAGATTTTTGAGTAGATCTGCAACATGTAAACACTGGATTTTGGATTACCTTTCCTATTATAACACAGTAAAAAATATCACAAGATTTAGCATGAGGTAATTAGACATTAGGCTTTCGGTCAAGCTGTGGCTTGTTCTCCATTGGGAAGGCAGGCTATGTGTGCCTGTCACACACACCCATATCAAATCTCATATCTCTAGTCAAGCATTCAAGTGGCATCTTGGCATACTACTCAAGAATGAGTTTTCAAGAAGAAAAGGTCATATTATTACTTACTAGCTCAGAACAATATATTATTTAATGCCTCTAAAAAGCATTCCAAGAACTACAGAGAGATCTATTTCTTTCTAAAGGCAACAGAAAATATACATAGGAAGACAGATATTCTCCTAATTTCCACTATTCAGGACATGATATAAGGAACAACAGTAGAGAGACATTAACAGTTTTTAAAGCAGAATCAAAACCTAGCCCTGCTTGAGAGAAGAAGGTGCCAATATGCTTCTGATTCCTGTGAGATGGCCAGCACATGGGTTGTAAGGCCCACACTAATTGGAGGGCACAAAGGGAAAGTTTAGCCCTTTATGTGCTGTCCTCTCAAATGCACACCTAAAAATAAGAGAAATAGCATTCGAATTTGACCTGCCAGTGAATGAGAAGCACCCCAGTGCAAGAACAGGGATGAAGATGTCTGGCCTCTGTAGTGAGGACACTGCCCTTGTAACCTGGGAACCAGGAGCAACAGAAGCGTGCTGGAATCCTGCAGACAGACTGCAGCAACTCCAACCATGTCTGTGCAGGCACTGGAAGAAAGACACACTCTTATTTTTATCCCACTGCTGAGTGACCTTATGAGCTGCAAATTAGCAGCTAAACAAATGTCAAACCATAAGTATCACACACAAGAAGAGATCTGCTTTTAGACAATTGAGGATAACTAAATTTATTACTTAGATCTTTACAATGTGGGAAAATATAAGAAATCTCCATTAAAACATAGGTTCTCTGACACAGTAGAAACTATTCATACAAACACACTGAACAGACACAGAAGGTCCAATTACTTCTTACTTCCCTGTTACTGTGATCTGTTAGTGTTAGACCATGTTAATAGGCATGCATGTTTTCTTGTCAGGAATCTGGAGATACTCCATTTATATTACCAAGATGATTTTTTTTATAGAATCATAGAATGGTTTGTGTTGGAAGGGACCTTAGAGTCACCTAGTTCCAACTCCACTGCTGTGGGCAGGGACACTCCCCACTTGATGAGGTTATTTAAAACCTCATTTGACCCACCCCTGAACACTGCCAGGGATGAGGCATTCACAACTTTTGTTTTTTCTTCCTCAAGTACCCGCCATCCCAATTGAACAGCTTGTGAAAATGTACAACACACCTCCTGGCACTACATGTCACTCTACACTTTCACCTGCGATGACAGCGGGTTTGTTTTTATAAGCTGTAGTGTTTTGATAAGTAATGCATGTGTCTATTAAACTGATACATACATTTTAAATATTAATGCTATATCAAAGTTAAATGGAAGCTTTAGAGAAGACAGAGTAAGTTATTTAATAAGATGGGACATTTAACTCCCTGATGTAAATTAGCAGCACTTAAAATGGTGAGCTCAGTCCTTGGATAAAGAAACAAGAATACCTCTTGTTTTCTTTCAAGTGTAATTGCTATTACCCATAGGAAGTCAAAACAGCTATCTGGAATTCATTAAATAGTGTGGTAAATCTGAAAGTCTGAGGAGTAAAATACAAATTCAACATGAATGAAATGACATTTACTCAACAGCCATCACCAATTACACATGTCCACCTACACAATAAAGCTACGAAATTAAACACTGTGTTACAATTGCTATCTGACTCTATTCACAGAGCAGTTAAACAGAGTATTTACCTAAACCTATCTTCCTACAGGATGCTTTAGTTCTGGACCACAAGAAAAAGCTACAACCTTTGGTTTGTTGAGGAAGAAGTGAACCACTGGGTATAGAGTTACTGGGTTGAGATGACCCATCTTCATATTACACATGTTGGTTATGTTTCTCTGCGCTTTTTTTCAGTCATCTAAGGTAATAATAACCAACTAGAACTGATTTGGGTCACACACACCCCCCAGACAATTCTTCTCTAAATATGAAAAGGAAAAGAGCATTTGGAAAAATTCCTTACGTTCCCTTGGTATTCTATGACTCATTAAATATAATTAGTTGATGCCAGCTTCTACTGTGAGAAAAGGTTACTGAGTTTGCAAGCCTTTCCTAACAGGTATTTCCTAACACTCCTGCGCTTTGGAGGACCGTGTGGGCTAGGTTTCTCAAAATACAAATATCTGTCATATTAATGCCTCCACATGACTTTTTAAATCAGGTATCTATAAAGAAGTATGTTTTACAACTCTGCTAGAATATCTTTCTGTACCTAAAATATTTGAACTCTTCTTCAACAGCCATGTCTGCTGAAGAGTCTTCTTTTCAGATAAATTTCTGTATTGGTTTCTCTTCCCATCCCAAGCTTTTTTCCTTTGGAAATTAAAGTACTTCATAGTCTTCATGTATCAATGTGAACAAGTTTAATAAAAGGCCCTAAAGAGAAGGACTCTTCATTATCTTCATTAGGTGACAAATGCATATGTCATGAAATCAGGAGTTAAGATAATGTTTAATACAGTACATAGTGTTAGAAAATGTTCTGGGAAACAAAAGCCTTCACAGCTGGCACAATGAAGTTTTCAACTTTTCTCCAGTTGTCAATCTGGTCATTTGACTCCCAGTAAGTCACTTGTAACGTGTCCTTTTTAACTTCCATCCTCCAGTAACTGCCTTCCCTTTGTGAATCCTTCCCTTCGTTGCACTCACAGCAGAACTTTGCACATCCAACTGCCCAGGAAGACTTTTCCTTCACTGTTGCAGTCCAGAAAAATCTGCTGTTTCCAATGACACTTTCTCCCTCAGACTGGCTGACAGCATGCCCACCATCAGCATCTCCCAACATCTCTAAACACATGGAGACAACAACAGTATTCAACCACCTGCATTTGCAAGTCGTAGCCATGGTTCTAAACAAAGGAAAATATCTGTGTTTTCTACACTTGATACAAAAATGTGTTCGCTGGACAACTGACCTCTACCTTGCCTCAGTACTGAGCTGCTGCACATGATTTTTGCTCTCTATTTTGTCAGGAAAATTATTTAAATCATCAAGATTTCTTGAAGCAGCCAGTCTTCCCTGGGAAGCACCCAGGGTGTCTCGCCAGGTCCCACGGCGCAGACACATGACTCTCACAGCAGTCAGATGAGGGACCAAAGGCACCCTTCAGCATTTGGCTCAAAGCATGCCATTCACAGTTTTATCCTCTGAGGTTTGCTTGCCATTTCGATACTCTTGCTCAGACTGGTGGAGGCAGCTGGAAGATGGTCCAAGTCACTGTCTGTATCATATTTCAAACACTCCACAAGCTTTCGAAGCAGGGAGTCATGCACTGCAGCTCAAGCAGGGCCCTTTCAGGCTTGTTGGGCTGTAGTACTTGTAGTACCATTACAATACCAAGACAAAGTTTCCAGCACGTATAATTTTGATATTATTAAAGTCACAGATTTGCATCCTTGGAGATGTAACCAATCTTTGAATAAGAAGCCTGCAAGCTCTGTGATACAGACTGGGTGTTCCCATCCCCATAGGGAATTAAATACTGGGACTGAAGTTACAGGTTAGCTTGATGTGTACTGGAGGTAACACAGATTTACTGAATCAGTTAACCTTGGAGACTAGGCAGCAAAAGGCTCCTTTCAGGGTCTTTGGGTTTCCCAGAGGGCAAGGGAGCAGCAGCAGTGTGAGGACAGGGTGTGCCCCAGGCAAGACAGCTAACAAAGGGCTGCTGTGTGTCCTGGTGGGAGCAGCACTAACTGCCTTGGGCTGGTAGGAGGGGAAAGCATTAAGGGAGGAGCAAGGATTTTTAGATATGATTTAGAGTAGAGATTTCACACCTTCGTTAAGCTTTAGCCTTCATTCTCCTTGATTAAGCAGCAAGCTGCTCAATGAGCAGTTGGTTTGGATCACTTCTCCAGCCTTGCTAGCTTCAAGATGATGCAGCTCTGGCGTTCCCCTTTCCACATACACATTTTACTTACAATGCCATCCTAACACAGAACTGTGTTCACAGCTTCCCAAATGACCCACGCTACAGTGAGATAATTAACTGCTCATGAACAGCTATTCATTGAAAACGTCTATCACAGTTATCTGTTAAGCCACTGAAAATCTTCATTACTGTATCTGTCAAATCTCTGAAGAAATTCAGGACTTTCTTTAGATTCAGAATAAGACCAGATTTAGTTCTTGTTTTCCAGCTCTCCTGGGCCGAGATAAATAAGCAAGGCTTTTTATCAGCTTAACTTGTAAGGTGTTTTCTAAAACCACAAAAAAAACCCTCTCCATATGCCAGTTGAAGTTTCTGATTCAGTCACATCGATGTGTGAAATAAATATACTTCACTCTCATGTATAATTAGCAATGTCAAGTCTGTTTCTTTAGATAGCATTCATGGCATATTGTCTGTGAAACACCAGCTCTGCATTTCATATCTGAAACTACATTGTTCCTCTCAGAATAGCTTCACTAGCCAAATCAAGCTTAATCTACCAAACATAATATATTATGAAAGCAATAAAGATTTTCTATGTTCTTTTTATAAATGGACATGTGTGTTTTCAAATTCTAAGACACAATTATTAGACCTGATAAATCAGTAAAACTGAAGCAGTTTTACTCTAGGCTAAACTTGCTACACTTATAATGCAACATGTTTCAAAGTCAGTCATCACTAACTGTTGGTTGTATTTGCAATACTTTCCTATTTTTTCAAAACTTCTCCTATCATACATGATGAAATAACATAAGAAAATGTAGTCATTCTTGACTCAAAAAAGAGGCTGTCTTTACAAGCCAATAAAGTAGTACATAGTTAGACAACACACAATACTTATACCACATAATGGTACAACACTTTCACAAGTTTATTTATTAGCAGTAAGCACAACAGGAAATTATTCTTGGTCTTTAATACTGATAAACACACATCTATTTATTGCCCAGGACAGCAGAAAGCGGGCAACAGCCTAATTCAGTATCAGAAAACAATGAGCAAGTGTCATCACAAGGGAGTCCTACCTGGATACTGTTTTCACTTCAACAGCAGCATAAGATAATGCATTTTGCAGATTGCCAAACTAAGAGTCAATGGAATCTGAAAGAAAAGGGAAAAGCTAATAGTAATATGACATTCTAGTCAGTATTGGAAATACTACATACTTGCATTTTTTTCATTCTAAATCTTAGGAGAATAAATTTAAAGTAGTTAACTTCTAAATATCTGATTTTCTATGAAGCCCTAAAGAAACTGATGACTGACAAGAGAAGTCAAAACACTTATTTTAGCTAGGGGAATTGGTCTTAAAATTATAATTAAACAAAATAATTATTTCAAAATGGGTACAGGTAAGCTTTATCTAATATATAAACATCTGTAAGACTTCAGACATATAATCCCATTTTATACAAGAACAATATGCAAATTCTGTTACAAAATTTTAGGTGTAAGCCTTCTACCACTGCACTGAATGTGCCCACATTAAAAAGCCCTTAAGTACTTGTGAACTCCTGCCTGTAGTAAAGATGCTCATTTCTTTGCTTCATGACAGCCAATTACTCTGCTTTGAAAGTCAGCAATAACCTCCAGACCATAACTGGCTGTGCACACCAACATCCAGCAAATGTCTATTGTGCACTGCCTACGCCTCCTAAAAACAACTCATCTTTTCTTCAGAGCTTACAACTGTGAGATAAGATTGATTCTAGCCATGATTCATAATGTAGATTGACAAAACATTTTCAGGACAAAATCCAGAGTCCCAAAGACTAGTCTGCTTAATGATACTGCTTAAGAACACATGTTAGCCTACCAAACTGGGAGGGAAATTCAAGTCATGTTCTTTGGTAGTCAAGCATAAGAAAAGCAGATATTCAAGAACATCCAAGTGTTGGGCATATTCAGCCTTATTTTTTATTTCTTATGTGTTTCCCCTAAATGCAAGACTTCCAGCTAAAATAAAGAGCATGTCAATATATCTATTATCTATTACTGTCTTTGAAAACTCATTTGTCAAAGAACTTTACTTAACACCTAATGGTAATGCTCAAAAATGATTCAGTAAAATACAAAAATATGGCATCAGAGCTGTTCTCAGACCTGCCATATGGCCAGCATGATATGGGACAGAGCTAGTGGTCTGGGCTGTGAAGGGCTTTTAAGGATACTGCAGTGTAAAAGTTATTTGAAGTGTATTAAGTAATGTTTGGGCCCCATCTATTTCTGTAATACAGGGCAAGGTACTGTATTAGATAAGTATATGATATCACTTGTGATAGAAATGCTGACAATCTACTAAAAGCAGGTATAAATAAATTCAGCTATATTACTGTACTCCTAAGACTAAAATTAGGATGACACAATTTAATATACTCCATGTTTTCTTTAACAAACAACCAGCAGCAAGCAGGAGATGAGCTCAGGAAGAATATACACACCATAGCCTGGGATTAAACTGCATTAGCACAACTATGTGGGAAGCTTTCATCACTCCTACACATAATTCATGTGGTTCTAGATGGTCAAACTTGCTTAACTCACTGCAGCAACTTTCCAAAACATACTCTAGAAGGCAACTAACAGACACTTTGCTAGCAGCAAGACTGGATTTTTTTTCCTGCTTTCACTCATTATCATAGCAAGTTCCACAGTAAAACTTCACAAAGAAGAACCAGTTTGGAGGGAAGATGCTACTGAACAA
The DNA here is from genome assembly GCF_971803275.1 of Cyanistes caeruleus. Lineage (NCBI taxonomy): Eukaryota > Metazoa > Chordata > Aves > Passeriformes > Paridae > Cyanistes > Cyanistes caeruleus. The sequence goes on from NC_141701.1 coordinate 137,057,219, forward strand.
GTTTTTATAGATCCCTTCTGTTCCCCTCGACATGGTAGAGATAAATGAAAAGCTCATGGGTGGCCCAGGTGCTTGCACACAAAAAAGGAAGATTCAGGGCATGAAAGCAGAACTAAGGCTGGAGTTTCAGTGAAAGGCAACACTGCAACATCATAAAATGGGAGTTGCAGCAGATTTAACATTATCTTCGTGAGAAGCACAGTATTCCTATTAGGCACTCAGGAAAGACTGGAAGTTGCCACTTATAAAACATACTTGTGACCATTTCCTATCAGGTGTTGGGGTGTTAACAAAAATGCAAATAAACTTCCAAAGCAATAGTACATTCCTTACCCTGCTTTTTCTGTACCTGGTATTGACTTTTATACTGTACTCTTAAAAACTTCCAGCTCTGACACCTGCCTAATTTAAAATTTAACTTCCTAATGACATGCTCCTACACAGAAAACATTTTATTACAAACACAAAAACGCAATACTAACTCAGGTTCAAGGTCCATCTGACACAGTATCCTGTTTCTAATAAGTACTGCTAGAGGATGCATAGAGAACAAGAACAGAGTTCATACAGCAGAGAACATACAGCAACCATTCCTTGATGTACTTTGCCAGCTGACAGCAATCTGCAGCTCTGGGATTTCCCATCTCCTTTTAAGTGTACATATGTAAATATAAACATATTCACAATAAAGTCCAAACCTAGTCAATGTCTGAAATAATTTAAATCGCCTCCTCAGCATTTAGGTTACTGGTTTACTCCTTTTCATACAGATGAATAAACTGGCACAATTGAAACCGACGACTCTCATTCACTCATTTCCTACCTCTGCACGATTAAATCACAAACTCTAAATTAACTGTTGCTTTAAGACAGCTTTTAGAAGCTACTTGCAGTCACACACCCTGAATGCAAAAAAATCTTAATCCAAACAGTGACATCTAGCAAAATCCTAATGTTAGTTCTAAGTGAGATTATAGATTTGATCATCCACATCAATTAAGAACAAAGAATACTTTCAGTAAGTGAATAACCTAGTAGCAAATTAAGTGAAATATTTCTATAAATATGGCCAAGATACAACATCCCTGCATAAAAGGGACTTGATAATGGATTATAATACCTCATAGAAAAATTCTAATTACTATATTTTAAAATTAATACCTACATGTGTGCAAACAATGTCCTCAGGAAAATGGGGCTCTTGAGCTAAGTAAACTTAAAATAAAAACTCTAGGTCTCATCCAGAAAACCTAACTGTAAAAAACAAATTCTGAATTCAACTACCAAAGACAACCATGAGGTCTAATGATGTCGATCGCCACTGTCCAGACTGTTCAGTCTTCTTCAACGGGAAGAATTCTGTTGCTGGGTGATATGGCTTAGTGCTTTAAGTGTTACAATGACAGTGTTGATGGGTTCATGGTTGGACTTGATCTTTTCCAACTACAAGATCTCTCCCAACTTTGCCAATTCTATGATCATTGAAAGCTATTGCCCCTGAAGTTATTCAACAGTTTATTTAGAGGGAAGAAAGCAAAGATATGGCAAGTTGTTTAAGAAATCAAATCAATTAAAAAGCTCTGGAAGCAGAGAAAGGCAGGTTGTTATAAACACAGGCTAAACATTGCGAAGCTAGGAATTCAGAAGTGAAAGCACACAAGTAGCATACAAAAGCCCCTACTGCTCTTCCCTGCTCCTTCCTCAAATATCATCTACCTTCTCCGCATTGCAACGCGCCAAATTAATAGCCATTTATTGCTCCACACAGATTAAATGTAGGCATTAACAGGAGCTGGCCTCACAGGTGAATTAAGTTATTACCAGCCAATTCAGAAAAACGCCTCCTGTTCCCGATACCCCATAAACTGAAGTTGATAGGTCCCCAGAGCCCGGCTGCGCAGCCCGGTGTCCCTTAATGGCTCAGGCACATCCATTACTTGTCAGAACGAGCTCTGCGCAACGAATCCCGGCAGCCCGGCAGGTTTCAAAAGCCGGAGCACTCGCCGTGATTAGATCCACCGTGGGCTCCCCCGCCCGCTCCCGCACGGCCGCCGCTGCCCGCGGGGGGGCTCGGGGACGCGGCGCTGCCCGCACGGAGCCGCCCGCCCCAGGGAGCCCCGCGGGCAGGGGAGCGGGGAACGGGGGGCTCCCCGGGGAGGCGGGGAACGGGGGCCATCTCGGAACCGGTGCCCTCCCGGCACCGAGCGGCCACAGCCAGGCACCTGCCGCATCCCCTCGCTCGCCCGCCGACCCCTCCCGCGGGAAATCCCTCCAGCGCACCGCAGCCCCGCGAGCGCCTGGGAACCCCCCGCCGCCACTCTCGCCAGCTCGCGGACCCCGGCGGGGCCGAGGCTCGTACCTGTGGCCCGGCCTGACGCGCGGGCGCGGCTCAGCTCGGTCTACTCGCGGCTCCTCTCGCCTCGGCTCCGCATCGCCGCCGCCGAGCTGGGCCGGGCCGGGCGCGCCGCGCACCGCCCACAGGGGCGGGGCCCGAGGAGCCCAACGGCCGCGCGCCCACGGCCCGCCCGCTCTCAGGGCCCGCGCGCCATTGGCTGGCGGCGGGAGGGGCCGTGCGGAGCCGGGCCGCCATTGGCCCGCGGCGGAGGCGGGGCCCGCCCGCGGGGGGCGCGTGACGCCGTGTGGCGGGGCTGGGCCGCGGGTCCCGCGCCGGGAGCCCGCGTGGATGAGATACTCTCGCTCACGGATGAGTCCAAATCATTCAGGGATGAGCATCCCTCACCTAGGGATGAGCCCCACTCATTCATGGGTGAGCCCCCCTCATTCATGGATGAGCCCCTCTCACCCAGGGATGAGCCCCCCTCACTCACGGATGAGCCCCCCTCAGGGATGAGCCCCATTCAGGGATGAGCCCCCTCACGGCGCACCGAGCGCGGGCCGCAAGACGCCCGCGGGTCCGCCAACGGGGCTGCCAAAAATTGATTACGGCTCCTCAGGAAAGCGAATGCAGAGCTCTTTACACAGTTACCATTTGTGCTGTTAAGTTTCTTCCTATTTTTGTTTATTTATTATGCCAATGTATTTCAAGTCTTTGAGTTGGAGCACCTTTGTATGCACATATTTTCCTCTCTAGAAATTCGTTAAAACTGCTGGATATATGAACTCGCATCTTGTTTGGACCTTTTTAGCAGTAGAACCCTCAGACCTTGCAGGCAGAGGTTGCAGATCATCGGTCAGAGCTGTGTGCAGGGGAACAGCAGTGATCTGCAGCAGCTGTTTGTCCAAGCGCAGAAAGCAGCAGTGGCAAAGCTAATTAATTCATTTGTCAGCTCCGTGCCTTCTGTTTAGTGCACATGCTAGCAGTGAACCACATTATTTCACAGCAATCCAACTATTTTGTGGTAATGCGACGATGTTCTTCAAATGTTTATTAAAAATATCCTTAAAAGGTTCGGTGGAAAAAGAATACTTCGGTTTGCTTCTCCTACTGGGTTTTGTTTCCTCTTGTTCTGTTTCACTCTGAATCCCCAGTGTTAAACCAGACGCGATCCCTGAGGTCCCTGAGGTCCGTGTGCCCCTGATGTGGGACCTCCCGGCGCTGCGGGGCCGGGGGACACCGCGTTGCTCCAGGTAGGAGCCAGGGGGACGAGCAGGACAAGTAAGGCTATTGGTATGTTCTTGAGAGATGGACAGGGCTTGACAGCTGGCAAGCTGGATGGCTTCTCCAAAAGAAGAGGCTGCAGTCCTACCTGTGTGTTAATGACAAGACTTTACTCGTTCAGTGAATCTATTTTTATTGGGTTTGCTTTTAAAATAATAAAATATGCTAAGGATTCTTTCTTTTCCAAGCAGAGGAATATACTGGTATTATAAACATGTGTGTTTGCAGCAGCAGTGCTGTCCAACTTCCACACAACTCAGTATTTAGTGCACTGGAGTGCCAGCCTGCAGAAGTGCTCCCTAGTCTACAGCATGCTGTAATGATGCTAGTTCCTGGCTAATCTGCAAAATATGTCATTACAGGTGGTTTTGGACAGCTGTAATTCTCCTGCACTGAGAGGGGCCTTTCAGCATTGTCTTCAATCAGCATTTTGAATGAAGCGCTTAATTGTGGCAAAAATTCATTGCAATACGTAAGCAGTTCCAGAGGACTAGTTTGTTACAGTTTCCTCTCATGTCTTGTATTACTAGACATATGGTTCTGTAGTGTATAATGCAACTACTCACATTCAGCTTCATTTGACATTTGTTCCTATTCAGTTTAAAATTGCAGTATTCAGAACACTACATGATTACAGGATTTCATTATGTTGTCAATCATTTTTTGTTTAGATGAGCAAATCATTAACAATTACTTCCCTTTTATCCATATCTTCAAAGACAGGACATGGTCCTTCCTTTTGTGATCCATCAGCAGCTGAAGCGTTCCTGAAAGGAAACCTGTTGAACATACATGGTTAGATTTTGAATAAGTTATTCTCAAATCTAGTAGAGTAATTACAGTGCCTAGAAAAGCTAGACACATCAAATGTAGCTCAGTTCCTGGATGAATACATATTTTTTGTGGGATTTGAGATCCCATTTTAAATATTCATCTCACTGTCCTTTTAAAGAAATGTTTTACAAGATTAAACAAATGCCAAGCTAATAATTTCCTTCTTGTTATGCCGAGTGCCACCCAAGTACTTTTTAATATCTTAAGACTTAACCTCATTTGGAAAACTAATAAAAAAATTAATAGTTCTGAGTTCTGATACTTTATATGCAGACTTTTAGTTGCAGTCCGGCTGTTAGAGAAATTTAAATTCCCCAGGATGAAAGTGCTGACACTAAGCAACAAAACTCCACAACACAGCTTCCAGCAGAAAGATGAATTGCCATTGTGCCCATCCATGTATTGTCCTTCCTTTCCTACTGTAGAGTTTGGCAAGAGTTAGTTGAGCCCTCTATTGGTTTTGAAAAAGGGCGTATTCTCCACAAATCCAAAGCAAAGTAGCTCCTGTAAGCTGAACATTCACTAATAGCAAATGTAATGAAACTAAGGAGACAATGAAGAACTTTCCACAGGTCAGTGCTTTTTCCAAATCCAGGGGCTTTTCTTCATCTTCAAAGAACTTTTTTTTGGCATGACTTTGGTTAGGAACTCTGAAAATCATAAAGATGGTTTTCAGATGGTTCAGATGCTGGTTAAGCATCTGAAAATCATTAAATCAGTCCAAACCTGAAAGTCTAAGAACCAGACTAGAAAGAAATGTTTTGGGAGGTAAATTTAGGTTAGTTAGATGACCTGCTTGTTTTTATTTCTTCCCAGAGTTTTTTCTGGTGGAAAATGACAGAAAGAAATGAGACACTCAAGAAGTTGTTGAGACACACTGATCCCCAAAACACTTTAGATATTTTGATGTCTGGGGTATTTTCTTCTGCCTTGCTGACATGGCTGGAAATCTGCAAAGGCAAAGTCCTACATCTCTGTCAGGGGGATGCAACAGTAGAATAACATCTCAGGTGGTACCATGTCTGCATATCACTGTACACATTCCATCCACAGAATCATCCTGGTTGCCTCTAAAGATTTAGCCCATCACAAGGTGTTGGCATCTCTCTTTGCAGTTGCTAGGTTGTTGTTATAAGGCAGTTAAAAACATATTAAATACTTTCCTAAAATTATTTTTCCATGCAGGCAATTGCTGTATTTGGCACAAAGATATTATACAATCATTAATGGGAAGTGAAACTGAGCCAGTTTCTCTTCAAAGTGTGGCCAGCCCTACAGGACAACTTCAGAACTCCTGCTTCTACTATGTTTAGTTGTGTGTGTTTAGAAACTGCTCTGGTGTTATTCACCTCCTGACACTGACACTTTTGCTGTGCATAGCTGAGATTCTTGCATAATTTAACAGACCCATCTCAGGTGTCTCCCACTCTGTTCCCAGCGTTCAAGCTGTGTTCTCTGGATTGTGGCACACAGTTTGTGGTACATTACATTTACTGAAGAGTTTACCAGACTTGCTTATTTAGAAAAAATTCTAGAAAACAGCTTTGGTGGGTTTTTTTTTCAATCACATCTATTTGATTTGCTCCAAAAATACTTAGGACAGCTGTCTCCAGCCAAGTTTATTTCCTTGATTTTTCCCTGATATGAGTATGTAAATAATATCCTATTTTTCATCTCAAATTCCAACACTGTTGGTGAAAGTGAAATAAATAGTCATAGACATCTTTTTTTCTGTTGCATTTTAAATACTTGGGGTTTTTTTTTGTGTTACTGTTTTATCTTCATAGTATTCCAGCAGATAGGCTTGTGGATAGCACAAAGGACTGGCTGAGTGGAACTGGAACCAGCAAAATATCTGTTTCAGTCATTGCAAACTGAGGATACTGGAAAATATAATGTTTCAGTCATTACAAATCAAGGATACTGGAAAATATGTTAAAATGGTTTCATTTATTAAAGGCATATTTAGTTTGTTTTCTCACTTTTTCCTATTATAATTGCAAAACCTTCTGAAGTTTTTCTGTTCAGCAGTACTCTGAAGTATTGCTATCTAGGCGTAGTAAATGAATCATGCAAATTATTTTATTGAAAGAACACGCACATTCATGTGTACACGTTATTTGCCTGGTCTTCCTATTACAGATGCAACTTGTAGTAATATCCTAGTTTGTTAAAGCAAAAAAACTGCTCTAGAGGTTACAGATTTCTGACTGATAGAGTAGGAATCTGTCATGCTTGTGTAGGGCATGTGGAGCTTGAATACAGTAGTATGAATATTAATAGATATATATATATTATATATAGAAATATAATTTGTATTCAATAATAGATCTTGAAATATGTTGAACATTATTTTTTTGTTGGTTTAGGTTGAGAATTTTTTCTAGCTTCTCATAAGGTAATTTTACTTTCTTCTTTCATTATATTTATAAAAGTCTAAATACATAATTTTTTTTCCCTTCACCTTGTAAAATTTTTCTGTCTATAGCATTAGTCATGGAATGCTAGGTTGGAAGGGACCTGAAGGATTATCTGGTCCAACCTTTCTTGGCAAAAGCATCATCCAGACCAGATGGCCCAGCACCCTGCCCAGACTAATCTTAAACGTGTCCAAAGTTGGGAAATCTACCCCTTTTTCTGGAGATTACTCCAGTGGTTGGTTGTTCTTGTAAAAATATTACTCTTGTGTCCAATCGGAATCTGTGCAGATGTAACTTGTACTTAATACCCTTTGTCTTTTCCATGTGTCTCATTTTAAAAATTGACTCTTCATCTTCTTCGTAGCCACCCTTTGAATACTAGAACCATTACCTCCATCAGGTCTCTCTTAAGCCTTCTTATCTCAAGGCTGAGCAAACCCAGTCATCTCAGCCTTTCCTAAAGTGGCAGGCTTTGAGCCCTGGGATCATCTTTGTGGCCCTTCTCTGGACCCTCTCCAGCTGCCCACCTATTTTTTGTGTAGCAGGGACAAAAACTGAATTCACTATTCCAGGTGTAGTCTGGCAAGTGCTGAGTAGAATGGGATAATAACAACTTTATCTCTGCTGGTGATGCCTCTGTTGATTCAGCCCAGGATCCTGTTGGCTTCTTTGCTGCAGTGGCAGACTGTGCATTCATATTTAACCACTTGTCCACCTGAGCCAGGTTCCTTCCTACAGAGCTTCTCCCCAGCAGCCAGTAGATCCCAACCTGTTCTGCACTCATGGATTATACTTTCCCAGGTGCAAGACTTTACACTTGTCCTTCTTCACAAGGTTCTTGGTAGCTCACTCTTCCAGCCTATTCAGGTCTTCCTGCAGGTTGGCTCTTCATCCCGAAGTGTCCAGTCTCCCACTCAGTTTAGGGAAGCAAAATTCATCAGGGTGCACTATCATCCAGATTGCTTTTGAAGATATTAAACAATGCTGGGCCCAATATTGATCCCTGGGAGGCCCCACCTGTGGCAGGTTGCCAGTTTGAAAAGGAGCTGTTTGTCACCCTGCTCTGGGTGCAGTCTCTCAGCCAGCTCCCCACTCACCATGTGGACCCTCGTCGAGACCATAACACCTCGGTTCTCTAGGAGGAGCCTGACGGAAACTGTATTGAGAGCCTTGGAGAAAGGCACGTAGATAATGTCTACTACTCATCCCACATCAACTGAACAGGTTACGTTGTTGTAGTAGGTGATCAGGTTCATCAAACATGGTTTACCCTTAGTGAACCCATGCTGGCTTTTCCTAACTACATGATTCATCTGATAGCCCCAGGATTCGTTACATAATTTTCCCAGAAACTGAAGTAAGACTGATGGCCTATAATTTCCTGGAGCTTCCTTTAAGCCTTTCATATAAATGGGTGTAACATTAGTCTTCTGGGTTGCACCTAGTCTCCACAACTTCTCAAAGCTTGTGGAGAGTGGCCTCATAAAAACATGAACCAACTCCTTATGCCCTTGGGTGGATATTGTCAGGCTCCATTGATTTGTAGGGATCAAGTTCCTGTAGAGTTCATCCACCAGCTCTTCATTCACTGATGGTGGGTCTGTGTTCACATCAATCTGGATTTTTGTTCCCAAGGCCTAGGGCCCAATAGAGCTGGTAAAGAGAGGTGAAGAAAGCCTTGAACCTTTGAAGTATTATTGGTGACTAATACACCTCTCCTGTTTAACTCTGGGCCAGTATTTCCCTTCTGCTTCTGCTTGTTGATTACACACCTGAAGAACACTTCCTTGTGGTTTTTGACATCTCTGGCCCATTTCAGCTCAAGCTTTTGCTTTTCTGATTGTATCTCTGCATGCCCTGGTAGTTCTCAATGAGTACTCATTCATTTTTCTGTCTCTGGTACAGGTCTCTTTTAGTTTTAAGCAGACACACAAGCTCTGAATTAAGCCAAGTGGGTCTTTTGCTCCACCTACTTTCCTTGCCTTTAAAGGGGATGAATATTTTGTGCTTCCAGGAGAGCATTCTTGAAAAATTCCCCGTGCTCACTAACTCCTTTATCCTCCATGGAATCTCTCCCACCTGAGCTCTGAGTGAGTTATGATCTTCAATGATCTCTATGATCTCTTTGTCTAAGTACTAACCTTCAGTGTACTCAGCCATTACTCAGTGTTTTTCTGTGGGACTGCCTTTAGGATTTCTAGTATATGGTAATTTCTCCTCGAGATCCAGCTATCATAGAGGTACACACATCTTCAGATTTGACCTTTTTATTCTGCATGCTTGGTGAGCTTACCGTGGATGTTTTTGTTGTGCATAAGCTGTTTTGAATGTTTGTGCAATTTTGATAAATAACCAAGCTCAATTTTGTCCCTACTCCATATATGTCTTGTTCTTCTTGCTCAATGTTAAAGTTTTCCTTACTGCAAACCATGCTGAAATCCTTTCTGCCATTCATACCACCAAGTTCTCACTTATGAAGTAGAAACTAAATGAAGTGATTGAGCAGAAATACAACAATTTGTCTCATAACAATTTACCTGTCAGGTTTACACTTCAAATTTTGTTTTACTTTGAATCTTTTCCTGGATGTCTTCCTCAGGGACTTATTTCCAAACCATACTAGATAAGCTTTTCTCTTATATATATATATATAAACTTGACCAATCATGAGGCTACTGTCCAATTTGCTGAGCTTTGCAAAACATCCATTGATGCTTCTCCATCCAGCTTGAGAAGTTCTGTCAGAGCCTTCTTCAACTTGGAGTCTCCCTGCTCTGAAAAGTTACATTTATCAGGTTATTATATTAATTGTTAACGCTATTTCAGGTTTAATGGTCGCTGGTTTTCAATTCACAAAATTCAATAGATTTTTGTGTAATTCCTCATTGCATGATCAGTGCCTGGTCATCCCTTGTTTTTCTTACTAGAATTTTACATGCTTTATCAGTCCTAGTTTGCAGTTAAAATACTTCCATTATTGGCATCCAGAAACCAAACTTCTCCTCAGAGTTTTGCTGCCATCTCCTGATCCCTAGCACACCTACTGGTATCTTATGTAATATTGTTTAAGGGTTTGGATTTGCTCAACTAAGCCACCTACCACCACCAAACTGCACTGTACCAAAAGCAGTCATGTCCTTCATACTTCCTTAATGTTAATATTATATTTTAAAATGGTATTAGGAGAGGAGAAAATATGCAGTAGTTTACAATACTTCAAAACTAGGGTATATTTATGAGTTAAATGCTGATGCAAAAGTTTCTTACAAAACAACTTCAGGATTTGTGGAGGAGTTGTGAAAGAATTAAAGACACAATGAATGCAAAGTTTAGAATGTATCATCCCTAATTAAGCTTCCACTTTACTTTGCTGAACTCCTGGGAGGGTGAACTGTTTGCATCACAAGATACTTAAAATGTCACTGCTTTCTTTATCTTTCCTGGCAGTTACAGAAAAATACTATTATTAATGAATTTGGATGTGGCTGCAAGCCAAGAATGTGCTGTTTCATGAGTGTGATCCTGCATTTGCAGGATTTTAGTCTTCCCCTCACAGACTGAAGAAAAGTCAGATGCTAAGAGATCAAAGTCAGAAGCTGGGGAATGAGACCTACTGTGTTTTTGAATGGCAGGCAGAAGAAGCATGAAGAAAATAGAATATAGTCAGATAAACAGTTATCATTTCATTTTAATTTGTTTTCTGATTGCCTGATCTCATTTGCCTACATTTTCTCCACAAAGCCCTGTCTAATCCTCCCCAGTGCTAAGGCAAGGAGCAGTTTGCTGCTCCATTCCCTTTGGGCTGTGCATGGAACTGAACAGAAAACAGATCTCCCTTTAGTAAATACTAAATTATCATCATGTACAGCTGATGTACTGACCTGAACTTTTAGGCAATGCATTAGAAAAGAGGCCACTGCTCAGGTACAGACATGATACCAAGACTAACAGTAATTATACAACTGCAGTCCCACAAAAGCACATTAACCAATAAAGATATGGGAGCCAGATGCAATTTTTCATAAATTGGCATATACTTGTGGCATGTTTTGAGTTTTAAATTCTCTCATGGAGTAACTGATGCTGAGTGCTTCTGGCAAACAGCCTATCCCAGAGGGAAAGAGGGTTGCTGTGGAGCTAACTTCGCCCTCTCAGTTCACAGATCTTGCTATGTGGCTGCAAACAGGGGAATATCAGAACAGGAGTCACAGTGCCTGAGAATTGTGTCACCCGCACTTGTGCATTTACTGGGTAGTAGAATTTTCTAGACTGAAAAATGAGTACCTATTACTGATAAGTAATGTAAGATGAAAGATGCTCATTATCTATCTAGCTGTTAGCAGTCATTATTAAGCATACTTGTTCTCTATCAGATAGTTAAACTACTCTTTATTAGGCTTGTGTGACAAAAACAGAGCCGTGTACTCCAGATACCAGGAAAGACACCAGAATTTAATATAAATTTTCCTCCAGGACCCAGCAAGATCTACACCTTTCTCTTGCACCTAAAAACGTATGGAAAACCTACCCTTAATATCAGGATTGCACCCAGCTATACTGTTCGTAGTCTTAACCAAAGTGCCTCAACAACATAAGATTTGAAGCTTCTTGGTAAGTGCCAGATACTTAACGTCTATGCTCATTCATTGTCTCTGGATGACTCAAGCACAGGCAAATTCCTTGCAGGCAATAGTGAGATTGGTCTCAGATTTACCTCTTCCTAAGCAGAAGTGGAGATGCTTTCAGTTCAGGCTGCAGCAAAGCTCACATCCAGAAAGAAGTGGGCCTTCTAGATAAATCCAGTGGCAAACCATTCTTCCTTCCTGGGAGAAGCAGTCGTTGCTTCTCAGCTTTCCTAGAACTCCACTCTATGCTTGGGCACAAGCTCCTGCCCGTGAAAGGCGATTTAGACCCAACAGGACCATAAGCCGCTCAGGATCAGCAGAAATAGGGACCATGAGTCTGACCAGAGCTGGTGAATGCCACCCTCCTCTGTGCTCACACTCCTCTCTGCCTGCTCTGGAATAGGCTGAATTGGGAGCTGTACTCTTTCTGCAAGTAGAAGTGCTTTCTGAATCTGACCGAGAGAAAGGCAAGTGGCTGCAGCTTAGAGCTGTCACTTTGTCTGAGAGTGGTGGTCTTTTCAAGTCAACATTTTTACCTCCCTAGGCTGGATAACAGATTGTGGCTCTTTGGTTTCTATTTTTTCTTATCTCATCTAGAGTGAATTGTAAGCAGGCTGTCTGTGCTTGCTGCCTGCCAGCACAAGCCAGCCAATCTAGTGCAAAATCTCATTATAAGTCTTTTATTTTCAACTCACTTAAACTGTAGTACTGTCCAGGTCTGCCAGAAATGCTGCCCTGTCTCTATAGGGGATTGGTCTTTCCTGCCTGTCTTTCCTCAATACCTTTATCCCCATTCTGCTCCTTTTTTTTTGGTGTATGTATGTGCACATATAAGGGAGAGATGGGAGGAGGGAACAGCTCCTAAGAGACAAACATGCATTTCTCTCCCTAAGCTGAAAACCTATTTAAATCTGCTTGATGGGAATCAGCCCTTCAGCTGCTTCCCAACACATGCACAAGGTAGGGTGAACAGCTCTGCCGAGTTTTTAAAGAGCCCATGCAGCCTGTTACACAGGGTTTGACATTTCCAGTATAGGACACAGCTTTCAGCTGCTTGTGCTAGGCTACCCTGATTCACACTGGGAAAGCTGATACTGGTTGTCTGCATCACGTGGGTATTTTACTTGTCTGGGGAAAATACCAACCAAAGGGTTTAGTAATTTCTGAAATTAAATTTAGGAAGGGTATATTGGTTTTCAATAGAAAAAAAATGCACTTTTAATGGAGAAAGTTTGTTTTGAAATTGAGCAAAGAAGGCCTTTGTCAGATGCTTTTTTATGCCCCAAAGAAAATCTAATCTCATTTGCCCACATTTTAGGATATTTCAAATCTCAAAGTTTATGGAGAGACTTGCTACTGCTTAAGGGTTAAGATTGTCCCAGAGCAAGCTTTTGACTCTCACAGTTACAGTCCTGTTTGTGCATCATTCCCACAGTTCAAATAAGGCTCTCCATCCCCTCTCAGCTCCTGGCCTGGACATGCACTCTCCATACAAAGCCACTATACATGGTGCAACCCAAGATTACACGATGGAGACAGAATTTCCCAATAATGCTGCCACATGATGAGCTGGAGCCAAGCAGCGAATGGAGAGCAGGGACACTTTCCTGCACTTTCAGTGACCTCTGTTGGCATCTAGGCAATGTGAAGGAAGAAACTGCCTGATTCAGAGGCAAGCAGTGCAAGAGAGATCTGAGGCCTTCTTGTGGAGAACCAGCAGGCTGAACTGGAAGTAGGAGCATGTGGGATGAAAATTGGTACTTGCAGAGAGGGCAAAAATTCGGGATTGGCAGGACAGGAATACTGTTTTGAAGCCATTAGAGAAAATGGCAATTAGCAGAGACTGAAGATCCAGAAGAATACTAGAGCTGTAGGCTGAAGAGGTGAATGCGAGATGGGGGGAAAATCTGCTCAAAAAACTGAGACACAAGAAAAGAAAACTGATAGAGAAGTTGGTTTGAAAAGAGGAGTTTTGAGAATGCAGTCCCAGGAAAGACACTGACCCTAGAAACCAGGGTTGTTGGCAAGTGGACAGAGCAAGCAGTCCCAGATGAGAGAGAGCCAAGACAAAGAGTCTTGAGGGAGTTCAGAATACCTGGGCAAGGAGATGTGGAATAAAGGCTTGGCTTGGAGTTCGAATACAAAGGCTTGTTTTTAATGAGCGTTGAGGAACAAAACAAAAAAGGCAACAGTTGCAACAAAACAAAGAATAGCCAAATTATCATCTTGTCAAAGACCTGTAAATGTACACTCTGAGAAGACAAGAGGGAGCCCAGGACATGAGCGCTGCCTTGTTTGGACACAGGATTGTGTCACAGGACACCCTTGCACTACTTGCATGCTGAACTGGCCACTGCCAGAGGGCACCATGCTATGCCCACTCAACTGGCTCTAGCAGGGATGTGGGAGCCCACGGTGGGTAGGTTTGCTGACTGTGGCTACTTCTGGAAGCAACACTGTTGCAGGCAGGCCAAGTAAGAATGTCACTTGCTATGTGTGCATCTTTTCCAGGGTGGACCCTCTAGATCTTTTAATGTGATTTTTACTTGCTCTCCGCTTGCCACCACTTGATGGTTAGGCTGTTGGCTGCATTCTGACTCCAGACAATAGGAGCAGAGATTCTGGTGATGTCAAGTAACAATATGGCTTTTAATGATTTTAATCTATCAATCATATTAATTATTGCAAGATAAAAATGGTGAAATCTGCTGTAGATTAAATGTATTCTAGTATTCATCAAATTAATAGTAGATGTTTTTTGTACTTAGCACTGCTTTCTTAAATAGGTCCTTGTACTTCTTTTGGAAATAGTTCCTGATCTTCCTCCTCTGATCAAGGTGTATGGGCATAACTGTGAGTGTTCAAGGTGGGCTGATCTTCTTTCTTACTTGGGGTTGTGTTTAACAAAAACTCCAGCTATCTTGTGGTGTGCAGAAGGTTGTAATGCCACACATTACAACAGGTCCATGCATGGTGCTGGTCTTAATTTCTCTCTGCAGCAACATGTCATTGTTTGGATGGAGCCAATCTAAGTCACTTAAGATCAACCAAGTTCCATCAGCATTTAAGAGTCTATATGGCATTTTCTAGGTGATGACCAGATATGTTTAATAAGGCTGGTGTTAACACAGACCACTGTAGGAATCACTCTTTGGAGCTCTGGGTGTGACACAGCCCACTGAAAATGTTTACCACAGAATAACACTTCAGTTGCCATTGATACTCTTTGAGAAAGGATGATGGAAGGCTTCATCCATGGGGTGATGTAACCTTGATAAGATGGTACCAGGGGTTACTCTGAGCTGAAATCAGATACCTTTCCTTTCTTTCATTCTTTTGACAGTCCTTTTTAACATAGGGATTGGAATGGCATTGATGTTTTGTTCCCGCTGGAAATCTGATAAAATGTCCCTCTTGAGACCTTACCAGGCCATGCTGTGGATGGCACCTGTCCTGTCAGGAGGGCTGGCTCCAGACTTTGGTGGCTGCAGCTCAGGAGAGCACTGGGCAGTGCTGTTGAAGTGACACCTTTGTTGTCACTAGCTTTTTACCATATCGTGGGCATCCAGCCCTGCAGCATCAAATGGGTGTGGAGATGAACAAACATGGATAACACTTCTTTTCCAGTTTCTGTAGCACTTACAGCACTACATTATAAAGCCTACATACTAAGCTAGATTAAAAATATCCGCTAATTTCAGTTTGTGAGTTTTACAATCTCTTTCCTGGTAATACTTAATGCTACATATCACTTTGTATGTTCAAAGCACAGTTTCTGCATCCTCAGCTATAGTTATCTTCAGCATGTCTACAAATCAAATCCTAGGTTATCAAGTCAGCACCCGAAACAAAAGATAGGAAACTAAGGAGTAGCACAATAAGAACTCCTCTGCTGAAACCTTCTAGCAGAAGCAGACTCCATTACCCCAGTGACAGAGTTCTGCTACCATAATTGTAAAGCAATTCTATTTCTTCATGCCTGTGTCATCATTCACCATTCATTTGCCATCTTCTGCAAGAATGGGAACAAGGGTCTGGCAGATAACATACTTTTGGTTCAGAAATTGTTTCATACCCACACCAGACCCAAAAAATAAATATGCAATGTTGTAAGCAAAAACTATGCTAAAAGTTAGAATTACAAAATTAGCTTTGTCAAGTTTTAGTGTTTGGTTGTGCAATATTAGTACTATTGGAATGTATTTTTTTCTGAATACAGATCCATTTATGTGTTCTACCTGTTTGGCAGCTCACAGTTTTTCTCCTCACAGCAGGTGCTGAATAAAAATTATAGGAGACAAGAAAAACAGGGAAGTTACTTTGGACTAGTCCATGCAGGCAGCTGGAACAATACCACTTCACTGCCATTTAGAATAAGAAAGGCCAACAGAAAGGGTTCAAAGACATTTTTGCAGACAAACTTCTGTAAGCAATTATGTTCAGATAAGCATAGGCCTACACATATGCTGTTCTATAAGAAACATGATAGCCCCTCTGTAAAAGGCTTCTGCACCAAAAAATATGATTTGGTTTTATAAAAAATATCTGAAAAGTAGACAAAGTAAGTGACTGACTTTTCTTCAATTTGATGATCCATGTGTAGTTCTGGAAATACCATAGCTAATCTTGCAGCAAATAATGTGGTAGGTTCTACCACTGAACAGGCCAGAGAGAAAGAGAGGTGTGACTGACTGGTTCCAGGTTGTTTATGCTGTACATGTGTCAGCACTTTGTGTACAGTCTGTGTCACTGTGTGCAGGTGGCCTTTAGTATATGCTGTGTAAGGTACTACCTTGGGGAGTTTCAGCTTTTTGCCCACTGATCGAGTAGGAGCTTAGAACCACTCTGAAGCACTCTCCAAACACAGCATCAGAACTGCAGTGCTACTAAATACACAAATAAAATGCTAAAATATTGAGGGAAAACTTGTGGGCCAAGTCTGTTGCTTACTAAACCTGTTTGTCTTTCTAGACACCAGCAAAAGGTGATGAAAAGGACTCTTCTATTATAAAAAAACCAACCCAGCCTGTTTGTGATATGTAATATTATTTCCCTTCAAAATCAGGTTGGCAATGTCTCTTTAATGTGCAGCACTATGAACTTAAAAGAAATCTCATTATCAGCCTTCCTAGCCTTAAGCACTTCATCAAGTATTCCATGACTGCTGGCTCGCAGATGCTGCAGTTAAGGTGCTGGGTGGTGGGGTTTTGTTTGTGTTCCCTTAGGGCTTTTTCTTGTTTTTGTATGTGGCTATAAATATCTTACTCTTGAGAAAAGACATGAAAGTACTTACATAGACATTAATTAGACACCATATGATTTTTTTTCTCAAATTCTGGAGTCACAAAGCATAACTTTTAATTACCCATTTTTGTTTGGGGAATAGTAGTTTCTTCTTCAGGCATATATCAAGATGATCAGAAACATGTATAATTTCTTCTCCAGGATTCTTGATTTCCCCTGGCCAACTTTTAATAAATAAGAAAACATTAATGCCTGAATCAGAGTAATGCACCCCTGAGTAAAAGTTCCAGTTCTTCTGTTGTGGGTCTCAGTATAGTGCATCTGTTGTGTAATGTTCATAAAGATACTTGAGATAGAGATCAAAAATGAGTATAGTTCATTTTAATTGATTCCTTAATATCTGAATTAAAGACAGAAAATTTAATTCCAATATAGTCCTATACAACCAGCTAGGTAAGTAATTTCTAAAATATTTTAAAATCTTTTCCTGCCCCAAAATAGTTGGTAAATGAAACCATATCACTGAGTTTAGACTACATCCAGAGAATATTACATGCTCATGCTGTATATCCAGGTACGAAGGAGAAGACTCCTTTTTGAAAAATCCAAGCATGTGAGTTTAGGCTGACTGGTGTGGTATTTTGGGGAGGTAGCTTTCATTGCAGTAGAAGCTCGTAATGATCCACTGGTGTCAGAAACAGCTAAAAACTGCTGAGACGGCTTTCAGACAGATGATCCATTGAAGCCATGATTCACTGTTTGCAGTACTTCAGACTTCAAAACTACTTCTTGCAGTTCTGCTCCCATCAGCAAGCAGGAAACAAATGCAGGGTACAGGACTGCGTGTAAGGACTGCACTCCACAGCTGCAGAACCTCCACTGTGCTGAAGCTTTTGAAATAGCTGTGCAGAGGAGGAGGATTTTGCAGAGACATCTGAAGGTATCCTAATAACTTTTAGCTTTTGATGTGCTTGGGTTAACCCAATTCAGATTCTCAGTACATACAAAATATTAGGAGAGCTTTTAATGTTTAGTTTCTTTTCTTCTCTTTTTCTTTTCTTCTGTTTGGTTTTTGTTTTTTTATCTTTCTGCTTAGTTTCCAAAGAATCAAGGCTTAGATGTCTGTGTCTACCAATAATTATTTGATTTGTTACCAAGTTTGAATTAAAATTGACTCAGGTTTCAAATATATTTGAATTTACTCAGAGGTGAGTTCAATTTTGTGAAAACAGGCACAAAATTGTGAAGAGAAGAAAGAAATCAAAATTGGTGACCTCACACTGAAACACTACAAGAGCTCAGCTCTTATTAGGTGTCAGGGAGTCTGTTTAGGGGAGAGAGCAATGTCTGTCAGCACCCAAACCATTATAAAAGCTTCCATCAAAATTCTGTATGGATAAAAAATGGGGGAATTGCAGTACAGATACTTGGTGTAGAGAGTGTAGTTGTACCATTGCTATTTCTTTGTCCAGTGTGAAAGCAGGGATGAGCCATTACATTTGACTTGTGCTCTCTTTTCTTTCCACTTTGTGCCGTCTCAATGTCCCCCAAGCTTCATCTCAGAAATTTAATTCCTGTCTTCCAACTAACACAAGAGAAGTTTATGAATTCAGATTTGAATTTTGTGTATTTGCCATCCAAACCAGCATTTCAACTACCCCCTGCCTGCTCTGCCAAATACATACTGCAAAAAAGCTGTCCTGTGGTCATCTATTTTAATTTGATATTTGCTATTTTAATTTGATTGCAGATGTTCCTGCACTCCCTTAAGGCTGGCTGTCTCTTTCACACTTGGCTTTCATTTGCTTTTCCAGCCTGTATCCATATCAGGAAGACATTTGCCTGAATTAGTGGCACACCCATCCTATGACCATAAATTGGCATTCTCACTAGTTCTTAAATTAAAAGTTCTTTGTTTCTCATAAATATACTAAGCCTGCTTTTATAAGCTTTACATTTTTATAGAAATATAACTCTGGATTGTGATGAATAGCTTTTGGGGTCCTCAGCACGTAATGATCTGGCTGTCATAAAACCTGAAAGAAGAGTATTTATAGCAATATTTTGAAGTTAGAAATTATTACTATTAACAATCCCAGATGAGTAAAGAATATGGTTTAATCTGAAGGACCACTGTGTCTTGGCAGTGAATGTCATACAAATGACTCAATTTTAAGCTGCTTTAGTGATCAGAGAATAAACTGCTGGGGTCAGAGAGAGAACTGGTGGTCACTCAGTGCCCACTCAGTTTTCCCTCTTTCTAATTTTGCAAATGATGTGAGAGCAGATCTAGAATGATGGAGAGGTATGATGAATACATGGATGATTGTGGAAGTGCTGGCCACTCTAGTCACAGATGTCTGTCTTTGGGAAAGGCCAACATTCAAAGCCATATTAAAGGCATCTCAGTGAGTGTTTGAATTTACAAGGCATTAAGGGACAGTATGTCCCACCTGTGAAGAAAGAGCAAGAGCACCACTGACCAAGTGGCTGTTTTCAGGTGCAGGGTCATATTTTTATAGAAGTAAAGAGCCAGCCACCCATTTTCCAATTTATTTATTTTTTTAACATGGCTTGTTGAAAGTCCAACTCTTCCATGACTGAAACTGAGCTTGAGCCATGCTTTCTGCAACTCTCAAAACTGTTATTTTAAAAGCTCTGTCAGTACTCCTGTCAGATCTTGTCAGCTGATCCCTGTCAGCAAAGAAAACTATCTTATCCTATGGCACATGTGTTGGTCATTGACTGTGCGTACAGTGACCACAGGCCCTCTGATCACTTTCTTCCATCCAGCATCTCTTTTGCTACATTCCTGTCTTGCACCAGCTGTGCTATATCACCATCTTTCACTTCTCATTCCAGCCTTCTTCCCTTGCCCCATGCTCTCTGTCCAGACACCTCTCCCTCTCCAGCCTGTTCCTTCCTTGGGTGATTATTTCTTCTGGATTTCCCCAAAGCAGCCACAGGGTCCAAAGTAGTAAATGAGAACCTTGCTGAAGGAAACCACCTAAATCAGCTCCACATTAGCACAGAATCACTGAAGGCAGGATCTTTGAAACACCAAGTTATGAAACTCTATCAAGACCAAACTGATCTTACTAAAGCTCATAATTCATCCAGGGTGAGTTGGATATCCAGGGTGGCTAAAGCACTCCTGCCAAATTTCATGCTTTTTCTCCCAAGTATGGGACCTTCGGGACCGTCTAAAGATGAGGTTGCCATTCTTTTTAATGCGAGAGAAACTTGTACTTGTTGAAGAGCAAAAGCATTTTGGCTGACATTTTTATATACAGTCTGAGACAATTCTTGATACAAGCACACATGCATCACACGTATCCAGCCTTAGGCAGACACCTGCCTTGGAAAATGTGAGCCCTGGTGGCTGAGGACTGACAATGGCATCAGCAATGGAAAATGTGGTGTAATAGCAGGAACTATCTGGCAGCATTTAACAGGTGAGTTTTCCCAATGCCACCCTAAATTATCCCTCCACTGCAAAACTTTTAAAAGATTTAATGAAGTTATTTGTTCTTTGCAGGAACTTTCCTCTTTAAAACCTTTGGCGTGCTCTTGTTGATATAAAATAACGATTTACGGAAATAGAGGAAGCTGAAATCCCACCCATCCTTTTCTCTCCTGGTTTATTTATTTTCCATGTGAGATTAATGAGTTTCCTGCAACAGGGCTAGATCCGCTCACACATTGTGCAGATAAGTTAATATTTATTTCCTTTTCCAAAGGTGAGCAGACACCTTTGTGTTCCCTGGTTTTCAGAAGCAGACAGTATGTCAAACAACACTTAAATCAACCATCCTTAATTATAAAATGCCAGCTTTACATTGCTGGCTGGAGTTAGACTGGTAAATCAGGGTAAGCTGTACTGCTGGATACTAACATAGAAGATTATTTTAACTGGCTTAATTTTTTTTACCAGTAGATACTTTGGAAAGAGCACATCTACCTATTTAAGGAATTTTCTTTAGTTTAGTGCCTGTCTGGTGTCAGGCTCCACCGCTGTGTACAGTGAAGCTCACAGAAGCTGGTTTCCTATGGATTTCTCTCCCACATCCCCTTACCCTCCCAGTTCCTTCCTGCAGTCCAGTGCCATTGCTCCTTTCTACGTCATCTCCAGGTGCCTGGGGATCCCCTCCGGCAGACTGGAGGCATCCTGGTGCAGCTACCCTCGATGGAGCCCCCTCTCCAGTGGGTGCTGTTCCCTTTGTCCAGCTGGGGAGGCCAGGCATTCATCTCTCCTGGACACAGCTGCCAGGTTTCACTTTCGGACTTTCTCTGTCACATGCCAGGAAGTGGACAAGTGGCAGGAGGAAGGCTGGGGAGACGTGATGGGCAGATGGTGTGAGCTCCCGGGTTAAAAGGAGCTCCTTATTGCCAGGGTGTTATGTGAAAGAGATGAGAAATACTGTGTGTGACTTGGTTCAAGAGACAAAAGATATTTGTACTGTTATTTAATTTCTTCTCTCGGGGTCAGCTTCAGTGTGCCACTTACAGCTCCTTCCTCTCTCTCTCAAGTCACTCTTAATAGCCAAGGAGAAAAATAACCATTTTCTTCATGTATGATTCTAAATTTTCTATTTTAAAAGGTAAGCTGGACAAGTAATATGAAAAAGTTACTCAGGGGCTGTCTTAGGCCCCTGAGTTTCTAACTCCCTGCTGCTGGAAGTGTGAATCGGGGCAGTGCAGCAGCAGCTGGTGGAGCTGTGCCAGGGTAAATGAGGGGAACTATTCCAACCATGTGTGCAAACTCCACCAGAGATTTACTCACCTTCTGAAACCAAAGAGCTGAAACTTCATTCCAGTTTCACTTATCTGCCAAGGCTGAAGTTCAGTAATTCATATTTTTACATTAATAAATAAAGAAACAGCTATACCAGAGCAGGGAAGGCTTTGATTAAGCATTTTATAGCAAGTAAAAGGAAAACATTGAATCTTGTGCTCAGGACCTGGCAGCTACAGGAAGCAGGAATGCCCTGGTTCAAACATGTTTGTATTAAAAAAAAAAAAGAAAAAAAAAGGAAAAAAAATACCTAGGGAGTTTCTTTCCTATGATTTTACAGGCAGTACAATACAATAAGCCTGGCATTTCAATAAAGTGACTGTCATAGATGCAGCCTTCATTGTGTTCCCACTGCCACAGATAAAGAATAAGAGAGCCTCTGACTCACAGCATCAGAGGAACATGTCCCTAATCTGACACCCCAGTCTCAGTCAGAATGAATTTTTCAAGACATGTGCTAACTGCAATTGAGAATTTCAGAGCAGGTAATAGGCAGGCAGTGTTACTACTGCATTACCTGTAAAGCTTGTACTTCAGAAGCCAGTGCTTGAAAAGCAGACCCGCTGTTCTGAGCAGTATGAGGACTTTTATTTAATGTTGCATTAAATACCCTCACAGAGAGCATTCTGCACATTCCAAGGGTTCCCTGGATCTCAATCCTTCCACTCCACTAGAGGTAGTGGCAGTTCTGGAGCTCACACTTTGCACCCCGCTGAAAAGGGGCCTCTTCCCTCAGTAACAGGCAGGAGGAAATCACAACAGGACAACTCATTTCCCATTTGCTGTTTTTAAAAGAAAATAAAGCATAAATGAGTGCAGAAGTTCAAAGAGAGGACTGTAAAGTCTTTCAGAATTACCCTGAGGTTCCCAGGAAGAATAAGGTTTGACGGGGCTCATAGTTTTATGAAGTCAGGCAGACACTAAGATGAAAGTCTGTTGTGCCTCCTTTTCTCTTTTCCATACGCATCAGTAGCACATGAAAGAGAACGAATGGAGTGGCTCAAGAATGTTGCTGCCACCGAGGTACAGGTTGGGAGAGGATTTCTCATTGACAGAAAGTCTTTTTTTGCAAGAAATACACCATCCAAATTCCAGAGATACAACAGTGCTCCATAAAGGAGGTTTTACCTATTTCCACCGTAACAAGATGTTTAGAGTTTTCCTCCTTAATTATGGTTTTTTTGAGATAAGTTCTCAGGCATTTTATTTTTAAGATTTGAGAGTGGCAAATGAAGATTGATGTGACCTAGAAAATCTATTTGCTCATTTTACATCTGGTCTCAGCCTTTGTTTTTAGTAACCTGAAAATTTTCATTAACTGTTCTTGAAATGGTAACAGTGGGCTGTGAGCAGAGCCCACAAGCAACAGGAGGGGGATGCAGTCTGTGAAAAATGAACTCAGGTCAGGAATGGGTGAACTTTGGTTGCTGAAGATTTTATATTCTTATGGGACTAGTCCCCATACGCCTTTTGTTTTGAGATTACACTGCTACCTCAGTGACTACCAGATCTCTTTTGCTTTGGGATTACATTTAGCTAAATTCCTAATTTATGGACTACAGAATGGCTCCATTACATTTCCTCTCCTCCTAGCCACATCACTCTTGGACTTATCCTGACGTAGTTTCAGAAAGAGATGGACTTTGTTCCCTTCTCTCCTAATTTTGCAGCCTACTGACTTGCAGTCATTGGAACTGTTGACTTAATTTTTTTCAGTTGAGAAGGGAATTAAAATGGTGGCTTATTTCCAGAGCAAGAGCCCCAGCCTCTAGGCTGTTACACAAATCTGCATGGGTTGAAATGAAAGTTACCACAATTGCTGCTATGTTAGGTGAGAAGGAAGCATGGAGCTGCTCAATTTGGCACGGTGGCTGCATCTCTGGACAAGTATGGTAATTAACGTTTGGATACAAATGATGCTCAGGTGCCCATAAAGTCAGGCACATAAACAGGCTTTTTGTGATTGGTCTATTGGGCTGAGGCATTACAATTTCTCCCGGGGTTTGCTTCAAGCATTTTACAGCTTTTTCTTGGATCTCTCCCACTAAAGTTGTCCTGCCACCCAAGTAGTGAGCCTGAGAGTCCTCTCTGCCACTGCAAACAAGACTGAGTAGTTCAGGCCACAACTGTAACAACTTCCTGCAGTAGCATGCCAGTGCTCAGGGCTGGAAGCCTGCTCGGCCATGACCATCTGATGATAGTGGTACTGGTAGCTGCTCTTTCCACATTTCCAACTACCAGATTTGATGACTTGTCAGAAACAGGTGTCAATGTTCATTATCCCTGGAACAATCTCTAGGAAGAAGGACCAAGAGAGACTTTTTATCCCCGAAAGACAAAACTGAAGGTATAT
Organism: Cyanistes caeruleus; assembly: GCF_971803275.1. Lineage (NCBI taxonomy): Eukaryota > Metazoa > Chordata > Aves > Passeriformes > Paridae > Cyanistes > Cyanistes caeruleus. The sequence continues at coordinate 137,081,109 of NC_141701.1, forward strand.
TATGGGATTAGAAAGTAATTGCAAAGGTAATAGCTCCACCTTGGTATAGGATTTCTATCCTATTAATCCAAAACTTCCTGAGGTCCTCTAAATGCTGGAGGCTAGGATCTCATGCTTTTGTGTACTTGATCTTTACAGACAAGCAGAAAAAGGAATTTTTCAAATTACAATTAGTGAGTTTCTTATCCTTTCTAGATCTGTGGCAATATATATCAAGGTTTATGCAAGGAATGTTTTATATTATGGTCAGTAGGCAAAATTATTCCTAAGAATATATGATGAGATTATTGTGGTGTGGAGACTGGCAGGTATATAGCTGGAAAACATTGGCAACGAAGTGCTAAAGCAGGACTTCAGTGCAAAATATGAAATTGATTTGGCATTCCCTGTGAACTTAGATTCCCCTAACTATGTTCTATACTTACTGTCATGGACTTATATCACAGGAACAAAAAAAAGAAAAAATAAAGTTAAGGAGGAAACAGTGGAAGTTGAAAGAATACTATAAATGCTCAGAAGTGACCAGAAGAGAAAAGAAGAAAAACCCTCTTCCTTTCAATTGGTGCTTCTTTAGAGATGCTGCTTTAGAAGTAAAATGCTTTTAACAGAAATTTGATAATTGCCAACATCCCTTGAAGGTCCTTTCCACTAGCTTCAAAGCCAAAAAGTAAATTAAAGACTCATATTTGTCAAGAGCTGATATTTATCTTGAGCTCGTTTGACATGATCAGGCTGGAGCTCCATCAAATGCTATTCCAGTGTGGCTACACACAAGCTGTGAGAGCTTTCATAACCAGCTAGGAAACATGGGCAGTCCTGACAAGTCACTGAAGCCAATTTTTGTTGTGTGCAGACCCTGCTTACCTGGAAAGAAGTAGGGCATGACAACATACCTGCCACTGGAAGACACATCCCCTTCTCTCTATCTATCAATTCCCAAATGGTCACACTCATCATCAAAACATTACTCATCAGAAGTTGGCCACATCCTCAAAACACCAAACTTCTCATTTGTGAAAAAGGAAATGAAATACTGGTGTAATTTACCTTTTTTTTAAAAAAAAAAGAAAGCAAAGGCCTACCCAAAGCAGGATCTAGCTGGAGTTTAGCTAGCTCTGGTGCCTGTCCTGCTAGATCCTTTCCCAGGTTCCGGTAGTGCTACACATTTTGCTCCGGGTGCAGTGTACAGTTGCAGGCTCTATACATCATTGAACACAATGTGCTGGGCAGCTTTTGCCAGCGGGGAGTGTGATTCACATGCTTAGAAGCAGAAAGAAATATTTCCTTCTCCTTACTACTGTAATAGATTTTCCTGATTTAGGCAACAAAGAAAAAATAAGCTCTGCAGATGATATGAGCAAACACTGACCGCTTCCTCTTTGAATTCCCATTGTCATTTTGCCCAAGTGCTGCTTTCTTGCTTCTGGTGGCAATCACACACTTACCTTAACCACTAGGTGAGTATCAGACAAGAAACCACCCACCTCAAGGGTCACATCTACACCAGCAGTGCTTCAGTTTATTCTGCAGTGGGACACAATGAGATATGACAGCACAAGAGATGAAGCCTTGGGTCCTGTGGCAGGGAATCTGTGTGCTACAGCTGGGAGGTATGGGAGCTGCCTGGGGTTGAAGCATGCACAGCCCCTTTCTGCTGAGCAGGTCACTCTGTTCAACCTCATACACCACACACCGCTGATCAACACATCAGAAGACCCATCCAGTTTTGCAGTAGAGATACAGCAGAGGTGGAAGTTTGTGTCTTAGCTGCAAACATCTGTAAAGGTGTTTCACATGTGTAAGATACAACTGGACATGTCAGTGAGAACAGGATGAGGATTAGGACTGCTTGCCAGTTGCCTTGGGAAAAAAATTTGTGTCTGTGTGTGCTACAGCGGGTCACATGCAATATGAAGGAAGAGCTTTCTGGCAAGTGAACATTAGTTTGCAATTTACAACTCCACAAAGGACAGCAGTGCTCAGTTTTGTGTGAACATCAGTCAAAGAAGCCACAGCACTAAGGGATCAAGGCTGGCACGAGAACATCTTGGAAGTCTCCCTTTCCCCTGGAGCTAGGCTGCCTGTAGGAAGAAAGCCTGAACCTACAAAAAGGCTGCTCTGCAAACCCTCAAGAGGCCTTGAGAGCAACCATGTGGAACCATGAACTCACTATCTTGGTAGCCAGAGGACAGATGCAGCAAGTCTAGAACATTCTGTGCAAGCTGGGACATGCATCTGAGTCCAGACAGACTGTTTCTGTGCAGTGGCCCTTCGCCCAAACTTCTGTCCTCTGGTGTGATCCCCCAAAGATGCTTGTAGCCAGATCTGGTGTAGGCTCCACCAATACAGTATTTCTGAACTGGCTCAGTATTCTGTTTACCTTCTGATGATCTACCCCTGCTCTTGCTGACTGGAACCTGTATGTTGTGTTCTTGTAGCCATTTTCACAGCCACTGCTATGGCTGATTATGAAGCTTCCCAGGGGAGGAAGAGGAAGGTGGTGATGGTTTCTGGGAGCAGCTCTGGGGACAGCTTGTTCTCTCTCCAATCCATGCAGGCTACTGCACTGCATCTCTGGCTTGTTGTTGATAAGGATTTGAGGGATGCCACACAGCTCCTTGAGGATGTCATTAAAGATGACTCTAAGCTAGCACAGCTGGTCTCTATTTGTTCAGTAGGAAAAATAACAAAAGAAGACAAGATATAACAGGTAGAGGAATCTCAAATGAAAAAAAGTCCTGGACCTGCAGAAAAAGACCATCCATTTAGCAAGACAAGATACTGCAGTCAGGCTGTCTGCAGGTTTAAAACCTGATTTGAATCCTACTTTTTCACTGTCATCAGTCAGCAGGAGGAACAAAACAGCTAGGGGCCAAAGCAAGGACCAGATTGTGAAAGTATTTTAGCTGTCTCCACATGCAGGCAGGAACCCATCAGGACTTTACAAGTTTCTGTGCAGTAGAAACCAATTTCACTGAGCTGCTGAACACCTTCAGGATTAGGCCATGAGTGATCCTAAAGCCATATGCAGTACTATAGGAACTAAGTTGTAAAAGATTAACATTTACAATGTGTGTTCCCTGATCCCAGAAACAGCAAGGAAAGTGTCAAATCAGGAAGGCCAGAGGAATCCCAGATGGCAAAGGAATCTGCAGGGTGCAGAGGGAAGTTGTGCTGCTCTGCCAAGCAGGAGCAGCTTGCTGCTCTGCCCTCATATGTACCTCAAACTCACCATTTGCTTATTATAAACACTGTTCAGTCAAATGTGTCATTCAGAAGAGAATAATTTGATCTACTTGCAGTAATGATTTGTCACTTGAGAGGTGTCAGAATTCCTCCCTGAATTCATGTTTTACCAGTCAATCAGTGACACTTCTGCCACAAGAATATTTGTCTTACTTCTTAACAGAACTTGTCACTGGCAAGTTACATCTTTAAGCCATCTTGTGTGTATTTTAACATTGTAAGTGAAAAAGTAGTCATTTACTTCACAGTGTTCACTTTGAATGACTTAAGCATCACAATAAAGGATTTACAAAAAACATGTGTTTTATTGCCCACAAAAACGGAATATTTTTCCCTGGGAGCAGGGGATGATGGACTGAGCGATGCTTTTGACAGCTGTATGTGCTGAATCGCTCTTCAGAGGAGCCAGGTCTATGCATCGACTCTAGAGGGAAGCAAAGCCAAACTGGCTTCCCAGTTAGCCTTTTCCCTTGGATCCCTGTGTTTGGGTGGGACGGATGCAGCCCTGCTGCACGCTCTGCCCTTCCACTGCCCGTTCTGTTTAAAGGTCGCAGGAATTCTGCCCTCCCAGGAGTGTCCTAAATTAAATTTCTTAGAGCATGATGGGGTGAAAATTCCAAAAGTGTAGATAGTCATAAGCATGAGCTGCAGCAAAGGCTGTTATGAAATGTTTCACGCTTATTTTCCCAAATCCAGGGCCGCCCCCTCCTGGCGGTCCGGGCGAGCTGCCCGGCCCGGGCCAAAGCGCACAAAGAGCGCCGGGGCATTTCTGCCTACCCGGGATGCACCGAACGCTGCCGAACCTCCATGGCTCCCCTTACAGACATACTGAGTTTTAGAATTAAAGGCCGGTGGAGGCAGAAACACGGCGCGAGTGACAAAATGAATTGTTTAATCTGCCTGCTTGGTAGCAGATAAACGGCAAATCAGATTTTATCTCTTCTTAGTGAAGTGGAAATTATGGGGATGAACAAACTCCTAAAAATAACAGAATAGCTAAAAGCTCTGCTTTCTCTAGAGCAAATGTAGCCCTTTGGGAAAGTGCAACGAACACCATCTGTGTTTCCAAAACTCCAAAGTTAATTTGTTGCAGACATCCCCGTATTTACTGAAAATGGACATATTTTGTGTGGCAGAACAACATCTTGCAGTGATGAAACATAACCCAAATACTCCCATCCAATTAACTCCAAAGGGGGATTTACCTGAAAGAGCTCAATTTGAAAGATCATTTTGTTTAAATCAGCCATCAAACCTATCTGTTGGGGGTTTTAAAGTTAGTTTCATACACATACTGACAGCTGCTCACAGAGGAAGCTGAGAGGGGAAACTGTGAAGGAGTTATGACATTTATGACAGATATCTTCTTCAAATTATCAGACAAGAAGTGTAACTTACAAATAGCTAACACCTTGGTGAGATTTCTTCAGAATGGACAACTCTACAGGCTTGCCTGACAATCTGTTCTTTTCACCGTCACTTTTAAGCACTTCTGCTGCTTGTAGTTCATGTTTAGTGTAAGGGAGAATTTAAAAGATATGCTTTTGCATCAAAATGTTTAACTGGAATTAAAATAATTGAGTATAATTTTGAGACTGGAATTAAAAGAATTCAGAATATAATTTTGAGATGATGTAAATGAGTGTTTGCTTTAAAACAGCGTATCTGATGGGAAGCCAAGGGAACCCAGCACAGTACTTCAGCTGACAGCAGCTAAGCATCTTTGTTTTAAACTATGGCTGGAATTGGGCCATGAAATACAGAATACAGATGGAAATGTGGATCTGAATTTCTCCAGTGTTTAGTGTGCAGTTTGGGTCTGTTGCAAAGACAAGTTTGGAGCTAGATTTTAATCTAAGTTTTTTGAAGCATAGTGGGTCCCCAAATGTTACCCAGTGAAATTCAAAAAGGGAGGCAGCACATGGAAAGCTGAGGCACTATGGTGCTGTGATTTTATATTTCACTGCAAAGATTTAATATGTCTGTTTTTATCTCTACTGCTTGGACTCTGAATGACAGAGAGCTCATTCAAGTATCAACTGCTCCTGTGGCAGAAAAAATCCCCTTGAAGAGTTGTTACTTCACTTTTTTCCCCATACAATTGGGTTATGAGAATGCAAAAAATGTGGAGTCATTTGGGCAAGCAATGATGCAAACACAAAGAAGCAAGCCCTGCAAGGCAGTGCTGTGGCAGAAGGGATGACAAAGCCGGGCACTGTCACTGCTGGGACGAGCTCAGTGCAGAAAAATGTTTCTGGAATGCATATGTGAGTCCTTGTCCCTGGCTCTTTGTGAGCTTAAACCAATACTGCTGCAGCAAAGATTCCCAATAAGCTGAAACAAAATAAAACATGCATTCATGGGAGCATTGCCATTCAAGTGCACACATTTCCCAGTTAAAATGAAGGTCAGTCATAAATTACATCTCTGATTCCCTCAGGATTTCTGTTTCTTGCTCTGTTTTGGCAGTTTAAGACCCCTTTGATATTTGAGCAAGGCCTTTCCCTTTGCACATCTGATCTTGATTATGGTTTATGGCAATGGTAATTCGTTACCTCCCCAAGGCAGCAGTTCTGAGAAGGAAAGAGAGTACAGTATGATTGTTTAGGAGAGAGGCACACTGTACACTGTTCTAACCATTTCTCCATTTTATAGCTGTCTCTTCCCCACAGATTGCCCTTGCACACAGCAACACCATGAGCTCCTCCCATGGGAATGCCCCACATCCATCAGAGAAATCACTGTATCTGGAGGCACAAAAAATCAGGTTGCATACCTACCAATCAAAACAGTGACCCCTGAGCAATAAAGTTGTGGTTTGGACACATTTTTAGATGGTGTTTTGTGGTGAACACAGACTAATGAGGTATCAACAAGCACCAAAGTTCTTCTTCCAGCTGTAAAGGTCTCAGGGGTTGCCCTTCCCACCTCTCTTGTTTTACAAAATGAAGAGGAATGTTCTTGCTTAGTTTTTGGAATGCAAGTCTATGAAAGAGGGGTATATTTCTTCATGGATCAACTTTGTGGCAGCCAAAAATACACTGAGGCTTTGCATGAGGGAGTGGGATGAACGAAACTGGAGTTTGCACTGCTGTTCTGTGTATGCAAAATACAGAGGCAAATGCTCCAGTTTAAAGAGTACTGAGAGCATTTGAGACATGAAGGTAGCAGAACATGTTGGATACTTATGTACTTTTTCCTGTGGGTGATATGAAGCATTTTGAGGTGATTACAATTGCAGTAAGATTTTTCATGTCAGTTTTTAACATACACTTCATTCTTTTACTGCTTTCACTTCTCTGGCTTGGTACTACTGGCAGTTCCTTGGGTTCATTGAGGATTTTCAGAGTTTGCAATGTGAGAGGCCATTGTACATGTCTTTAGCACCATCAAAATCCTCCTGGATAAAATACACTCTTATAGACTTGGGGGATGATTACAAAATTACTTAATTGCCCTTCAGGCACTATAAATACCACCCTGTTAGTGAAGACAAGTGATAGGCACATTTCTTTCATAAAGGTGACTGCAAATATTGCACTGGGAAGTGCAGACAGCTGGCAAGTTTTGCAAGCTTGGTCCTGGTGCCTGGCAGAAACACAACAGGCAGAATTGTTAACGATATTTTATTTTTTGTTTGCTCATGTAATAAATTTTTAAAAGCTTAAATGTGTTTTTAAATAGGCCCATGTACATTTTAAATGGGACTTCCAAAGTGCAGCAGGACTTCCCAGGGACACATTGTATGTTGCCATGAAGATATCAAGGAAATGTGATGAACAACAGATATTCAGAACATTTTCCCTTGAAGAAGGAAATTTCCTAACTCATCATACAAAAGCCTTTCTTAGAAATAATGCAAAATTTCCACAGAGCAGGAGAGGAACAAAGCCCTATCAGCTCTTGCTGTTCCAGTGACACAGCAAAGTGGCTTGAGGAGTCCTTTAGAAGCCAAAACTCACACTAGTTAACACTAAGGAAGGATCCCTCTCCTCTAATTACTTTAATTAGGCTTCTAATACTAACTTGGAACATACAACTTGTGAAGAATATCACATGAAGGAAGAAAGTGTTTATTGCATGTGTTTGTCCATTTTCACTGATATTAAAGGTCGAAGAGATGGGGGCCCTCCATTCCGAGCTGGCAGGGAGGCCCCGCACTGCACTGCCAGCAGCTGGGTGGGTGCCCAGCCTCCCGTGGGGAACACTGTATTAGGAAAGCTCTCCTTCACTGTGCCACTCTCTCATAAATCAGCCTAATTACTTTAATGAGGAGAGCTGCATCCCTCTGCTGCAAGCCCTGCTGGTTTACAGAGAGGGGGAAGTAAATAAAAAGGAACAATGTTGGCTGCTGCTGCAGGAGGGACACAGGGAGGGAGAACAATAGTTTTGAGTCTCCTCCCTGCCACCACTCCGTTAGGAAAGGAGATGGCTTTGTGCACACCCCTGGAATTATTCCAGATCAGGACTGAAATCAGACGCGGGGCTTGGCAGCATCTGCTGAAGGAAAAAGCACAGAGAACAGAGGGTAGAGGTATGTTATTTTGCAGGCTCTGAGAGAATGTTGCCAAAGAAAGAAAAAGGATGGGATACAAGGCTTGCAACAGTCTGTCTGAGCAACCAACACACTATAAATATTGACCTGAGCTCTAATAACAGGATCTTTACGCCTTTAGATTTTTTTTTAGAATAAAGGCAGATCTTACTTTTTGTCTCTTAAAAATACGTGGTTTTGCTATTCTTGCTTTGTATATAAGCTTTTTTTTTTTCAATTGCAGAAATTAGAAACTTGTTTTTGAGTAATGAAATCTTAAATTATTTACTACATGAATCTTGGAGCTGAGGGTTTAAGCAAACCACAAAGATCTCCATGAAAATAGGAGAGCCAAAATTATGTGCATTACCCTACTCATTGTTGTCTATATTTCTGTCATGTTTCCTCTATTGTCTCCTCTTTATGATGACTGAAACAAATCATTCAGGTCTAGATTGCATATTATGACACCCACAAAGCCTCCTTGCTATTGTTTGGGTCAAATTAAAGGCATTTACCAAAAATAATTGTGGAATGGCATAAAAATTCATGTTTATTTTGCCAAGGTTTCAATTATTTCTATTGTGATAAATTTTCCATGTTAGATACAAAATGTATGTGTTTTAACAAAAAAAATATTAAAATTATACCATTTGGGCTGCTTTTCTGATGTTCTCCTCTTGGAAAAATTCCTCTGGATGTTGTCAGTTGCTTATTCTCTCTTGATCAGCTTGTTTTATTAAAATATCTTCATCCTGCCCTTTATACAGCATACTTACTTCTATCTTTAGATTCAGTCTGATAAATTGTTCCATTCCTAAATCACATCCTCAGTCTTCAGCTAGATGTTGTGATCATAGTTTTGGCCTTTCAGACTCCAAAGCAAGCTCTGCAAGTACTACAAACCCCTTCTGTTTAGTCATCTTCCCATTTACCTTTCCTGCATTCAACTGCAGTAAATAAATACATTGCGATGAAAGGAGATCCCTTGGAGCCTTTTTCAGCCCTGAAATTACTTGTTCCTCTAAGATTCCTGATTCTGGGATGCATCATGTCAGGTTGATACTTCTTCTGGCAGAAGACAGGCCATGTATTGATGCTGCATGCTCTCCCTCCCTGGAGTCAACAGTCCCTCCTTCCCCTGCCATCCCACAGGGCTTCCAGCTTTTGCTGGCCTGGAAGCTTCAGAATTCTGTCTCCAAACCACACCTTGTCCCCTGACACCCGCAGATCACACTGAGGCTGGACTAGAGGGGGCTTCCTTGGCAGTTCTGAGTAATGGCTGTGGAAAGCTGGGTGTAGTTGCTAAAGGTACTAAGAGAGGAATTTAAGTACACTTTACAGAAAGCCTGTTATGTCCTACAGCCACAGATTATGGGTGCCTTTCTTAGAGCCGTCACTGCATCTGACTTTACTGAAGTGTAACACAGTGTGAAATTTTTAACAACGGGACTTTGACCATGACCAGCTTCAGGCATTGAAAAAGACACACATCAGGCCAAGCATGAAGTGTGAGACTGTTGTTAAATCATGAAAAATATTTAGAATTATTTATATTGGCATTTCTAAGCCTTTCTACTTGCTTTTGTACTTTCAGCCTTTTCTTTACAAGAAACAGAACTTCAGAGGGTAGGGGGAAGAAAGACAAAGAAAATGCCCAGTTTTCAGGAGTTAGGCCTTTGAGAAATGCATGCAGAATCCTGAATCTCAAAAAGCAGAGCAACAGCAAGCAGAGCACAAGACCCACTAATTGTTAGTGAGTCTTGTGGCATAATATCCTTGGGCACCTATTAAATACTAATTAGTATCTCAAAATTCATTCCAGAATTTTAAAATATTTTTTGTTACCTTCTTTGCTCTTATATAGGCCACAGCACAAGAATCCAAAGTTTACATTTTGAAATCAAATAACACTGCACAACTACTTTAGTTAGTTTAAGGGGATTTGTGCTCCTGCTAATGAGATTTTTTTAACTTCAAGTTACATCATAGCTTCCCAATGTAAGAATCCCAGTGTAGTAGATATATAGCATCAAGTATCTCAGGCAGCTACTATTTATTTAAAAGACACTTGTGGCACTTAGGGACATGGTTTAGTGGTGGGCTTGGCAGTTCTGGGTTAATGGTTCTTAAGGGGAAGTTCTTTCCAATGTAAATGGTTCTATAGTTTTTGATACCTCTTTAAAACTTTTGGCTGTGCTCTCTCACCACAGAAGCAGATGCAGAAGTTATTTTACACAAAGGCAAGTTCCCTGTAAGGCAATATGCAAGTTTTAATTTAAATTTGCAAAGTCAAGTTATACTTCCCGATGTTTGGCTGCTTGTGAATTTGCCAACACCTGAAACTATAAAATACTTATCAGCTACTGCAAGTTCAAAGTCATCTTAATGTCTGACAACCAAGCCCCACTCCAGCTACACGTGTGGTAACATATATAGTAATACATGGCATAGTAAGCAATGGAAAAAAACTTTTACTTAAGAGTTATAGGTAAATTTTATACCTATCTAAGTGACAACATACTTATTATATAAGTAATATACAATATGTCTATATACTGTGCATACAATATAAGTAACAATGTATACTGCTTTATTAAGTTTATCTAAAATAAGAAAAGGAATATTCGACTGAACAGATCTGAGACCAAAAATCCATGTTTTGGACAAGCAATACTTGAATCCAAGAAACTGCACATAGGAGTGAAGTTACGTAAGTATAAAAGGTCTGCGATGACAAGCAAACACAACATTTTGTTGTTTCCCTTTTCCTTGCAATGGCTGCTTGCTTTTAGAATTTGAATTATGAAAATTTTTTGAAGAAAAAAGTAAATAAAGCTCCCATGGAGCGGCTTTAACTGTCTCCTATGTGGAACTAGCTTTTCTTGAAGCAAATTATCCCATTTATTATTATTCCAAAGAAAATTCTTGTCTTACTTAGCCCAGTAATGATGTAGGAGGGAGCAAGTTAAAAGAAAGAAAAGCCCTCTCACTTGCTACTCTTAGAGGCAACCCCATTTGATTCAGACCACAGCCGGCAGTTTTGTCCTTTTGTGCTTTTCCTTGTCTTTGATGGAGGCCAATACAAGATACTGCCCTACCCCAGGTTTTTGCACTGCATTATCAAAAGTTTGCTCTTTCTTTGTCGGAAATTAAATGATGCGTTCTAATAAAACATCATCTGATCTGGAGGAGCCACTCGGTCACCAAGACTTTGATATCAGTAAATAAAAATGGAAACCTTTATGCAAACCAGCAGGACTTCAGCCAGAGTGAAAATACCTGAGTTACTGTCCTTGTTCAAAAACAATTTGCATTCACTCATCCCAGACAGCGGAAAATCCAATTGTTCCCTAAAACATTGTAAAAATCTGTGCAGACACTGTTGGCACCCAGAGACTTCACAGCATGCAGACTTTTAATTGCCTCTCCTTACCCTCTGCACAAAAAGGCATCTGCAATGTTTATCTCTAGCACATCTTAGTTGGGAATAGATTAGGCTGTAAAATAGAGTAGGATTGCAGAGAAAATTGCTGAATACATGCAATGCCTTGAAGTAAGTTCTTCTGAGTAGCATTACTGTGCCATACTCCACTCTGTCTTAGCATGTATTTATTAATCTGCAATATGGGTCACACTCAGAGCTTTGAAGAAGACACAGGTGACCTATAACAGCTTCCTCAATGCCTCAATTATCTGCAAGATTCAGCACTCTATTCCTTTTCCTAATTTTTTCTCAAACACAGAGCAAACATTTCTGGAACAAACTCACATCACTCTGAACACAGCCTTAATACTAATTAAATTACAGCATCTCATACAGACCTTTTTCTGCAGAAGATTATATTATTTATCCTCGATGACAGACAAAATAAACTTCTGTTCTTTAATCTCCATAGCATATCAGGAAAATTCCCATCCATCCATTGCTTTGACCTACACCCTTTTTTTGAATGAAATTTTTTTGAATTTAATGAAACTCAGATCAGGTGATTGTTACTTCTCTGGAATATAATATTATCACCCCATCCAACCATAACTTTTGGGGAACTATCAAATTGAATGTAATCTCTTTATCTTGCAATTTTTCCAAGTGTGCCAGAACATGTCTGGACAGTATCAAGATGCTGAAAGCATCTCTGATCCACCACATGTCAGAAGAGAAGCATGTTTCTGGTCAGCAGCTTGGAATAACTAAAAACATGGTAAGCAAGGAGCTGGGAAATAGAGGCAACAAAAGCTGTTGCAGGAGAAAGATGAGGATGGTGCTACAAATGATGGCTTATGTGGAAGCAAGACTGTGAAGACTACTGAAAAAACAGCGTACACAACCTCATGCAAGTTGTTAATGTCCAGCTTGTTTAAATTGTGTTTTCTAATGGCAGATAATACTGAAGTATTAGAGAGCTTTCTACCAAGAACTCTCTATACTTAGGAAAATGCTGAGTATACTTATATATACATTTTAATGCATGAGTATGTAGATATATGTATACATGAATATATGAATACTGCTGTCAGGTGCCATCTGTCCTAGGTTAAAGTAGTTCTTAATCCAAATTCATACAGCCAGCTTCTTTTCACTACAGAGGAGCCCCATCCATCCAGATACCTTAGAGTTCTTCACTGCCATACTACTTCCATCCATTAACCCAAAACAAGCTGTGGTGGAATATGGCTGCCTCACATCCTGCTGCTGTTATATGTGCTTTGTATGCTGTTACAGGTAAACTAGAATTCAGACCTCCCACTACTTTTAAGCATCAAGGAGCCTCCATGCCTAAAAAACCTGGTGGTCTTATATGGACTAGGATAAGTAATAAGCAACCCGATAAAACAATAGGATCTATAAAGGCAAGGTATCTGAAAAAGGTTAGGCTTTTAAAGGTAATTAATTAGCAACTAGCATTAAAAGTTCTTTCTGTTCCTGTGCCCCACCTCCTACAGTCAGGTCCCAAAGGACCGGCTTGGAAAGAGCAGGCCCGGGAAGAGAGAGCAGCTGCTCAGGAGTTGGGATACCTTGTCATGCAGGGTCTATCTATGAAGAAAGGAGTAACACATTTAAACATCATCATCGTGCTGCATGCAATGTGGAGGAAGCAACAGCAAAGAAGTGTGCCTCTATCTATCCCTTCCCCCAACACACAGGTTGAGAATGCATAATCCTGTCTGTTTATGTCAAAACACCAAACAAGACATGAATCTCTGGGAACCAGTCCAAGTCAGAGCATTCAATTGAAGCTGAAAAAGCAAAGCCTCCATTTCCAGATATGTCCCTTATTTGGGGCAGATTACTACTGAGTGTTATTGTCAGTCAAGGGGATAAAGATATTAACATTCTCTGTAAGGTACTATGTGATCAGTTCATTGGAAGCACTTGTTTATATATCCTATATAAATATATATTTATATATGCATCATTTTAAACACTTTTAAAAACAAAACCAGCATGGCATAAAACTGAATCTTGTTTCAGTTAAACTGTTGTACAGGTAGTTTCCTTGTGATATTCTCAAAGAAAACATTCTACATGCACACCATGAATGTGTATGGCAAAGTGCCATGGGAGGCCTCAGAGGAATACTTCATTAAAAAACAAACAAACAGAAAATCGAAAGCACATTCCAAGCTGAGCAAGCAATACTTCGTGCAAATAATTTAAAGTAAGAGGAGCCACAAAGTTTGCAACTTGACTGAAGGATTAAGACTGCATTTGACTTGTACTACACAGTGAATACCAACAACTTAAAGGCTTGTGGGCTTCAGTGGAACTTGGGCATCCGTATTTTTGCTCACAGGTACTTGAACTTGAACAACCTGAATCTAAAACAAGAACACTTTAGGCTTCAGAGAAAAAACACTAAACAGTACAGGATTTTAAATAAATATCCTTCTTATGGGGTTATAATTCCCTGAGTTTAAAGAACAGGAAGAGGTCACACTTTTCTAACAAGTCAAGTGACTCCAGAGTGTATCAGATTTCCTAAGTGTGTGCACAGGGCCAACTGCTCCTGGCAGGGTAAACCAACCCTCACTGAACCCAGTCCTGCAGCAGCTACGCTGCTTCCAGCTGCACCTGAGAGCCTGTGTTTAAAGATAACCTGGCTGCAATCAGGTATCACATTCCTTGTGACTGACAGCATGGACTGGGTTTTCCTTTTTTCAGCTTGCTTCAGTGACCCTTACAACAGAGAATTATGACCATTCTAAAAAGTTCATTTGAATTGTCTCACATCACTTTACCATGGACAAGGATAACAAGGATGCTTCTTTCTTTCCAGATGGCAGTCTCTACTAAAAAGGCAGCTCATCTTTCGCCCCACGTTCCCTGCAACGGAGTATCCATTCCACTCACGCTAGCAACAATACTTAAGGAAGAGTCAGTATTCTACAGCAGAGCATCTTGGGTTCATGAGTTACAGCAATTAATCTCACAACAAGGCAGTGAGCAGCACAAACGTCTAGCAGGATTTCTATTACTGAACAACTGCAAAACCATATATAAGAATTACTGCCAATTTTTTGTTTTAAACACCTGACAGTGTATGATTCAGCCCTGAATACTAACTATATTAAAAAAAACTTCAAAAAACAAACTCTCTCATGCTGATATTCAACTTAAAGTGCTCTTTCTGTGCAAGGAAAAAGATTTTTAAAAAGTGTAAGCTTGCAGAATATGAAAAGGATTTTGTGTCAGGAATTGACAGACATGCCTGATCAGAATCAGTATCCCAGTTGTATCAACTTGTTAATAATCATACAACAACAACAAATAGTACTTTAAAAGCCTTTAGGAAATACGATACTTTTTACTACAGTCAACTAAATCAATTATATATTTTAAAAAAAAGCAAATTACAAATCTGTCACAGACTATGATGTAAATAATTTCCTAGAAGCGCTCCCATATGTCCCATACCAATGGAAAACCTCAACCCAATTATGGGAGCTCTGACTGAAGCAAGAGAACCTATGAATATGAAGCTCAAAAAATAACACCTGTGAAGATTTAACTTTAAAATGGTCTGTGACAAGTCTATTAGGTTTTGTAATTTCAAACATATTTCCAAGTAGGTATTAAAAATTGTTCAGCCTCTCTGTTTCATAATCTCTAACACTCCTGTGGTCTTGATTTAGGCTGACTAGGGAGATGCATGTCTACTTCACACAAGATAGTAAACAAGAATACCCAACAGTGTTCTAAATCCTTCAGGACCAAGTACATGCACTCTCTACACGACTGCTGCTAAGGCTGAGAGGAGAAGCCACCTCATGAAACTTCACAGGCCCTGATCAGTGAGGTGTGAGAGAAACAAGCTCCCATCAAAGTCAGTGGAATCATGATCAATCCCACGTCCAGAGCATGATGGCCAGGACTTTTTTCAAATGCCTTTTTCTGAACATGATCTCTGTCTGAATGTGCTTGTTTTCCTCTAATATGGATGAATCCTAGATGAAAATGAATTCCAAAAGTAACATTTTCCCATTTGTGACATTCAGATTAGGCATACTTACACATACTATCAGCTTTGCATTGGGTCACAAACAATAGGTATGCAATAATCAAAATGCATGTATTTTACACTGTTAATTTTCCATTGTGCTGCTAAATAAAATACCGAAGTTTGTACTATAATTTGCTAATTTTCTGTTGTAGTTACTGCAGCATATCCATAGTCTTGCACAAACAAATTTGCCCTGCAAATTGTTCCACTTCACAAGATCTCGGTGAAACTACTTTTGAAACCACTACAAAATGAAAGTGTTCTACTAGCCCCAAGTCTACCAGCACACTATTTTTGTAAATACAGACTACAACACTGAACTACTTTTCCCACAAACTCCACAAGATAGAGCTATGAATGACCATATAACTCCCTGTTCTGCAACCTTGAACCTCTCCATGTTTTATCAACACCTAACATGCAAGTAGCTGGGTTTTACAGCTTGAACCAAAACTTACAGCTTAGTGAACCAAACTTCATCTGAAACCAACTGAGGCTGACAACCATCAACGACTACTCTGGGACATCTACTAATAGACATAGTTAAGGGACAGAGAACAAAAAATCTATCCCAAGTTTAAAAAAGGCATAGAACAGATACCCAAGAAGTGGCCACGGTGCCTAACTCCTCCCCAGTAAAACAAGAGACATTGATAAAGCAACTGGTGCACAAATTAAATCAAAGGCTAGTCTGTCCTTCACCCAAAAGAGAAGAAAGACAATATTTACATCTATATTTATACATACACATACATTAAAGCTAAAAGAGCACTCTGATTTTAGGAAAACTTGTCTATTCATCTGTAAAGAAAATGACCAACACACACAAATAAATCAACACTGAAGTATTTATTAATACTTCTTTGCTCATTCCTGAAAAGGAAGAAATTTTAAAAACTGAAATAAATTATAAAAAAATAACTGTTTAGTTTACTTCTTGCATAAAACCCCAAGAATCTAGGGTCTACTCAAAGTTAAGGCAACTGCCACAAGCTACACCTTATCACTCAAATCACTCCTAAGAAGCAAAATCATCTAAGGAGCAATAGATATTGGTCTTCTGCACAAGACTCATCTGTCTGAGGAATTAACTGTAGACATTTGATCCTTTGGCTAGCAAACTTTTGAATGTTCTTGTTATAGAATTACCAGTACCTTGTTCCAGTTTAGCTTAATCCACTTAATCAATCTGAAGTGGAACACACTTGTACCCCAAGACTTAGATGGGACTGATTCTCAAAAACAACAATCCAAGATTCAGCCACCTGGGTTTAGACTAAAGCTTGCTTCATTGTTTGAATGGACAATTCATTGGGTATTTGAAGATGCCTAGTCTTCTGCCTGGTCTGAAGAATTCCTAGTCCAAGGAAACAAATCTCTTGCATTCACCAACAGCCAAAGACCTGCCAACCCTCTGCCTGAACTCTCAGAGCACAATCTGACATACACAGTACGTCAAGTACACACAGATTTTGAGGTTCTTTATAAAACCCAAGCAGTTCACTGAGGTCTGTTCATAGGAGAGCAATGAGGACAGGAAAGAACAGCACTGCATCCTGTGTGAGCCTGCAGCATGCTTACCTAACAGGAAGAAATAAAAGACAGAAAAACAAAACACAGGTTGCCTCTTTTGCTGACTATCAGTGGGCTTAAAGGAAGGTGGGAAAAGTCCAGAGTTCAGATGAAGCTCAGATGATTTCTAAAATTTGATTTACTGGCTTGCAAGAACTGTAGGCAGTAGCTCAGTACAGGTAGACTTAGAGCAGACAGAAATAAGGAGAAACTCCACCTCCCTATCATACCACCTCATGCCCCAGTCTTCTTGAACCATCCATACCTTCTCTTTATTTCCTACCTTTAATATTAGGACAAGCCCCCAGTCCACTCCCATTTCTGTAAGGTGATTAACAGAAACTTTATGTGGGAGGTACCTGAACTGCAGGGTAAGCACCTCTGAAAAGAGACAGTAATGGGGTGTGAATGGCTGCTGGCATAAATACTTCACCCAGTGGTTCCTACACTCACTTCCACACCAAAAATTACTTCTACTTCAACATACCACCCACAAGCAGTTTCTTTGATAACTGCCAAATTCTCTTCAGTTTACTTGCAAGGAGTCAACAGTCAAGTGTTTTGAAAAAACTGTTGATCACCAGTGTTTTAAGTGCTAGGCACATTTTCAAGAAGCATTGCTATAAAAGCAGGGAATCATCAGATCTCTTCCAGTTATGTTCTGTAATTTGGAAATCAGGCAAAGGTGCCTTTACATAAATTCAGGACTTTAAACCAATGCTCTAGATGCATTTCACTAAATCTCTGAATCAGGGACAAGTAGGAGTTTCAAAAACTGTGTCTTCTCATACACTAAACAAGATACAGAACACACAACACAGCAGTTTTGATTAGGAACCCAACTTTTGTCAGTAAGGCTCCTAAACTGTAAGCACTCTGGGTCACACCCAGAGTTGTAAAAATTCAATATAAAAATTAAGTAAGGAATAAGTAGATACTTTAAACTTATGACCTGCCTTATTCCAGGTAGTCTTTTTGTTTCAGGCTATTCCTGCAGAGCTGCTGCCATCTGCATATTATCATTTCTCTTCTAGCAATCCTTTGGACCAACTCAGTCTGCATGTTTTCTGAACAAAGTGAAGTTGTTTAACAAAAGCTATTCATGTCAAGATTTATAGTGCCTGAAAAAGCAGTGAAAAAGGTTACCACTTCAATAAAAGGGTTGATCTGGGTCAATACAGAATATAATGCTAAACACTCTTTTGAGTAGCAACTCTACAGGTGCACAATGACTGCCACACTTAGGAGTTATTCTAAAAACAGGCAAGCCCTAGAGATATATTATTTCTCTTCACTTTTAAATGTGAATTAAAATGGAAATTTTAGACTGGGGTCACTGAATGAAATTCTAGCATCGTTTCAACTTTTTATTTGAATGTTGGGAGGCCCCAGTATGTGCAAAAGTACTAGACAACAGTTACATTTTTCCCTTAGTTTTGTAAAAAAAAAAATTGAAGCATCTCCGGTTACTTAGTTACCTACAACTAGACATAATAATGGCTGTGAAGTAGATTTATTTAAAGACTTTTAAGGCTTCTCTTAAAGCTTCTTTAGTTTTATCAGTTTCAGTAGAACAGGCATTATTTAAGATTACTCTAAGGCAAACAAACCTGTAATTATTGTGTGAGACCAATACTAGTTTTCTGTAAGTGAGCTTTCTGTGATATAAATTGTTTTTCACAATTTCGAGTTCCAGTGCAGCAGTTTACATTTGCAACTCGAAAGTTCTTGCTCTCTTTTCCTGAGTCTTTCTATTTTGCTGTAAATCAGTTACTACTACCATTCTAAGGGCAGACAGAATGTCATGAAATGTCCAAATAAATCACTTTTTTGCTACTAAAAATTCACTTCAACATAAACAAGGTGCTGCAGTACTTCAACAGCAATACCCCTGAGATGATGTAATTTTATCACCTCTGCATTACCCACTGGGAATTCCCCAGAGGGAAGCCCCTGGAAGTCCGTACAAGTAAATAAACTTCGATTAGCTCATTCACACTCATCCCTGATATAGCCTGGCAACCAGAAGAACACAAAATTTACTCCCTGTTATTGATGAAGAGCTATTACCAAAACTATTCACATTTCCATTCCCTCTATATGTGCACCTGAGAGACACACCACTATCAAGTAAGGAGATTTCAATTACACTTCTTTCCTTTTAATTAATTGGTATTGAATGAAGATTTTACTACAAGACACAGCTTAAAAAGTTACTGTTGTAACATGTGTAAGTGGGACAAAATGCACGTGTACATACACACACGCTGCTGAGATTTCTGCTGAACAAAGAAGTTTAGCAGAAACAGAAAACAGCAGTACATTGAAATTTATGCCATGCTGTTACGTCTAAACTGACCTCTGAACTAAGTTCTTTCAATGTCCTCTGTAAGAAAGGCTGATAGCTGCAACCCACTTCTCAATTTTCTTCTTTCACCTTTCATTTGTACTTCTTTCACATAATTTCAGGATGTTCATTATTCTCCACAATCTTATTACAATTATTTAATAGATCAGTATAGAGCTAAAAGGCACTAAAAAGGCTTCCAGAAATTGTTATTGGCTTTTAGCCAGGATTATCTTCTTACCTCTGTATTTTTAACTGGACCCCACTGGTTTTTCAGGACTTCTAGTCGCTACTGACACGTTTTTCTTACCCCCAGGTGAATTACTGGTCCAAATGTTCATGGTGTAGCTGTCTGTGCACTTGCATCAAACCTGACTTTCACTGCAGCACATCTCCTTTCTAAGAAATGCTTTGAAGAATAGCTTCAGAATATGCATGAACCACATACAGTGTTTAAGCCACCATGCCCTGCATTACTCCAGTTTTCACCTTATCCCTCTATTTTTCAAGTAGGTGATTATTGTAAACGGGGCTGTCTTTGTGCATGCATCAGACAGAACTCCAAGCTCCTAGAGGAAGCTAAACATCTCATTTCTACTTGGTCCCAACAGCAAAGCCTAAGCATTTGTAAAGTGAAATAAAGTAGTAGCTGATTGACTTGCATCCAACTAGTTTTCAAAGAATAATTTACCATGACCCATCTGAAGTCATGCAATAAAACATGCCTTTTTTCTAAGCCTTGAAGCATCATGATGTCAAAACTGACAGTCTCCTATCTGCCTCAACTACCTATTTGCTAATTTTTGTAGTGTTCGATTAAATAGATTTTTTAAAACAAAACAGCAACTTTATTTCATCTATTTTCTAGTGCATTTGAAAATAATAAAACATACAGAAACACTGGAAGAAAATCTCTCTCTGTTTATACTGTGGCTGTAAGGTTCCGTGGCTGACCACGTTTCTCACCTAGTGAAATTTTAGCACTGCAGAGTCCAAACATTTGACTGTTTCACGTTACATTGGTTTTCAGATCTGGTGAATGCTTTAAGGTCCCCACTTCCTTCTTCAGGACATTAAGTAAAGTTCTAGAGCTATCCAAAATCTTCATGTAAGCAGCTTCAGTTTCAGCAAGTATTTTATCAAGCTCATTCCGTGAAGCCACCTTTTGGGCCAGGTTTTCACATACACACTCTAGATGTTCACTGAGGACTTGGATTTCATGCTGGAGTTTATTCTTTTCCTCTTCTGCTTGCTGGATCTGTTTGTTCAGTTCTTCTTTTTGCATACATAAATCTTCAATGCATTTCACTAGTTCATTATTGTAACCCTGAAGAACAGCTCCCTGCTGAGTCATCCTGCACTCACTCCCTGAAGTCCCCTTTCAGCAACGGCCTTCTGCACTCCAATTAAAGGAAAACAAACAAAGAAACAGAAAAAAATCTGTAAGAGTGTCGCCATGAATAATGCCTCACTAGCACAGATGGAGCACCGGGGCAAGGTTCTCTGTTTAACATGCCCACTCTGAGATGTGCCACATCTCTTCCCTTTTCAGGAGGGAGACAGGACAAAATTTGGCGTATGTTCTTAAACCTTTACTGAAAACTGCTGGCTCCTATGCCACTGTCACGGCAATGGCATCAAAGTATTTATTATATATTTTATAGTACCTTTATAGAATCTTGAATATAGGATGCTTTGTACCTCAAACTTCGAGGGCCTGGTCAGAAATAAGCAAAAAATTACAGAATCACATAATGGTTAGGGTTGGGACTTCTGGAGATGATCCAGTCCAACCCCCTGGCAAAGACAGAGTCACCTGGAGCATCCAAGTGGGTTTTGAATGTCTCAGCAGAGGGAGAATCCACGCCATTCCCGGCCAGCCTATTTCAGTGCTCTTCCACCCTCAACTCGAGGAAGTTCTTCCTCATGCTGAGGTGAAACTTCTTGTGTTTTAGTTTACGGCCATCACTCCTTGTTCTGTCACCGGGCACCACCCTGAGGGGCTAAGGAGGCTCTGACAACAGCAGGGAATCTTCCCGACACAGTGAGCGCCCCGAGCTCCCCGAACACTGGGCAGACCCGGAACGCGTGTGCACGGCCACGACGAGCCCCTCGCCCGCCGCTCACACCCCCCAGAGACACACCGGGGATAAGGCCCGACCCGCGCGGCCGCCGTCCCAGGGACATTTTAACACCCTCCTCGCCGCCGAGCGCGGCCCCGAGGAACACGCGCCGCGCACAAAATGGCTCCTGCCTGTACATCGAGCGCCCGGGCGGAAGGGGAGGAGGGGGTAGGTAAGAGGAGACATTCCCATTCCTATCTCCCCCCCGCAATTCCCCTTCTTGCCCCCACCTGCCTGGCAGGATCGCGATTCCTCCCCACCGGGAGAACGGCTCTGCCACCGAGGCCGCGCTGCCCTCGGCTAACCGCCCGCCAACGGCCGCGCTGGCCCGTGAGGAGTCACGGAAACACCCGAACGCTTCCGAACGCGGCGCCGCCCTGACGGCCGCGCGGAACGTCTCTCCGGAAAAGCGCGATGTTTTCCGAAGACAGGTAGTGCTCGGGAGAGTGGGCCGAGGCGGGAGGGGAAGGGAGGGCCGAGCGTTACGGAAGGAGACGATGTTTGCCGAAGGGAGGGACTGAAGGGCGTCGTGCTCGGCGGAGGCAGCCGATGTTTGCCGAAGGGAGGGACTGAGGGGCGTCGGGCTCGGCGGAGGCAGCCGATGTTTACCGAAGGCAGAGTCGCCCGAGAGCAAAGGGGACAGAGGGGACGGAGCGCGTCGGAAAGAGCCGGAAAGAGCCGACGTTGACCGAGCGCGGCGTCGCCCGAGTTCCCCGGATGTAGTTGGAGCGGCGGCGGCGGGCGCGGCGGGGGGAGGCGGTGGCCGAGTCGGTGCTCCCGGTGTGTCTCAGCGCGCGCGGGGCCGAGCTGCCGGCGTCTCCCCTCTCGAGGCGATGGGCCCGTGAGCGCCGCTCCAGCCGAGCTGCCCGAGCCACCCCCTTCCCCCGCCCCTGCCCCCGGAGCGCTGCCGCCCCCGCCTCCCCCCTCGGCGCCTGTGGCCCGGCCGCGGCCGTGCCCTCCTGGTCCCCTCACCCTCACACACACAGGCCGGGCATTGATGGTAATGTATGCGAGGAAACAGCAGAGACTCAGTGATGGGTAAATTCACCCCCCCCGGCCCCGCGGGGCCGCCCCCCCCTCCCTCCGCCATGTTCGGCCCGGCCGCGGGGCCGGTAACGGGCGCTCGCTAACGCCTCTCTCTCTTTCTCTCGCTCTCTCCTCAGCTGTCACGACCGCAGGGGGGACTCGCAGCCCTACCAGGTACCGCCGAGCCGGGAGGAGGAGCAGGGGAGGCGGGGGGGTGCTACTCCAGCGGAGGCTCCGGCGGCCGCCGCAGGCCGCGGTGCCGCGACCGCCCCGGTCCGGCCCCTGGCGGCGCTCTGGGCCCGGGGCCGCGGGGCGGAGAGGCCGCGGCGGCCCTGGCGCAGGGAACGGGGCCCCGGTGCTCGGCCGAGGCCTACAGAGCCGGAGCGAGCAGGAGAGGCCTAGTGCGACCCGTGCGGGTCTCGGGCCTGGGAGTCGGGTAGGGTGCGAGGGGCGGGAGAGGGAGCCGAGGTCACCTACGGTGGAGTGGAGACCCAGGAGACGTGAATGTTTTTCTTCTAAAAACAAAAGGAGTTTTGTTCTTCCACCCCCTTCCTAAAGTCCTTTTTTCTCCCAAAAAATGGTGCTGCGGGCTGTAACCCGAGCAGGGCACGGGTTTAGACCCTGACCGACTTGGGGTTGCAAGCGAGGCTTAATTTCTGCAGTTACCAGTTGTTAGGCATGTTCAGAAACTATCAGATCCTTGAATTACTGACAGTAGTCTCAGTTTCTGTAAGGTGGGTACTGCATTTCTTTGCTGTGTCTACTGAAAAAACCCAGTTGTTGAGGTTTGAGTCTGTGGAAAGCTGTATGTTGTGATATTGTTCTCTGTAGGCCCTGAATTGAACTGTTTTACTGCATTTTGGTGTATTTGAATCACTGAAGTCAGTATGGCAGTCAAAGGTAGCTGTCAGTGACAGTTCACATAAATATAAACACTTGCCATTCAGGAGTTAAGACTGCAAAACCAAGCAGGTAAAACTGAGGCAGAACATGTTAATTTTGGTAAAGACTCCAAAATTAATTATTGCATTACATGTTTTGCCCCCCTAGAATTATTTCTTTTACTTACTTCTGTTATAGGGATATTAGTACTGAAAAAATATCACAGAAGTTCAAGATAATGGTGAAACCAAATGGTCTTGACTAGAGTATGGAGGACATATTCAAAGTTTACACTTTGTTTTCCTAAGAACAAATGGAGACTAGTTCTTCTCCCAAAAGTGTGGAAGAACTGTGGCCCACTTACTGCTGAAAGTGTGTAGTCCATCAGTGAAAAGATAGAGAAATGAAGTTCTTTTTAACAGCAGGTGTTGCATTGGATGTAATAGTAGGAGAAAGTGGTTTGAGTTCTAATTACAGAACTTGTTGCTTTAATGTAGGTAATTAAAACTAGGAAGACTAATGCTGATTTTTTTTTAAATAGGAAATGAAAATTGGTTTACTTTTAAAAGTACATTTGAAAGAGAAGAAAAGAAATGCCAACATTTCATATCTAATGTGAATGCTTATTTTCTTGTGATCTGTTACAGGCTCTTAAGTACTCATCCAAGAGTCACCCCAGTGGTGGTGATCACCGTCATGACAAGATGCGAGACACCACAGATCCTTCACCACCAAATAAAATGCTGCGGCGCTCTGACAGCCCTGAAAACAAATACGGTGACAACACAGGGCACAGTAAAGCAAAAAGTGTGCATACTCACAGAGTTAGAGAGAGGGATGGTGGTGAGTTATCTTTAATAATTTTTTACTTAAGCAGTCATTAATTTCTCGCTAAAAGTAGCCATTACCACTCAAGTGATGTCTTACACTAAATGTGACTTGTACTCAGCTAGGGTGACTGCAGTGAACCCAGAATGGGAATTTAATTGGAAGCAATCATTGAGGCATTGTAACACCTATTAAGTTTCTCGTTTTTATAGGTATGGTAGTTTTTTTTAGCCCGAAAGATTAAATAACCCCTTTTTTTATTATTTTAACTAGTATGTCTCATTTATTTGGACATACTGCAATGTTTGATAGCATGAAATAGTTTTCTGGATTTTTCATTTGCAATAAATATTGGCTGTTTTGGATCCTTGTTAATAACTTTGTGTATTGTGGCGCTGTACTGTGTAGGTACATGCTCCATAGACTAAGCCCCATCAGAAATGAAAAAAGCTTCTTTGTATTAAGCTGCTATGTAGAACTCTTAATAGATGATCAAAGGTAGTACGTATTAGAGCCTTTCTTGACAGGAGCTTTAAGAAGTGTGTTCACAGTCAAGTCAGCCTCCTGTGTTTTTACAGGTTTGTAAGCACTAGTAATAGCACTGGTATTTTTTAACTGATCTTGTTTTGTATTCCTGCTTCCTAGGAAAAGAGTAGAATTTTCCAGGTAATAAACAGTGTTAGGTAATAAACAACAAGGGTCAAGAAAATTGCTGTTACTGTCTAAATTTGGAAAAGTTCTTTTGTTTTGTTAATTGGTCTTTGTGTCAAGGTACAAGGTGAAGCATTCAGGTGGAGAATTTGGAGCTTTAAATCAGTGCTTCTTTGTTCTGTGTAAAGATAACAAACTCTGATATACATACACATTTATTGCTGCACTAGTCTTATTTAGAGTAAAATAGAGGAAGTATCTTTCAAGTACTTTTTTAGGAAATGCTAGTTCCATACCACAAATGTGTTCATGGTACCCAATTGTTCTTATAAATCCTATTTGTTTTTCCTTATTTGACTTAATGCTGAGGCTCTGTAGACCACTGTTAATGTCATAGAAGTGTGTAGATGGATTATAAAAACATGCTTCTTTTGTTAATACACTGATTTTCATTGTATCTGACAATAATTGAAAGTGTAGTAATCTCAGAATTAAATGCACATGCAATGCCCATATGCTGCTATTCTGTACTACTTTTCAGGATACAGAGGTGTCCTCTTTTATTTCCTGTTCAGCTGTCCAAAGATATTAGTCCCACATATTCTTGCAATTCTATTTAGTTTTGCTACAGTCAGTAATGTTTTCTGCTTGAACAGAGCTGCATTTAGTGGAATCATGCATATATGAAAACATCTGGAGGATGAGGCTCTGTGGGGAGTGCATTTGCTTATTTGTTTGTTGGAGGTGTTGTATGATAGGAAAGACATTCAGAACTTCTTACAGGGTCCAGCTGGATTTAATAGCTGGGTAATGGTCTGAAGCATGTATGCATGCAGTCAGGATGAGGGAAAATTAGTTATTTGTAGTTTTGTAAATGAAAGGAACCACCATCCCACTGTACCTTCACTGTACCTACTTGTTAAGACAGTGGAAAGTTTCATTTATTCTGATCTGAAAGCAGGTGTTTTCACATCATGTGTTAACAGACTGGAAGAAGGAAGTAGTATTACTTCTTCTCAGGCAAATTACTGATTTTAAAAGTTTAAAAGTTGAACATTTGTACTGTTTAATGTAAATAACAGATATTTTTTTTGCATGTCATTAGTAAGGTTAGTTTGGCCGCTGTTTCACCTTTGTAAGATATATTCAAAACAACCAAAATGATGCTAAATCCTGTATGTAGTAAACCAAAGCTGAGCACATGTGGGTAGAAGGATGTCAGTTTGTCCCTGATGTACTGAATATTTCTGTCAGTATGAATTGGTGGTAGGTGTTAAAATATAGGTGAAATGCTGTAGGGTAGTGGACATTTGCATATTGCTAATATGCAAAAGACATAATAAAATTTACCACTTTCTCTGTCAGTTGAATTATACTGAAGGGCTGCAACTGCTGTACTGTTCCCTTAGTTTTGCAATTAGAGACATAACAATTGAAAAAAGAAAAACATTAAAGAAGCGCTAACATTTTTCATCTAAGCCTTTATATGACCAAAGAGTATTAATTTGCTTTGATACTACTATAATAGGCTGTCTTGTTTTCTTTTTGCATTCTTCATAGAGGAGGAAAGAAGTTGAGTGTTTTGGGTTTTTTTGTAATTGCTGTGCATTATTTTAAAATTGGTGCTGCTCGATTTGAAACTACTACAGGTGTTGCTGTCTTCCTGTGATTTAGCTGAACTGAACAAAGCAAATCTCATTGAAACATCTCTAGTATTTATTTTCCTAAATTGAATTGAAGTCCCAAACAAACAATCTCTTCTTCTCTCTTACCTTAGAAAACAAAATAGCACAAAAATTCAGAGTATTACTACTGGACATAAAGCTGATTTAACCTGATTTCTTCCTCTCAACTCAACGTTTAGAAAGAGCTCCCAAACATCTCTTATAATTTTAGCTCTGAAGAGAAACAGGAAGATTCAGTGGTGTAGCATGCTGATTCAGTCATGACTAGTTCATGTTTCTGTGGTAAATGCGGAATGTCATTTAAATGTCATTTCAAGATTTAAGTGTACACATTTAAAATACAAGAGCAGGAATTGATTGAAAATTAATTAGTCAAAAATGGTAGAACCACCTCCTGTTAATATCCTTAGTATGTATATAAAGGCATTTTTTTGTAACAGCTTATTTTTGTAATATGCATGGCAGAATCTTCTGTAGAATTGTAATCCATGGTGAGAAATTCAATTAAGGTTTAAAAATGTGTTATGGGTAAGCCCTCCATACTGACACAGTGCAAACAAAGCATTTTTCAAAGTTGCTTACTGCATGGTTTCTGTGGAAAGAGACTGTGTACAGAGACAGTCATTCTCTGGAGAGAGACTTGCAAGTTTATCTTGGACTAAACACGGTGGAGTAATTGCAAGTTTTTGTCACATCCCTGGTTTCCTAAGAACACTTGTACATCCAACATATCAAAAACCTGCCTTTAACTTTGTTCCTGCTTTCAGGTCCCTTTGCATGGGGGCATTGTGTCTGTACACAAGTGTTTAAAACATAATGAACAGCTTCCCCCCCTCAGTGCATCTCTTATTTATAGGTCAGCTGCTATAAGCAAGTGTGGGGTTTGAAGAGATTAGGGGGTCTTATGAGACCAGCTCAAGTGTGAAGTTTCTTAACAGTAACAAATAGGGACTTAAAGCCAGCATTGTTTATGGGGAATAGAACTATGAAGGACCTTGTAGTTGTGGAAAAATGTTTCCATTGAAGAAAAAGGGAAATACAAAGATTTGAGGGCTCTCAGACTTGAGGATGGAAAGCTGTTGTAGGTCTTTTAAAATGCATGAATGATGAGATACTGGTGTACAGAAAAGAAAAGAAAGAGGTCAGATAAGTAGGGTGGCTTTGGGAATAATGAAAGGGAGATATATAGATAAAAAATATGTATAATTTAAGAGTAAAAATACCAGATGCAGCCCTTGTTAAAAAAAGGGAAAAGGGTATTTCTACTTACCTGTATGGAGCAGAATGATGCTCTAAGATACACAGCAGAACTTAATGCAAAAAAGGTTAGTTCATTGAAGTCACCTGTATTTGCTAAGAAAATATGGTGTGTTTCACTGCATTTATGTTTAAAGGACTTTGAAACTTCACTTCATGCCATGATCTTGCAGAATTGCTTAAAATAACTACTGGAGAGTGTAAATGTACATAGCATGAAATATTTTGTTGAATTGTGTGCAGTGGAGGCTCTTTTAATGAAATTTTATTTCAACTTGTGATATGTAAATTACAAAGTATAATTGAAGCTTTGTGACTTTCTTTTGCACACAAGTTGTTTTTTTTTTTAATTGGCAATTAAGAACATTTGTCAGTGGGCACTGTTACTGACTAATACAGCTCTAAGATTAACACCTTCTATTAGAGGCTGAATGAAATATTTTAAATTAAGTTCCTATTTTTATCAAAGTGGTGGTGGGAGTTTCTGTGATTCTTTGTTGGTTTCCTTTGATTCCACTGGTTTCTGAAGGAGTTCAGAGTCTTCATAGCAAAAGGATAGCAAACAGACCTAAACAGAGAACTGTATTGGGTTCCTGTGTTGGCAGCTCTGGCAGTAGAAGGAAACTGCTGATAAAATTAGTGTGATCATTGGCCAGAGAAACAAACAATGAACAGGGTGTTAGGGCAGCTACAAGAGAATGAAGATGCTCGAGCAATGGGCCTTGTAAAGAGGAAATTGCAGGGTAGGTGGAAATAGGCAAGTCTGAGGGTGATGGAACATAGTGAAGGTTTCAGGAAGAAGCTGGAGTAGATTCTGTTTATGTAGTTACTATTAACTGCTGTTAAAGTAATTATTCATCACTATGAAAACTATTTCTTCACTGTAACTATATGGTCAAAGCTGAGATGAGAGAAGTCTGACCACAAAGGAGAGTCACCTCTCCATGAAACATGCTTTGTATACTCCCCCAAAAGCCAACTGTAGATTTAGTGATTCACTTTACTGTTCCTTGAATGTTGGCTGTTTGGATGTCTTTAAAGGAGGTAGGGGTTGGTGGCTGGTTTGTTTTCTAAGAAAACAGAATTGCTTCCAGGATCATTCACCTCTTAGGAACTTTTCTTTGGATTAAAAAAAGGGAAAACTTAAGTTTCTGTTTTCTGATATTTATAAAAGCTTTATTTTAAGCATTACTAGTTCTACTGCCTTCAGCCAGGGTTTTAATTTTAAGTTTTCTTTCAAGTTTAGAACTTTCAGATAGAAAGTAGTTTGCCATTTACTCAGTGGATTTGCCAATATTTCTGGGGTGAGTTTTTGCAGGATCAGTTGTATAACCATTTTTTTGTGTTACTCTCTTCTGAGTATCTCTAGTAGAAAAGAAATTGAAAAGTATGTGCTCATAGAATCACAGTAAAAGATAAGACTTCAGTTTGTACTTTTTAAATTTAGAGGTTTAGAATGTTAATATTGAAAGTTGCTTTTAAAAAGTACCTGCAAAACTTACTTTTAACTAGCACAGAATGGAAGATAAAACCCCCTAATTTTATATTGATGTTGTTGGTAAGAATTGTGATACTAATATGACGGTATTAAATGCTAAGTCTTTATTCATATAGGTGGATGGAGTCCTCTGTTTCTCTTAATGAAGTTCATGTGTCTGGTGTAGATTGCTAAAGTAAAGGTGTATTAGTGAGAGACCTGATCTGAAATGGAGGCTGCATCAAATGTTAATAAGTAGTGCTGTTTGTAACCTGTTGATGCAGCTGCTTCCCAAACTCTGTTGCTATTAGGACTTTGACACTGGCAATTTTAACTTACTGTTTTTCCATTCTTTTATATGTGAGAGTATAGAATTAAGATCTGTAAATAGGTCCTCTGAAGGTTTCAATTTGTAGGTGTTCTGTTTAAGCGAATACATATCTTAGTTTTAAGAATTCATTGGATTGTAAATGTGGTATGTTCAAGTCAGTCTGCCTGCTAGATCTGGTAAACTTTTGTATATAAGCATATTTTATGTTTTAGAAAAGAGAAAATAACTGAGAAATACAAGATTTGTTGAATTTGGTTGTTTTTGGTGTGCAAGCTAAGTAGAAGGGAATGGTTTTTACTTAGCATCATGCTTTAAATTCTGCTACTTGCCTCTGACTTTACAGAAGTGGAATATAAGTTTTAGTTTACTAAAACTTGTACTTTTGGGTTGCTTTTCTGAAGATGAAATGAAGTGATGAAAACTATTAGTTTCTGGTGAGCAGCCTGCTATTAGGCCGTAGTCAAGATAGCAGCTTGTAGATTATGTAGCATTTTGCTCTGCATTCCCCAGTGGCCCCCAGTTGGAATTATTCCTTAGCCGCGTTTGGGGACATGGCTGCTTTCTAAGAGCAACACTATTTATTGACAGTTTACATTTGTTTTCTTGGCCATTTCTACGTATTCAGTGTAAGGTGTCCAGTAAGCCAAGTGTCACTGAAGCCGAGTAGAACTTGGAAGAGAATGCTCTGCCTCTGTTTTGGCTGAGAGGGGAGGTGATGTGGGTATAACTTTACTGTGAATGACCGTAATTTAATGACACCTAACTTGCAATAGTAACTGCATTTGTTTACAAAGTTAGGCTTTTATGCAATTTCATGGGCATTTTCAGGGAAAAACCTCTTGCTGTACAGAGAGATCATTTCCTATGTAGCTATTCAGTAGGGATTGTTTACCTTTTTCTCCCTACTTTGAAGCTTGTGAAGTGAGATGTGTGTTCTAAGGCACAAATTGTACTTGTCTGCTAGCTGAAAGTAGACTGATGGAATAGAATACTGTTCAAGAATAATCACAGTGGGTCAGGTTGGAAGGGGCCACAGTGGGTCTGGTCCAAACTCCCTCCTCAAGCAGGTTCATCCCTGAACACATGGCACAGCGTTTGTCCTGATGGTTCTTGAATCTCTCCAGTGAGGAAGACTCCTCAACCACCCTGGGCAACCTGCTCCAGTGCTTGGTCATTCATGCAAGTAAAGAAATTCTTCCTCATATTCAGGTGGAACTTCCTGTGCCACAGCTTGTGCCCATGGTTTCTTGGCTTGTTGTTTAGCACTGCTGAGAAGTGCCTGGATCCATCCTCTGACACTCTCCATTCAGATACTTGTAGACAGTCATGAAGTCATACCCCTTGGTATGTCCAGTTGGAAAATCTGTCCTTCCTTTGAAAAGGGAGATGTGTTTTTGAGCAGATGACTGACGAGAGATTTCACCCTTTACCAGATGTGTTAAGAGATGTCTGTTAAGCTTTCATGGCCTGGACTTACCTTTCCATGCATGCAGCAATGTTACATTGTGTTTGAAATTAACGAAAAATGAGGCCTAGAGACCTATGATTAGACCCTGTAGTACTTTGGAATAGTCATCTGCTCCTTAATGTGACTGTTATTGCAAAGGAGAGTTGCAAAGGAGCAGTCTGTCAGTGTGAAATGAAATTTTTTCTGTTGCGATGTTAAAACATAACTTGTTTTGTTTTTACAGCAGAGGTATGATAAAAAATGCTAATACCCTCCTTTTGTCATCACTCAAAAAAAGAGATGTAAACAGTTTTCAGGTGCTTCATGACAAGGAAAAGGCAGCCAGAAATATGAACAATGAGATAAATGGGTTAAATTCCCTGTGTCTGGGGGGCAGCAGAAATCTTCAAAATGTCTTCTTTTGGTCTAAACTTTTATCATTACTTTCTAATACCTGTCAGTATAATTTCTGTGACCTGCTATGTATATCAGGCTTTCTGAAAATATTTTTATTCAACAGATTTATCGTTCCATCCCATCTACACAGATTAGTTCCTCTGTGATGGTTTATCAGATTTCTTAAATATTGTGGTTTTTTATGTCCTCCAAAGCAACAGTCTTCCTCAGTGTTTTTCTAGGCTTTTTACTGAGTTTGTCTGCACAGCAGAGTTCTCAATTATCCAGGTCTGTCAGTAGCAAAAACAGGGAAAGGAAATTATGGTCTGTCCTGCGAATCTTATTTTTGTTTCAAACATACCTATTCACTCCTAAATGTGGAAAAACCACAAAGAAATTAATGTATACAGTAAGTAATGGACATTTGTGCATAAATGCCACAATATAAGTTAGGTAATGTGCTCTACCTATTTTTTTTCTGCTGTGTTTATTTCATATAATTATGTTCTTCTGGATGCTGGTGTGTTCATGCCAGCTGTGCCCCTTGAATAACATAGGGAGGAGTTTAGATCTCATCTAGTTAAGTCATTTGAGTAGATTCCTCATTCAGACACCTGCTGCTGACAGATTAACACAGACTTAATTTTAAGAACTGTTCATTTGAAAGAATGCTATTTCTGCTTGCTTTAATGCAAGAAATAATATGATCCTCTTCAAATTCAAGTAGTATAAAGTTCACCTCATACTGACTAGACACTGCTGATAATAATGATTGCAGTTTTTGTATAGTTCTTTTGAGAGTGCTTACTTTAACTAGAGAAGTAAAATGAGATATTTAGGCAATCAAACAATTGTAAAATAGATTTTGAGATCGTAAACATAACTACAGCTTTTGTGGAGAGGCTTATTTTTCTCTAGTAAGGTAGTTTCAGGGAAGACCAGTTGAATTTAGTGTATGTATTTAAGAATTACTTAATGGGAAGATGGATGAATTGTCTTGTCACCTATTGTGCCTTAGATGCTTGAAAGCCCTGTTGCACAATGCCTTTGTTAAGCTGAGCTAAGCTTTGTTAAGATGAGCTGGGCCAGCCCGAAATAAAGCTGTGAATCCTTTTTTTTTAAAACCACAGCACTATATATATTAATTCTTGTGTCAATCTTTGCTTGCCATCTTCGCTTCCTCCCGGAGCTGTGGGCCAGCATTCCTTTATTAGAGAAGAACTTCAATGTGACAGAAAGTAATAAAGTAATTTGACTTATTTATTTTTTTTTTGTTAGTATTACTAGCATCTCTTCTTTTCAAAAACAATTCCCAGTTGAAATTTAAACAAGCATGAAATTAAAATTATGCATGTTGTATATCTATACTGTAATAAATACACATGTGGCATAGTATGTCCAGAACTGAAAATATATTTTGTCTAAACCAAATAATTTCTCAAGTTACATGAAAGTTTACTTACCAATTGCTGTTTTTATTATTAAATATTTTCAAGTTAGGTTGCTCATTTGTGGTGAAGAAATAACATGTCCAGGAAAATTAGAATAATCTTTCTGAAAACAGAAATATCCCAGAATTCTTTATAGGCAGATCAGTCAATATCTAAAGTACAGGTGAAATAACGCTTTCTGTGTTTTACTGAGACATGGACATTGCTGTAGTCTTAAAAGGAAGTTCTCTTCAAATAGCAAATATTAGTAGCACTCAAGGAATGATCTGGTATGGAAGTGGAGGTTGTTCTGTTGTGTTTGATGTATCTTAAGATACAAATTTGAGATGATCTGACTTACTATTTTTAAGACACTTTTAAGAAGGAAGATATATGGTACCTTTGTTTTCTTGCCTTATTTTAATGTGGTTAGACATTGATTCTGCCACAGATTTCTGATTAAGGATATAAGTGTGTTACGTGTGTAACTAACCTTTTTGCAAGATTGCGGTAATGTTTTATAACACTGGCTCCCTTTTTTCTAGTACTTCTACAACACCATGTACTTGTTCATTTGCTGATTCTGCATGCTCAGTTGGGATGAAGGAAACTTAAGATGGG
Source organism: Cyanistes caeruleus (assembly GCF_971803275.1). Taxonomy (NCBI): domain Eukaryota; kingdom Metazoa; phylum Chordata; class Aves; order Passeriformes; family Paridae; genus Cyanistes; species Cyanistes caeruleus. The sequence continues at coordinate 137,114,467 of NC_141701.1, forward strand.
ATGAAGTGCACAAGCATTTGTTGTTGCATGGCACTACCTTTGTGCATAAAAGCTTCTAGCTTCTCCTTCCTTATCTAAGCTTAGTAGTGGAAACATTCAATGCAAGTTCATTTGTAAGATTGCATTTACAGGGTCTTCTGTTGAAACTTACTTGTCCTCAAGAAGCTATCCTCAAAACATCAGAAGAAATATGAGAGTTGCTAAACAATCTGGCCTTGTTCTTAATTAGCCTTATTTTTGCTCAGTGGATTTTGTTAGGGAGATTAGGTTGTCCTATCTTACTGTTTGGAACTTCTGAATGGGAGCGCTAATTAGGTGCTGTGGATACACAGAAATAGGGAAAATAATTTCAGAGCTGTGTTTGTCAACTGCTTTTTTTCTCCTTTGTAACCAGAAATGGTTTTGCATGACCCCTGATTTTAATCAAACTACAGTATGTGATGACTGGGTTATGGTGTATCAGTTTTTTACAGTCTTACTCTGCTGTTTGTAATTTAAAAATACTTAAATACACAGTTTTTAGAAAGTATCTGCATTTGAGTCACTCCCATCTGAGGTGTGTGTTGATAAACATCAGTGGTTCTTCCAATGTTTTATGTTCTTTGAGAAGCTTTTTGAATGAAAAGCAAAAATTATGATTCTGCCTCCTCCCCCTCTTGCACAGTGTTAAAGGAATTGTTTTATCATTTCAATATCCCTTGAGTCTAATTTTCATGAAGCATCTGAGTATGTGCGTGTTGCCTCAGATGACTAATATATTTTTTTAGAAATGTCTTAAGTTCTCTAGTTGTTCTCAGATTTTGAGAGGGAAAAACTTCTAAATTTGGAGTTATCTACTGACAATTAATGTGAATCAGAAATAGATATTCAGTCTTCTGCTTACTCTTAGTTGATCAGTTTTGTGGAAGTGTTGTTGCTGGAAGTAGGAGTGTGTTGTGGTGCTGTTAGACTTCCATCACTGAGTTTGAGTCTCTCAGTGCTGTATTACAGCGTATTCATGGGAGGCTCATTTAGGTCTCACGGTGTGTTCCTGAGGAGAGCTTGGAAGGAGGAGATTCAGCCCATTGTCTATTTGCTGTGCTGATCCATGTGGAGTTCAGATAACGTGTTTTTTAGTTTGTGGTAAGGATTCTCCTTGTCAGTTTAACACATCTGGTTTTGCATGTCACAATAATTAAAAAGTCTCTGTATGAAGCTGTTATTTGATGTTGGAAGAAGCTCTCTTGAGCAGTCTCTGACACCGTATTAGAGATGTAAATGTTTTATGAGCCGCAGTCCAGAATGAAGGCAGAGTTTGGTTTTATTCTCATCCTGCCTCCTTTCTTACAGGGCAGTGTCCCACTCCTTATACACATGTGGTAATATTAATTAGTGTTGCAAGCTTAAAAATACTTTAAACCGTCATTTGTGATGTTGAACAAGGATTTTGTTTTTTTATTAAACACACTGAGATCTTCTGGTGTCATGTGCCAGAGAGTTAGGAATATGACTTTGTGTTGCTGAAATTCATGGTATTTACTTGATTTTCTATGGGTGAAAATGCTTAAGCTGCTTTTTTCAAGTTGATTGATCTCAAATGAAGTATGTGTCTTAGATCTTCAGCAGTTTTGAGGATGTTGGTAGCATTGTTTTATTTTATTAGGTGACCTAAACCTAAAGCTCCCTATAGGGAGGAAATGTCAAATGTTAATCTCAAGAATTTGTCTACCCATAATTTTTAATTTCACAAAAACCCATTTTGTGGATTGTAATTTGTTTAATCTAGTTTAGTAACCTTTGAGTCTTACCAGAAATGTCTAGAAGCTGGTTGGAATTTATCTTAGTTATTGAGAAACAGGCAAATTATTTCAAATTATGCTGTTTACCCCACTTCAATGTAAAGAATAAACATCTTTATGGGTGATGGTATAATTATTTGTCTAGTCTTCATTTATTGTTATTTCAGTAGTTAAGGTATCAAGGAAACTGACAATATACTGATTTTCTTTGAAGAAAAAAAATGGTAGGAATTCTGTCTGGAGTGTGCTGAAAATCCATTTTTCATCCCATCCCTTAGGCTATTTTCAGCTGTATGATTTTGTGACATTTGAGTACTGGATCATACAGGAACTCACTGCATTCAGTGAACCTTGTTAGTGAACCTGATAATTTTCAAAGTTGTGTCTTAAGTTGAAAAGTGACTTTTCATTGCTACTGGCAGATGGACTAAGGGGAGAAAGAAAACAACCCCAAAATTATTTAATTATTAACCTGTAGCTGTACCAAGGAAGAAGCAAATGAGGGGATGGTTGGTCAAAAATAAGTTTATGTGCTCTGTCAGTGAGAGAACCCAAGCTGTGTTACTCATTTAGGCTTAAGTACAACCCAAGGAAAACAGTTAGCTGCTGGCATTGTGAATCCCTGAATTGTTATTTGAAAACTCAGTGTTTTAATTTAGTTGGAGGCATTTTATTACCCTTTGCTTTCCTCTTTGGTGGGCAGGAATAACTTGATGTTCTTTCTAGAGCAGTTTGGTCTGTTTCCCCTAAAATTAAGCATCAATTTCTGAAATAAATTGAGTATAACTAATTAAAAATAAAAAAGCAGGAAAGAGCAAAATAAAATGTACTGTACATTATGCAATGTGTAAGATTTAGCTTTATCTTTTTCATTTTAATAATCAGTTATACCTTTGCTTTTGCTGAGTATTGCATTAGTAAAATGAGTCCTTGACTTCCATTAGTTTACTGCTCCTCACTTTTCCTTCTCAAGGTGTCACTTTCTTACTACCATTTTAGAAGAAAAATTCTATTAATTTTAATAATCAGTCTATGATTAAAACTATATCTTTACAGTATCATTTTCATCCACTGTTGGTCATTTGTGCCACTCCATATATGTATGACCCCTAGTCAGTTTATAGCAGTGTTTTTGGCTGATGTCTGTGAAATTCTGTGTGAATGGGAACTTGGAGAAAAATATTCCTTTACATTGGAATGATTACCCTGTGAATTGGATATTGCAAAACAGTACAGACTTTGCTGTCCTGGATTGGCAGTATGGCAGGAGAGATGGGTAGGGAATGAAATAACACTTCGTAAGTTCTTTGCTCAATAGAGCTACTTGTTGACTGATATACAACATTTATTTGGGGGGGGCATAATGAGTATGGAGTAGGGTAGTACAGTGATCAGGCAAGATTTTTTTTTTTTTTTTTTTTTTTTTTGGCAGAGCATTGTGCATTCAACTTAGTAGGTTATGAATTTCTGGAAAATGTTACTGCACAGTTGGCATATTCTCTGAGGCCACTGCAAGTTTGTATGCTTCTGGTTGTATGTGGAAAGCAGCCATGTTTATTTCAATACACCAGGCCACATAAAAATGCAGTGAAGAAAAATTGTTTTGTCTTACTACTTTTACATTTGGCAAATCAAAATGACCATGGTAGTCTGTTCTGTTACTGCTGGCATGTTAGGTATTGTGTTCCTATTGTGTTACTTTATTTCCTCCCATATGCAGTACTTTAGAAAGTGTTCTGCGCAAAGATTTGCACTAAAATAACAAAGCCAGTTGGAATACACTTAGACATTTTAATTTAGGCTTATATTAGATAAATTTCTATCATTTTTACTATTTGAAGAAGTCATCTTAGTTATCCCCATATAATATCACCACCATAACTGATGTTTTCTCTGTTAGCAACTAATTAGTATCTGTCACTTGGTAGTATTTGTTCTTTTGAGGAAGTTCAGATTCTGATATTGTCTGTAGTATAATGAATTTGTTTGTATGTTAGCTGAGAGGTGGAGCATGGAGTCATAGATGTATGAACAGATTTGTCATGTAATGACCTTCCTTGCTTTTCTGCTGCCCAGTGTTTCTTTCCACATCCCTAGTATGTGGGCACAGAAATGGTGACTCTCCTAAAGCCCTTCCTGAATCCCAGTTCCCTCTGAAGGGACTGAAGGAGCACTTGAGTTCCAACTGGTGAGCACTTGTAAACTTCTTTATTTTATATATACACTGACACTTTTTAGTATGGACAAATTGAGAGTTAGCATATTAACAAGGTATTTTTGGTGGCTAAAAAGAAAGAGCATTTATGCTATCAGTGGTGAACTGTGTAAAGTTAACTGTCATGTGCTGCAGCTGTGCATATGTTGCAGCTTTAACATCTCTCTGTTCCATCTTGTGCATTTCAGTTGGAGATTGTGATTTTGGTACTGTACAATGTTATGAATGAAAACCAGTAAATTAGGCTAAGGTACTTGGATGACAGATGATGGTGGGGAATGCACAGTCATGTATTAGATTTTTCTAATCAAGTGGCAAGAAAAGTTATTTCAGGTAGTTTCAGGTGGTGTTTTGATTGCCAGTATAGGTGTGCAAGTTTTGGAAAGGAAGGAGTTTTGGTTTTTGGTTTGGTCTTGAAAGATGTCAGGGGAGAAGGGTGGGAAACCAGGTACTTTATTACAGCAATCTGATCCTTAGCTAACTCAAAATTTGAACTTTTTATACTTTCAGAATTGAAGTAGTGTTAATGGAGATGCTAATTAAATGTGATAATTGCTAGGGAAAGTAGACAGTATTGCAAAATGGAGTATTCTTATTTCAGCCTATGTTAAATCTGTTTTTCAAGTCCAGTGTAGTTTTGAGCCCTTGTTGCAGTTCAAAATATCTTGGATTCAGCAGTTGGGATATGGAAACAACTTACCAAAAGCATTAAAATGAATCCCTGTGTAACAGAATCTCAAATCTATAGTAGGCATTAAGTGAATTTTGAATTGGTTCTCAGACCCTTGCTCTTTGTGCTTTCTGGGGATTTTCATGCATTAGTAAGGAAGATGTGATTTTTGTTGGAAAGATTAGGACATAGCTGTGATATTTTAACCTTGCCTCTGACCTGCCCTGTGACTTGTTCATCACTAGGGAAAACTTGCTTACACAGTTGCACCACTACAGTTGTATATAACTGTAGCCCTTGTTGGCCATCTTCCAGTTAGGAGTACCTCTTTCCAGCTTTAACTGCTTTCAAAATAACGATTAAACTGAGGAAACTCACTGTGATAGTGCAGTAAACATTTCCATGGGGAATTTTGAAACTGAATTGGGGTATTTATATAACACGATATTTATTTCTTTATGGTGCACCAAAGATATATAATAGCAATAGCTAATTCTGAAAATGTGCTAATAAGGAGTGCGAAACCAAGTTTCTCTTTCCTGGAGAAAGTGTAGCTAGTAAGGAAGGTCTTAACTGTAAGGAGAAATGGTGAGAAGCGCCATGAGCTTTCTCAAGGGACAGACAGTAGTATGCTCTGTACCTTATCAGGCCTGTTTCTGGGGTATGGACTAGTCTTGGCAGTCCTGTTCTCATGATCTGCTTTGCCAGGCATGCAGCTGGGAGATGCAGAGCTGGTGGCAAGTCACAGCCACCTTAAAATGGCTTGGGGATAGGCTTTGCTAATTAGCATTCAGGTGAGGGGAACCCCCTTGTTTTTAGAGGTAGACGTCTGCTTATGGGTTGCTTTCTGGCCGTTTAAATATCTTCAACAACTTTCCCAGAGAACTTGAGCTGGCACTGCTTGCTTGGCTGGGTTGTCAGATTCCTAGATGACTGTTGTGCATGGATTTAACCACATACTAAAACACTGCTGCCTCAGTATAAAAAGGTAATTTGGTAATATGGTTGTCATGTTTACATACAGTGTTTTAAGCCCTTAACTTGTTTGACATGCCTAAAATTCTTGTTCTCCAAAGTATCATCTGCTTTGGTCTTGTAAGCTAACTGCAAACAACAGTTAAACAGTCCTTTTCTATGCTCATTCCTGAAGTTTGGGTACAGATCCAGACATAAAGTGGTATTATGTGTAAAACAGAATGGAGGTATGGGTGGTGAACCCACACCTGTAATTACCCTGTGTAGCTGTCCCATGTGCTGTCAGTATGTATTTATGGCCGGCTCTGTAAATGCTGGCATCATCGCTTGTCCTGGTGACCCGAGGTAGTCAGCATTGCTGGAGCAGCCACGATCAGTTTTTATGCAGCTGAGGCCAGCTCAGGTAGGACAGGATTCCTGATGGATGGAGTGTGTGGGTGGACAGTCTGGTAAGACTGCAGCTCATAGAGACCCAGGGTCCCCTTCTGAAGAAACTGCTGCATAGTAGGTGTTCTCCTATCGGGGCCAGCTGGAGGTGGGTGTGACTTGCTGCAGCTGCTTCCATACTCCTGCAGCTTGCTTGGTGACTCAGTACTGGGGCTGGGCACGCTGTGAAATGGGGGCATGCTGCTGAGCTGATAATGTGGGGTTTGAAAGTCTGCGCAGTGAATTTGAGGGGTTTGTTCATGGGTTGGATAGAATTTGCTTTCTGATACTTTATTTATATAATAGCCATATCGTTGGCTCTTTCTCATGTTTGGAAAATGCCTGTTAGATTAGATTCATGGTGGTGGTGTATTTAGGCCACTGTTCAAAAATCACCATGTACATTTTGAGCATGCTGAACAAAATGTAGGGATACTGCATCCATGGTACAGGATTACAGTAAAATAAATGCATTGGTGCTTTCTGATGTTTTGAAGGGACTGTTCAAACAAAGCCATCTGGTAAATTTTCATCTCATTTTTTTTTTCCTTGAAAAAGGGAGATGATTTTACCTCATAGCAGAAATGAATTAAAATATGTCTGTGTTTAATAACCTATAAAAGTACATTAAGAAATTGTAACGATTTTTATCCTAGTAGAAGGACATAGCAAATAAAGACTGAAAGAATGGTTAATACAAAAATAATAAACGGCTATTTCATTGCATAATTGATATCTAAAAAAATTGATACTGTTGGTGTAACTGAGGAGTACAGCCTTGTAATTATGATATGCTGCTTATATCTAGGGGAATCAAATGCATCTATAAATGTTTTTTTGTTGTTGTTAGACATGCCTATCACAACTGTGTAATGGCTTTAAGTATTGCTTTGACAAGCCTAACTTATCCCCATGCTAAGTCATTCTGCCTGTCTCTGAGCATGCAAGATACTTGTGGTGTAGGATTATGGTCTAGCTTTTGAAAGACTGTATTTGTGTACAAGACTTATTCTGTTTCCCTTATTTTTTTCCCCTTATATCTTTACAGAGAATAATGTACAGTTTTATCCAGCATAGTGTAGGGAAAGGTTTTGAGGTAGTGCTGGTTCAGGTTGCACTAACTCACGTGTGTGCAAATTGACCTTTAACCTTTGTAGGGTACTAAACAGTTTGGCGGTGGTGTACCTCTTTGCTTTTGTGCTGGGCTGTTTTTCTAACCTGCAGGGTTAAAAGTGGGGAGAAAATGTTTGAAATAGTAATTTTGTCACTGCTTGTGTAGTTAGAAGGTTCAGAAGGCACAATTTGCATTATAATGGCTCTCATTTTGCACCATACTAGGTCATTTAGTCATGTTCTCTGTGTGTAGCTCTTGGAAGACTTTGAAACTATTATTTTATTTTTTTATTTCTTCATTCACTCCTACCTGTCAGTCCTTTACTGTTCTTTGCTGTAAATGCCCATAAGATAAATGTAATGTAATGGAAATGCCCATAAGATAAAGTCTTTGCCATTTTCAAATATTTAGATTCCTGTATGGCTTGGGAAGCTAGTGATACTTCATGTAGTACCCCTGGGTATTGAGATATTTCTCAGTAGGGAAAGGAAAAATAAAAGCTGGGAGAGTGTTACATTTGCAACATCTAGGTTTTTCTCTGAAATGTGTAAGAAAGTTATTTTTCTTAGTTTGGTGTGATTTCTGTGAAAATTTAAAATTTTTAAAAAATTCCCATCAAGAGCAATGGAAGAGTTTTTACTTGCTTAGATGTTTTAGAGGAATGGGGGGCCTTAAGAGCAGGAAATTTAGAAGAAGATTGCAGAGTGGAATAAGTGTTCTTGTTTAATTTTAGGTGGAACTGGTGACAGCTTAGACACAAATACAGATCTAAAATATGTTGAGGATTATCTCCTTTCTTGTTTCAGCTGTTCAGGTGTTTTCACATTGAGGAAAACCAAGTTGCCATGAAGAGTAGCTGGTAGGGAAGCCAGAAGCGGATGGTGGTTGGCAGCTTACTTTTGGTGTTCTAGATGTCAGTATCTTTATTGCAAAGACTGAGGTGCAAGAAAATTTAGTCTGCTTAGTGTACATAAACAGAAACAGTTACCTAGAACTAATAACAAGTAGTCTCAAAAGAAAACAGCAGTTTTAAGCAAACAGCATTGCTTCAGTAAACTTAAAACCTAATTTTATACATCTAACCATGTAGGCTGTTGATAAGCCTATTTAAGTTTTCTGATCTTATGTTGAGGAAAAATATCTGTTAATTTCTGCATTGGCATGTTAAGACTCTTAAAAGCATGAAAATTATACAGGCTATTTGTTTGCTAGTAATGGAATAAAGTTTGAGAGTTAGACCAGTGAAGGGACATACTACATTACTCTTAATTATAAAATCAAAGTGAATTTTATGCTATGTGAAAAAGAAACATGCCTGTGGTCTCTTGAAATACTTCTGCATCTGAACTATGCTGTGATCCAAGTTTTGCACAACTTGCCTTCTTCCCTCCTCTTTCCCCTTCCACCTTCTTCGAATGCAAGACGGTTGATTTCTTTGAAAGCATACATGGTGAATAGCCTCTCTCTTTTCTTTCAGGGACCAGTTACTCTCCACAAGAAAATTCACACAACCACAGTGCTCTTCATAGTTCAAATTCACATTCTTCTAATCCCAGCAATAATCCAAGCAAAACTTCTGATGCAGTGAGTATTTGTGATTGATTTTCATCTGTGTGTTGCCCTGTTCATACTCACCATATATTCATAATTTTGCCTAAGACACACAGCATGTACATTGTGCTTGAGTTTTCCAACATCAGTCTTTGTTATATAAACACTCTGTAAACCCAACTTGCAGTTGTCATGTTTAAAACTATTCTAATTGGGCATCATTATAGCTTTGAGTTACTGGTCAATAATTTTAAAATACTTGATTATTTAAATGACATAGAGAAAGAAGTATTTTCCATTAACTCTGTGGTAAATCTAGAGTAGACAGTATGATTTTACTTATTTGAAATACCTTACATATTGTGAATTTTAGTCACTCTGGTATCAGAGTTTTAATAGTTATGAGTGGTGTTCGTAAAAAATTGCCCAAAATCAAAATTGGTAAATTGGTGATCAGTAGAAAAATTTTGGAAGATAATAATTTTGAGGGTGTTGTAAGGTGAAGGAAACTAATGTTATCAGTGTTGACCTTATTGTATCCCACTAAATGTACTGTTAGATTTTGTTACAGCATTTGATGGGAATAAATCAAAGAAAACTGTTGCAGAATTCAACAGGAGGATAACTGGTCATGTGTTCAAGCTATCAGTGAAACAGGCATTTAGAAGTTGTGGAAAGTAACAATATGGGTACATAAAAGGGTGCCATGTAGCTTTAAAAACATTGAACAGTGAAATCTATTTTAATTATTAAAACTACTCTAAAGTAGTGCTTTGTACAATACTGTACAACATTTGTATTTTAAAGGCTTACGATTCTGCGGATGATTGGTCTGAACACATCAGCTCTTCAGGCAAAAAATATTACTACAACTGCCGAACAGAAGTTTCACAATGGGAAAAACCAAAAGAGTGGCTGGAAAGGTATATATTTTTATTTGTTTTAATTGTATAAAAAACAAATATTCTTTAACACATTTCAGAGCAGTTGAACTTATCAAATAGATTACTGCTATAAAAGATTGTGCTCTAAGTCTGCTGTGTTCCTACCCTTACCGTGACCTCTGGCACCTCTTTCAACCCTTGACAATCCAGAACCTGAGAGGAGAGTATGGTTGGTTTGTGTGGGGGTGATTTTATTGGGTGGTGTTGTTGCAGGGGGGAGGTGGTTGTTGGTTGGTTTGGTTTTTGTTTTGTTCTGGGGTTTATTTGTTTGTTTTGGTTGGGGTTTTGTTTTGGTTTTTTTGCTGAGTGTTGTTTTTAGTGTTTTGTTTTGTTTTGGGTTTTTTGTTGGGTTTTTTTTTACAAGATTAGTGAGCTGAACTGGTGTATTGTGGGCTTCAGCAAGCACAGATAAAAGGAAGCAGTGGCTGGAGTTTGCTAACCCCACCTGTAGCAGAAAGCTCTTAACAGTTTAATGCATCTCATGAAACTTATGGAAGCTGTTCAATTAGATAATGTAAGTTCTTGCCTAACTTTTGTTTTCTTTTATTCAGAGAGCAGAGACAAAAAGAAGCAAGCAAAATGTCAGTTAACAGTTTTCCAAAAGATAGGGATTACAGAAGAGAGGTGATGCAGGCGACAGCTGCCAGTGGGTTTGCCAGTGGAAGTATGTGGATTTTTTATAGTACTATATTCTTGCCTTGTTTGCATTTCTGTTTTCCAAACTTCAAAAATTTTTAAAAACCCCTTTTCTTTGCTCTTTTTCTCACTTTTTCATATATAAAAGCAAAAGTGGATAGCACAATTAACTCTCCCAAGTGTTGTTTCTTTAAATAACTTTACTAGTGCAACACTTGCTTCATGATGCTCCTCCTTCTTGTGGCTTTTACTGTCGGGTTTAATTATCTTCATGGTTAGTTACTTAAACAACTTGCATAATCTGTAGTTCAGTTGGACTGTCATGATCATTGAGACCTGCTAATGTCATATTCTGACCTTAAAAATAAAGCTTTCACAACTAAAAATAATAACTTAATTCAATGGATTTTGATATCAGGGTTTTTAGAGGCTTGTGTATGTTATTGAGAGCGTATTTTGACCTCACCAGTAGTCTCAGCAAAATCTTTCCTGGACTATAAATTTCTGTAACTTGGAGATTTTTGTTCTGATACCTAGCTTTAATCTTTATCAATTTTCTTCTGGAAAATAGTTGTACGGTGAGATTCTGTCTGCATGCTGATGGAGTTTGGGTAAATTTGTAGCATGGTTCTCAGGGTGGTGTAAAAGTAGAAGCCAAAGTATTATTCTTCACCTGTGCTCTTTGGATTTGACAAGGTAGAGATGTATAAAGGGGTATTTTTCTGTGTACACTGAAACTTAGTGCATATTCTAAAGTATACTGGATGTTGCAAAAAGATAGCAGCCATGCATAATGCAGTGAGCATTTGTTTTGTGACAGGTGAGAATGTAAGAATCTATAATAATAATTACTCTGTGTTTACTTGGTATGTTCATTGACTAGCATATTTTAACATCTGTGATCATGTGACCAGTGCAGATTAGTCATTAATTTAATATATATAAATGTCTTGAATTAACTGTAAGTAAGTTTGTTGTAGTAATACTCAAGTGGCATGAAGAGGAATTCTTCGAAGGTTAGAATGTGAAACTGTGAAATTATACTTGATGTTCAGGGTTTTTGATGAACAAAAGGAAAACGGCACAAATTATTTCTTCACACTTAATACAAGATGGAAATAATAGATCTTGATTTAGATCTTTTTAGGAGACTTCAAAAGTTAACTTGACTGTAGCACTCATTATAAAGCAGCCTTTCATCAAAACACAGTGCTTAACCGGGACTCTAAATCAAGCAAAGGTCAGAGAAAATGCATTTTGTCAGTGAGTAGAATTAAATTTTGCCTTTTTTGACGCTGATCTACTTGAGGCTTGTTTTAATCATAAGAAGTTCAATCAGCTCTAGTTGTTGGTGTGCAGCTGTGTTAATCACTGCAATGTTAGACTTGTTTCTAATTTAATCTTTTTTTTTTCTTATTGCAACGTTACTTGGGGAATCCTGAAAAAAAGTGGAAGACAAGCATTCCAGTGACACCAGCAGTATGCTCCCACAGAATATTTTATCTCAAACAAGCAGGCACAATGACAGAGACTACAGACTGCCAAGAGCAGAGACTCACAGTAGTTCTACTCCAGTACAGCATCCCATCAAACCAGTGGTTCATCCAACTGCTACCCCAAGCACTGTTCCTCCTAGTCCGTTTTCTCTACAATCGGATCACCAGCCAAAGAAATCCTTTGATGCTAATGGAGCATCTACTTTATCAAAACTGTCTACATCCTCATCTTCCATCCCTGCACAGAAAACAGAGAGAAAAGGTATGTCTAATGAAATTTCCTCTAGTATTCAAGATGATGCATTGCATTACATTGCTTGTTTGAAGTATGTTAGTACTAGAATTTAAAGACTTTTTTTCCTGTTTGATTGTATGTGCTTAGAACCTGATTACTGTTTTGATGTGTTTACTTTCCTGTAAACCCCATTTGCTATATCTTCTGCAACTTCAAATTGACACTCTGATATTTACTATTTACTGGCTTGTTCTGCAGATTAACATTTCAAATGATGATTTGAGAGATGTATTTTTGTAGGACATATTTTAATTCTTGTCTTCTCTCTTGTTGTTTTGCATTTTTGCCATTTATTTGAGTTATGCAGTTACACTATTTGAAAGTCATTTTGGACCATTATGTTTTATGAACTGCTGTTACTGTTTAGAATGCCAGTGTCAAATCTTTCAATCAATACAAGCACAATTCCTACAGAAAGCGAGAGTTTTCTACATGTTTGTAAGAGCTAATCTGCTTTGATCTGTATCTTGAGAAATACCAGATCTTCAGTTCTAAATCTGCTGATAGTATGTGTTTCTGTTACCTGGTAATACCTGTTGGATACAGTTAGAGTCAACTGAAAATCAGAGGACTTCACAGTGCATTGTTTGTGACCTTTCAGACATCTGTCTTTTAGTTAAGACTTACTTCATTATTAGGGATGAAAAGCTCAAGAAAACTGTGAGGATGAGATGTGTTTCATTAATGATACCGTGTTACTTTGGTGTAACTGAATTTTAGAGAGTGGTATTGTGTAAGAAAATTCCATTTTGAGGGCTTTGGGAGGGAGAAGAGTAGTTTTTGATAATCATGTGTTTTGGTTTAAAGTATTGCATAATTAATATGTAATAGAATTCTTTCTTGAAGGATGGCTTGTTGCCCTTTCCATACTTGCAAGTTGGCCTAGTTAAATAGTTTCAATAAGAAGACCAAAACAGACTCTGGCCTGACACTGGTTTTGTACTCTGTGTTTGTTTTTAAGTCTTCCTCTTTTGTATATTTAAGAGTTCCAGCTTCTACACAGGCTTAAGAACAGCTGGCCATCCAAAATATTCAAGCAATAGCATACACTGACAAATACTGTAAGACAATTGTGCATGTAAAGAACTTTTTTAATGTTTTTTTCTTGACACTTTGTGCAATTTTTTTGATATCCTGGGTTATAAATACTGACTATAAACTACAGAGGAACAGGTTATTTTCAGCGAGCCTTTTCCTATTCAACAGAGTAAAGCATGAAGTAAGGTGTTACAATTCAGACATGGTTCTTGTACAGAGTGCAGCAGTTACCTGCTTCAGTTAAGCCTCTTATTTTCTGATTGCAGTTTGATGCATTTGTACACATTACAGTGCAAAACATCCATGTAAAGGAAGTGTTCCTTCCTTTAGTGTTTCTACTCTTTTCCATTTCTATATTTAAAGTACACTTAAAACTCCTCTTATTATTATTCTATTCTGACATGTTCTTGATTCCTGTTTGGTGTGTGACCAGATTTTCATACATATTCTTTGGTTGCTTTACTGCACATCTTTATTAATTGAACAGCTGACTCTTATAGCAATTGAAGGTACCTCCATTCTGACAGCCACTACAGATGTTGGCAGAGTTCTGATACTTCATACGTACAACATTAATTTGAGAACATTACAGCATGGTGTAATACTGAAAATAATCACACAGGGCAGTCTTGATACTGTAAATCTTACTTTAGAATCCATATTACCATGGATGGTTTCATATTAAAAAAATCACTGAATTTCTGTGTTCTTAGATAGGTGTTTCTTTAATTTTATATGGGTTAAATCAATAGATTCTCTGTAATAATTATGCCTCATTGGTCTATTTCATAGCAATTGATTGTGAGCAAATTTTGTACTTACCAGGCTTCAGAAAAGAGTAGATTACAGAAAGATAGTAGATAATTTAAGATTTAGAATAGGTGAATGTTTGGCTTGAAATTCTTACTCTAGAAAATGTGAGTTTTTACATGTTGCTTTACCTCTTGTACAGAAATAGAAGAATTCAGTGCACGTGCTGTCATGATAAAAGGTCATCAAAAAGTACATTCAGCTGACTTTTCTTTTTCTGGGGAATGTTGACCTGTCTTTTTAAGGAAATTAAACCAGAAAATTTTCTGTAGCATTTTGCATATTTGAATTTTTAAAAAGGCAAGAAGCAATGCTTTGGATGATTTACTGTTACTCATTCTCTGGGAGGTGACTGTGAACCTGCAGTACTAGAAGTATATATAAGTATATAAAGTATATAAAAATACTAAAGTATTTTTTGTAGCTGTTACACAAGTTGAAAATACAGTAATTGTCCTGAGACACTTGGTTCAAACACTCTTCTAAAAGTGTCTTTGCAGAACTGAAAAATAGTTTTAGAGGTTTATGTTTACAGTAGTAAAGCAATAGCCTTTGGTCTTCTTTTTCTGTTCACTGACTGCTATCCCTCTCTCTTACTAAAAAGAGGTAAAACTGGATTTTTTTGCATATAAAAATAGGTTGGTCCAAATGACTGAATAATATGTGCAGTAGTTCTTCCTTAAATGAATTCTTGTTTCTTGTGAATGTGTTTCTGGCTGCCTTATGCCAGCATATATGTACCACTGTTTTAATAGTTCTGATTTCAGTGTGTATTTTTTTAAGCAGTAATAGTTTTGAACAGCAAAACAACAGAAAAACACAAAACCCAACAACAATGCTTTTTTCAGCTCAATCTCTTTTGCTGCAGGGGTATGTTGTAGTCCCACAAGGAGATTGAATAAAATCCCTGGCTGAACTATAGCTCAGCTGTTAGCAGTAGTCCTCTGCCCTCAATGGCTGGCAGTAGTGGAGAGTTCCTGGGGAACTATTTGACCTCTACCCTTTGGTTTGAATGTTCCAGTCAGAATCTGCTGCTTCTGTTTGTGCTCACTGTGAGTGCTTTATGCAGGTAAAGTGTGGGGTTGCTTTTCCTACTTTTTGGCTGCTTTATCTGTAGGGCACATCACATTTTCCTATTTCTAATTCAGAATGAAATGTTGTATTGTCCGTATCTTAACAGTATGTCTGTCTGTAGGATACTGCTTCTCACACCTTTCCTCCAAGTCCCATCAGGCAGCACTTCTGTTTCTAGTGTAGCAGTACTCTAAAACTTCTTTGAGAACACAGCAAGCTGGCCAGTGCAGTTCTGGGTGGGTTGTGCCTCTGGTGCTTTTTTTTCCTTTTCTCACCCTTGTGGTTTTCTTGTAACACTCGCTAGTCTTTAGTGGTCAGTTATTAACATTGCTTCTGGTATTGTTGCATCTTCTTTGGCTGAGTTTTGCAGTTTCAAGTATATTACTCAATTCATATGTCAGTTAGAAAAAGTTAACACATGAGACTGTTAGTTTCTTCCAATATTTTATACTTGTTTGTTGAACATTGTTGTTACATTTATTTTGACAGCAGAGGTAAAATACAAAAAATCCAGTTTTAAGACTGGAGTAATCCAAATGTGAGAAATAGGGATTTTTTTTGTACTTCAGGTAGTTTGAATATTTTTGAAAATCTAGTTGCTATCAACAATCTATATTGTTACTATAGTTTCATTTAGTCAAAAGTATTTATAGAATGCATTTCTTTTAAATATTTATTTAAATTATTATTAAATATTTATTTAAAGTTGCTTTTAAATATTTAGGTATTTTTGTTGTGGCTTACAGTCCCTGGTAGAGAAGAACTGAACTATGTAAAACAGATAAATGTGCCTGTCAGTGTTCAGAGAGCTTAGCTGGTGGACTGTATACTCCAGGTGCTTCAGCACAAAAAATGTGTTATGATTCTTAATCATCAGCAGTAAATAAAGCAATTCTGTTAGCTGTTCTGGGTAGTAGTTTTTTAATCAGTGAAGCAGAGATGAGGTTGATAGGGCAACAAGATACAGATTCCTGAAAATTTTGTAATGCAGTTTTCCTCCCACAGAGAGCACACTGTGAGAGCACGAGCCTAGTAGTTGCTAGCAGTGCAAAGATAGCAGCTCAAGCTCACAATAGAGTGGTTGGGTAATAATATAGTGTTGACTCCAAAGGACTTTGGTTGCATTTGTTTTGTTTTAAATGGGATAAAAACTACATTAGTAGTAAAAGCTCAAAGGGTGTTTTAATAGTTTAGGAATCATCTAGTCAACAGCAGTCAGTAATTTCCATGTCATTAGAAATAAATCTGTGTTGCTATAAATCAGAATAAGATCAAGTTAATATGTAGCATTAATTTAAAGCTAGTTATGCAGGGAGTACTGGTATGTTAGCTGTCAGAAAGAGGCTACCAAAAAAGGTATTTCCCAGTTTTGTTCTTTTTTCCACATCCACTTGTCTGTCCCACTGATGTGCCTGAGGAGCTCAGCACACCCTGGTCAAGAGGAGAGTGAGCAAGTTACAGGTGCTCACAGGACTCCAGCAGACAGAGCAGGGTGGCAGAGGCACAGCAGAGGTGTGGGACTGTCAGTGTCAAACCTCTTCATTGAGGCAGAGTAGCTGAAGTGTCAGAAGGCTTGAATTTCCACCCCCTTGCATTCAAGTTTGTAGGCTCAGGGTTCCCTTTCAGAAGGTCAGTCCTGGCATATCAGCTGTTTGCTTAGGAGCAAAAATTCTTGTCATAAGGAGCAGAGATAGGTGATGGCAAGATTCAGTAGCATGTTTGTGTTCTGACTCAAACTGAGAAGCTAAGGGCGCTTAGAAAAAACTGAAGATTGTTTTTGCACAACTGCTGAGACGGGTTATTTTTTTTCTGAAAGAAAAAAATTTGGCCATGTTATTAAAAAATTCCCACTGCTTGGAAGCATCACACCAGAAAGTTCCCATTCTGACTTGACCTGGTGTTTCTACTTCAGCAAAAATTTAAACTGCATCTTGTGTCATACAGGTTCTTGCCATATGAAATTCTGACTGGTAACTTGGATTTCTTTCTGTTTTGTCCACAAGAGGTGATTGTGGGTCACACTCCCAGCAGAGAGGGTTATTAATAGAAAGCCCTTCCCTAATCAATGTTGTCTTCAAAAATTACTTTCATTATAAAAAGTTTTTTTCCTGCTTCATTTTAATGTTAAACAAATTAATAGTTCTTCCCGTTAAGTTAATCTCCACATTTAATGATGCTTCTTTTTGCCATTCACTTACTTGGTTTTCCTCCATTTTTTTTTTTTTTTTTTTTTTTTTTTTTTTGTTTTGGGTGGCTTTATTTTTTGGTCTTTTTTTTTCCTCATGTGAAAAACGTTGATGGTTCAGAAAGTTGTTTAGCTCTATAATACAGTTTTGTATGTAGGCTGTATCTAATAAACTTGTCTGCATAATTGTCAGAAAGCAAGCTACTTTCATGTACAAGTTTCATTGCCACAAAGTGAATGGATTTTTAAAGGTTTTTTTAAAAGCTCCAGATATTGAGACTTTATTGTGCATAGCTTATAATGGAAAAATTGTTGCAAAATCATATTTTAAAAATCACAGGTCATTTTAAAAATAATTTTTTTTTTTAGTTGTTCAGAGGAAGATATACATTTTATTTAATGACGTTTTTAAAACTTGAAGAGATCACAGAATGCTATGTTCTAGGTTTAGTTTTTATTTCATTTTTTTATTATTTAAAAAGCTTTCCTTGTTCCTTCCATGATAAAAGCTGAAGTTTTAGGTGAGGTTGGAGTCACTTGCATAGCATTTGTTTTGTAATTGATGTTGACAATGAAGAGACTGCAGCCTTGCCCTGTTCCACTTCTTCAGCCATAGTCTGTGCTGGAAAGCGTGCAAAAACCTTAAGTTGTTAAAAATTATTTTTTAGAATATGCAGATTAATTTGCATTTTCTGCTGGTAAAATTTCAGTTGTCATTTCCAAATTAGTCTGATGTTTAATGGTTCAGATTAGGTTTATGAATGACTGCCATGTCATAAACCAGAATTACTTATTCTGCAGTACTGTAGATTGCTTGTTAAGGAACATGAATTGATGTTGACACAGGTGTAGGGACTGGTGTGTCAGAATTGTAAAACAACAGGATTTAAATTTGTGGAGATATTTAACTTTTCTCAGCATGTTATGTTCATCCTGACTGTGTTTCATGATGTTTGAGGGCTTCAAGTGCACTTAAGAACTACAGGATTGTATTATTAATAAGCATTTTTTAAAACTCTAATAACCTAGAAAATTGTGTTTAGATGTTGGAAAGTAAACTTAATTTTGTGGCAAAATAGTGAAACAGTCTCTCAAAAACAGGGAATTGGGAAGGAAAAGAAAGGAGTGAGGAGTTTCTACTTCTATTTGTGGAAAAAGCAGGGTGAGTGCATGCACCCCAGTGAGTGATGTCTGAGGGTTTTTGTCAGACAGATATTTCATCTTGAGTTCTGATAAATTAACTTCAAAAGGCAAAACTTGTAGGCTCTGTACAGCATCATAAATTAAACCTTGGTAGTTACATTTTTCAAACATGGATTTGAAAGTATTTGGAAGCTTTGTTTTGTTGGCAGTATTTCTAGGATTTAGTTTTCTGTCTGAGCCATGAAGTACAATAGATGGGTTTAAATGAAGCTAAAGAAGGTTGTGATTATATACAACTAATTTGTAGTCTGTATTTTTAATATGTGAGTTTCCATCACAGAGGAGTGATTCTCTCTTTGTGGAGAAGAGGTAGAGATTATGGGTTGTGATAAGAACAGTTTGCTGGAAACAGTAATGAAATTTGAAATAAACAGTAAAAGCAACAATGTTATTAGAAGGGTGTACAAGGCAGTGAAGTGAGGTGGTACAAAATAACTGCCCTTTCTGGCTGCTGCAGAAATTAACCCTTGTGCTGGCCAGAACTGGGGTGTTATCCATCCCTTATTCTAAACCACCTACATCATGCCCAGATACTACACCTTCCAACTGGTATGCTCCTGGCTAATTGCAAGATGTATCAGAAGCTCCTGATTGGTATACCTGAAGCAGTCCATACTCACTGTCCATGGTAGTTACAACATACAGTGTCATTCAGCAGCTAGTGTTTTAAAATTCAACATTACAGACTGTTCTCACATAAGAATCAAATCCCATTGAGGTATACATAGTGTTTCTCTGTCCCTCTGCTTTACACCAAGTGCACCCAGTGCTTGAGCTAAAGCATGGATGGGTTTTGTCTTTGCTTCAGGAAAGACTAATCTAAAACTGTCTTCCCTGACACATTCTTCATATGCACCACAGGGACTTAATCCCCTTCTGCAGTACATGGAAATTTTGTTTGGACAGGGCCAGCTTGCTTGGTAGAGCTTTTGGTGTTAACTAACTAGGTGGCCTTTGCTAAATGTTTGTTCAAACAACAAACATCTCCCAATGTTTGAAGATCCTACCAAGTAGTTTTCAATGTGGTTTTTAACAATCCCTTGTACAGTTCAATTTTCCCAGAGGCTGGTGCGTGATAAGGGAGTATTATATACCCACTTAATACTGTGGCCCAGGTGTCTTATGAGGCTGTTGCTGAAATGAGTCCCATTGTCTGATTCAGTTCTTTCAGGATACCATGTCACTACAGGACTTGCTTTTCAAGGCCCAAGGTGGTGTTCTAGGCAGTGGTGTGAGGCACAGGGTGTATCTCCAGCCATCCAGTGTTGTTCCTATCATCAGACATGTAGAGCTTGCCATGGGTTTGTGGAAGTGTGATATAATCAATCTGCCAGGCTTCCCTATACTTCTTTTCACCATTGTCCACTGCACAAGAGTGGATAGCATGTACACACTGGCTTTACCCGCTTGGTCTGCTTGATTGCGGTGTGTGTTTCATGACTCTGGATAACCTGTGAGGGTATTGTCCATGGTTGAATCCAGCCTTCACTCATGAGGCCCATCACTGTGCTGCATCTTTTGGCTGATGAGGTGCCATGAGCCCACTGAGCCAGAAATAATTCACCTTTATGTTGCCAGTCCAGATGCATCTGAGACACTTCAATCTTGACAGCTTGGACCACCCATCCATTGTTGCAGTTTTTCAGTAGCCCAGCTCTCAGGTACAAAGAGCACCTGCATGACAGACTTCCATAGTCAACTTCCCTACCTGAGCAGTGACGTCTTGCCACAATAGAGCAGCCCAGATGGTTTTCCCTCTCCAGTGCCAACTGGTTGTTTTTCCATTAGTCCAGCCACCCCCACAGAGCAATTGCTACTGTCCGTGACTCATTGTAGAGGTAGAGTGTTTGGCCATTTTGTCTCATTCAGTGATATCTAAAGCCAGCTGGATGGCCTTCAGCTTGTACAA